>NW_027094089.1:940282-1227782 GCF_029207755.1 Chamaea fasciata | reverse complement strand
TAATTCCTGCAGTTTCTGTGATGCTCTTCTAGATCTCAATTTCTTGTGTTTGTGATAAATTCAGCTTTTGTTAAGGAAATAAACAAAGTTCCTGGTTATATTAATTGTAAGGTTGAAAAAAAAAACCAACCCAAAACCAACTAACAGAGAAAGGGGACCTGTTCAGATTGTTGAGATGCTGGGAATTCTCTAAGGAAATACTGAATTGTGTTTCTAGATTACCTGGAGGTGTAACAGCTCCCAGAGGAGTGATGGCTTATCAGGTTATCTCCAAGAGGTCTCTTCCACAGCCTCCCTGGCAAAGCTATCCGTAGGGATTCAAGGACCTGTGTCAGCCAAGGAATGTGCAGGATGTGCAGAAAGCTTCCTGCCCATGGGCGGGAAAGCTGCTGGCTTGGGAATGTCCTTCCTAGTGTGTTTGGCACCCGGTCATGGAATCACAGAATCACAGAATCACAGAAGAGTGGCCTGGGGATGGAAGGGACTGTAATGCTCATCCCATTTCACCCCCTGCCATGGGCAGGGACACCTTCCACTATCCCAGGGTTGTCCCAAGCCCTGTCCAGCCTGGCCTGGGACACTGCCAGGGATGCAGGTGCAGCCACAGCTGCTCTGGGCACCCTGTGCCAGGGCCTCCCCACCCTCACAGCCACCAATTCCTTCCCCAGATCCCATCTGGCCCTGCCCTCTGGCACTGGGGAGCCATTGCCTGCGTCCTGTCACGACATGCTCTTGTGGAAAATCCCTCTCCATGTTTTCTCTTGGCTCCTTGAAGAAACATACAGACATAATTAGGTTTCCCTGAAGCCTTCTCTTCTCCAGGCTGAACAGTCCCAATTCTCTCAGCCTTTCCTGCTCTCACAGAAAAGGTCCAAAAAAGCGGATTGAGCATTTCCCACTAGGCAGGAGACATTCAATGCATTGAAGCAATTACACCTTTGAGCCCAAACTGCCCTTTTCAACCTGCCTTGGTGGCTGCAAAGATGAAACGGAGACATAGGAAGGGCAGGGACCTCAGCAGTCTCCTAAGCTCCCTGGCCCTCCAAGGATCCAGGTGTTCCAGCTGAAGCAAAAGACCAAAACTCTCGGGGTGTTTCCACTGTTGGTGCAGCGTTGGTGCTTTAGGGAAAACTCGTTTCATGCGAGCACTGGCAGCTCCTGGGGAGCCGAGAGCGGCCGGGAGCTCCTCCTCACCCAGCCCTTCCAACTGGGAGTATCGGCGTCACCCAGGATGGATGGGAAACCTGCTGTTGCCCTGCCAAACGCGGGTGTGTGTGCAGCCTGGCAACGGAGCCACGGCGCAGGAAAAAGGGGAATCTGCAGGATTTTCCAGGGGAAATTCGGGTGGCGATCCGGCAGGGGGGTTGTTTGGTGGAGGCTGCAGACACCTGAGATCCTGCAGCGTCTGCTCAACGTGCAGGAGGACCAAAATTCCACTTGGGAGGATGCTCTGACAGCTCCAGTGCTCTCCCATGCCAAGGTCTCTCCTGGGTCCAACCCTCCCTGTCCTTGGAGATCCCCTGGTCCTCTCCAAGCCCCTCAGTGCCTTTACCCCCTTATTTTCCCTGCATCACCCTACCAAGCACCCACAGAACAATATTTCCATTACATTGCGAGGTACATTTTCACAAACTCATCTCCGCAGACGTTGTAGCAGCAGCATAAAATATCCTTAGATTAAAAAAAAAAAAGAAAAAAAGTTTGTTGATTGAGCAGGAAAAATCTGGAGTGGTCAGATTAATTGAAAGCATGGTGGTAGGTAGGGGTTTACTTATAAATAATTGAGCTCACTTGGTTAAATGTTCTGCTCACCGGCATCTGGGCAAGAAAATTACTTCGGGTTGAAAATGTGCGACTGCGTTCGCAAAGTTTTTATTGCCGTTTTTGGATTGTTGCACAAAATGCAGCACAACTGGCATCAGCTTTTAAAACGTAATACAGCTGGGAGAAGGGAAAATCTCAGCAGCTGAGAGAGGAAGAGAGAATTCCCTGCTTCCATTTGTTTTGTGTTTGTGCCCAGTTTCTGTATTCCCTGGGGATCTTTCAAAGACCATGATTACAAAACGCAGGAAGGTGTGTTTGGGAAGCTGAGGCACCAGAGAGTGGCGCCCAAAAAAAAAAAGGCCTTCAGATTGATTTATCAAAAAATTTACTGCCTTCAGAGTTAATGAAACCCTTTGAACACGCTGGCGTGATGCACAGGAGATGAAGGATTTGTTGCAGGCGTTGCATGATGCTGGGAGATGTGCCACGAGCCCACGTAATGCTGGTAGTGACACCCTCCCCTCAGTGTGCGTTCACCCAACGTGCTCCTCGAGGCTTCAGGGGACACTGACACAGCCAGGACAAGGCAAAGGAGCAGAAATAATAAGGGCTAGATGGAGGCATTCAGTGTCCTGTCATTTCAGATCTTTTTTCCTGGCACCGCTGGCAATACCCATCCTGCGAGAAGTCAGCTTTATCCTAAATAGGATTGCACTTTTCTTTCTCTTTTTCACCAAAAAAACCAAAAAAAAAAACAAACCCCAAAACTGGGGAGAGAGACAGAAAGAGAGAAGGTGAGCGCACCATACCTCTAACTTTTCTGGGAATCATGATCTTATTTTACTGTGTATCAGGACAATGCTGAAATAAAAACATAGATGTCGTCTTGGGAGTATTTCACAGGTGGAGTTATAAGTCAACTGAAAAATGAAACAAAAAGATCTCTTGGCATCCCTCTTTCCCAGACACAGCCAAGATTCCTGCTTTGACTTGATCCAGGCGAGGGAGGGAGTGCAGGCTGCTCCTCCAACGCACTGAGATTCAAGGGGTGTTTTTTTTCTGTTATCAGCAAAGGGTGGCGATGAGCTTACTGTCCGTGAGATAATCTTTTTTTTTTTTTTTTTTTTTTTTTTTTTTTTTTTTTTTTTTTTTTATTGCCATGCGTTAGATCAAGTGCACCGTGGTTTGGAGCAACAATAAAAGACAAAAATCCCCCCGCGAAACTGGGAAAATTCCCCACCTTCCTCTTTTGCATGGGTGATAAAGTGGCGGTTTTTTGTCAGAGTGCCCACCCTGGAGCACACTTTAATAATATTAGCGGTTATTACATGCAGAGCGGCTTTTCACGTCACATGAGCCCGGCTTGAAAGCAAATCCCAGCCTCTCTGTGAAATCCACTTGATCCTCGTGTTGAAACACAGCTATTTCCAGATGATACAAAGCACCTGTTCAACAGGGAGCCGGGGCAGGAGAATCCCATATTCCAGTCAAAACGGCAGGAGGAACTTCTTGGCTACTCAACAGCATTACTCACTGGCCACACAGGGCAGGTTACAGGTCACTGTCATATTTCCACAAAAAACTATTCCGGCATGGTAATGGTAATGGTGTTGAGAAGAGAAAAAGACGACCCAAAGATCACCTGCAAGGCCCCTTCTTATGGGAGGAGAGCTTTGAGAGCATTTCGAGGGAATCAGAATGATCTGGGATGGAAGAGACCTTAAAATCCACCCAGTGCAAACCCCCTGCCATGGGCAGGGACACTTTTCACGATCCCGTGTCACTCCAAGCCCTGTCCAACCTGGCCTGGGACAATTCCAGGGATCCAGCAGCAGTCACAGCTTCTCTGGGCCTCCCCACCCTCATAGGGAAGGATTTCCTCCTGCATCTGCACTAAATTCCCCCTCTAAGTTTAAAACTGTTTCTCCTTGTCCTGGCATTATCTGCCCCCTCTAAAAAGCCGCTTTCCAAGGAAGAGGAGATGCTTCTCAACGCAATTAAGGCATTAAACACAACAGAAACCTTTCCAGAGAGCAGCTGGGGACTACTCGAAATAAATTGCTGGACGGCAGTTAGGGACCTGTTCTTCCTATGCTTGCAAAAGCTGAATGAATCGGCTTTATCCGGATTCATTCCTGGCCGCGACAGGAATGTTACAAAATCACTCCCATCCCGCGGTGCGGTTAAGCTGACCTCTCCCCTTTCCGTCTTCACAGCACCTCACGGGGACTCAGGGACGTAACCTGTGGGTCCGACAGCATCCCTCGCTCACGGTGTCATCCGCGGAGCGCAGGGAGCCCAGCCCGCCCCGCTCCCCGGGGACACACGCTCCCAGCACCGCACCCCGGCGCTCAAAACCGCACCAAAAACACCAGCGAAGTCACGGCGCCCACCAGATGCGCTGCCGAACCTGGCGAGGATGTCCCTTGCGAGCCAGGAGAGCATGGGTAAGAGAACGATGCGATTTGGGGAGGGCAAAAGGCTTGAAATCTGAGCCTACCGAAGCATCCAGGCAGCAGCTGCAGCAAACATTTTCCCCGGGCAGAGCCTGTAAAAGGAGAAGGATGTGCATCCACCCAGCTCTCCCAGGTGCCATCACAGCCAGGAGAATAAAGATTTTTTTGCCCTCCACAGCTCCCTGACAGGAGGGGACAGCCAGGTGTCAGAGTCTCCTGCTAGGTAACAAGTGACAGGATGAGAGGAAATGGCCTCAGGGTGTGCCAGGTTCGGGCTGGATATTGGGGAATTTTTTTTTTCCATGGAAAATGTTGTCCAGCCCTGGCACAGATCGCCCAGGGCAGTGCAAGAGTCCCCATCCCTGGAGGGATTTAAAAGCTGTGTGCATGTGGCACCTGGGGACATGGGGCAGAGCTGTCCTGGGCATTGCTGGGAGTGGTTGGACTCGACAGTGTGACGGCTTTTCCAACCTAAACCTATCAATTATTCTGAGATTTCCATGGCCTTGGAGCAGCACAGAGAGAGAAGGGCCAGCTGGACCCTCCAGCCTGAACACAGAGGTTTTTGTAGTGCCCTAAGGCTGCTAAAACTTTCAACAAACCTCAGCCAGGGGTTCGTCACGGTCAGTGGAGATAATGAGCACTAGAGAAGATGATTTATCTCATATTTATTCTTTTTCTTAGGGAGGAATGGACACTCCTGAAGAACCCCTCGGGCTCTGCTGCCTGCAGAGAGAATCTTCATGGCCACATGAGGGGAGTACACCGTGGAGCTGCTCTGTTTCCAGATGCGTCCTCTCTCCAAGGAGTCATTTTTTTTCTACATTAATATTTGCAATTTTTTTTCGTGGCCGGTTTTGTTTCCCCCGCTCGATGTCAGGGAAGTTGGAACAGCCCATTCTCCATCAGGGCGTTTCATTCCCAAGACGTTTCCAAAACAGTTTTCAGCACAGCGATTTTTGCACTGGCCCCACCACTGGCGTGTCTTTGAGCATCACGTAACCACAATTTCAGTGGCAAGCGAAGCACTATCACCTACGCTGCACAGGGGGTGCAGGTGCTTTGGGGGTTGTTGCTGTTGCTTTTTTAAAGGAAGCCGTGGATTTGGAGTTCTCCCCCGTGTTTTCCATCGGGGCGTATCTGCAGAAGAACAGCGCAGAAGCTGCAGGGCAGGCACACTTCCAGATTTCACCAGCTTTGGTCCCAGTATCAACTGTTTGCAGACAGCTGTCCCTGTAATCTGCAGGCTGCAGCTTGTACAAAAGGGAAGCCAAAATAATGCATATTACTGGAAAGCTGTTGGGCAGAGATGGACAGGAACATTCTCCCTCTCACTGGTGAAGATCTGTAGGGTTTTTTGTTGTTGCTGTTTAAAACCACATTTTGGATGTAAAGGGACCAACTCACCTCCCCGGAACAGGCTTATTTTATTTGCAGTTTTTAATTTGCAGTCGAAATTTTTTGTTGTTTCTCTTCTCTTTCTTGGAATTTGTATTTCTGCGAAAGAAAGAAAAACCGCACTTCCTTTCTCCTTCCTACCGTTCGTGTGCTCCTGTTGTCATCTGCTGACGGTGACATAGGGTTTTCTAAGTTTCAGTCACTTCAGAGAAGCTGAAAATACCTACAGAGCTTCTCTCTGTGGACTTGCAGCCACAGGCAGGGGCCTGTGCACAGATGGGAGGTGCCACTGACTCATTATTAAGGATCTCAGCCAGGTGGACATCTAAATCCAGAAAATCCGTACCCTGATACACACGGAAAGAGGAAAAACAGACCCCAGAGGGAGACCACAGGGCAGGACAGCACTGAAAAGCTCTAGAAAAAAAAATCCACTACAGCCAAAGTTGAGCTGCTGCTATTGCTAAGTGGTTTGAGAATTATTTTTTTTCCTGATTTTATGGGGCGGGAGGATCTCCTGGAAGGTAGGAAGTGGCAGCAAAACTCTTTTTTCCCCCTCAAAGTCTGTCCCCATCCCAGGTACTGCAATCCCCCACCAAGCTGCAGGTGTAAATGCTTGTGGCAGGTCCTGAGTGTGAGGTGAAACTCTACTAAAACTCCCTCTGTTGAACACCCTATCTCACGGCTGGAGTTTGGTGGCAAAATGACAAGGGTAACCCAAATAAATGGGACGCTTGCCGCTCCCAAAAAGCAAACCCACCTCCCTGCTCCACCCAGGGAGGTTTCACGTTTGCAGGGAAGGTCAGCTCAACTTCAGACACCTCCCCAAGCCCTTTTCGTCCAGTTGTGGTGTTTCAAGCAGATGAAATTTCAAAGGAACCTTCAGAAATGGGCACGTTATTATGGATATAAACATGGATGAGCCATTTTTAGTGTAGGGGAGACAGTGTTTACTGTTGCTGAGCTGTAGAATAGATAAATAAAAGGATTCTCAAGTGCATTCAGCTGTGTTCTGCCACAGGGAGCTTCTCTGGCTGTCCATAAAAACCTCCACAGAACAGACACCAGTGGCATTTCCCACCCAGTGCCGCTTGCACACCTCTACTTCCACAGAAGCAACTTTCTGTCAAGGGAAAAATAATTGTTTAAAGCTCTCAGCTATTCAGTTGCGTTTTGGTGAGGTGTTCCTGCTGTGATGGCTCTTCGCTCAGCAGGAACCAGGAGAGAGCCACCCTGTCACCATCAGCATCTTCACTCAGACACAGCCTGGGGACTGGAAACATGACTTTGTACCAATTCTATAAAATTGGTAAGCCAATTCTCTCGTTTTGGAGATGTCTTAAAAAAAAAATCTTTCTTGCAGGACACACGCGACAGACACTCAACCTCAGCCTTGCTCAGGAAATTGCCTTGCATCTAGGAGGGGGGGAAAAAGCCTCACCAGCTTGCCCCCTCCATAAATCAGCCAGCTGCAGAATGTAAACTGGCGCAGCGTGGCTCTATCAGCACTTACAGCCCCGAGTGCTCTGCAGAGGTTTACACAACGTGAACTCTTCCGTCTCTCCTAAAAGAAATCTCCTGCTATAAATTACCAGACTCCCCAGGATGCACGACAAAAGCCCACCCGTCGGTGCTGACCGCCGGGACTCAGCCATGGAGCTCATGGGAAGGAGGAGTTTCCCTGGAGGATGAAAGGAGCTGGAGAGCTGAGTTTATCTGCGGGTGTCTGGGGAGGGAGGTCACCCGCGGCGCATCGCGATGGCGCTGCGAGGCGAGGAGGTGCCTTGGGAAGGGTCTGACAGATGGTTGGGGGGGAAGCAGAGAGGAGAACAACCCACTCCTCTCCTTCCTGGCCTTCACAGGCTCCAAGGACATAACCCAGAATCAGCCCGAGAGAGCAGCAGAACTCCTGCTGAACCCAACAGGACGTGGAAAGATATGACGCCGTTTGTAAGCGTTCTTTAACCACCTGTGTTTTCGACTCCGTGGCACTGGCTGCAGGAGCAGGGGCGCCTTTCCAAGTGCTGAAACGATTTTTTGCCTATGTTTTCCCGCTCTCAGATTTGTCTTAACCCGTGGACATAGATAGAGATGCTGCTGAACCAACCCTGGGGCCGAGAGCGCCCCAGCACACTGTGCTTCTCAAACAGCCTCATCAAGGTTTGTACAGAGGTTCCATCAGCAGCAACATCCTCTGCCTCATGACATGGACTAAGTGGCAAAAATCCCACTTATTCTCGAAAACTTCAAGACTCTGGAAGACAAGAAAAAAGGGGAGGCAGATGGGGAACGGCTTCCCACTGACAGAGGGCAGGAAGAGATGGGATACTGGGAAGGAATTCCTGGCTGTGAGGGTGGGGAGGCCCTGGCACAGGGTGCCCAGAGCAGCTGTGGCTGCCCCTGCATCCCTGGCAGTGTCCAAGGCCAGTCTGGACAGGGCTTGAAGCAGCCTGGGACAGTGGAAGGTGTCCCTGCCCATGTCAGGGGGTGGGAGTGGATGAGTTTGAAGTTCCCTTCCCACCCAAACCGTCCTGGGATTCTGTGACCTGTGATGCTTTGAATAAATGTATTAATACTGGGTGTAACTGGGGTTTGGTGGGAAAACGCAGGGCTGGTTCCTCGCTGTAGAGTCACTTCTGGGAAAAGCGGACAAAGAGTTGGCCCAGTACATGCTCTTTTTCTGTTTAAGTTACTCGCACACACTGAGAGGAAAAGCATCATCCTTCTGTAAGACGGCTCAACACTTAGCAGTTTCTTAATAATTGGTACATTTATAAAGCTTTCCTGCTTCCTATTTTGTTTGCAACATCATAAATCAGTGACGATCTCCAGCTGAGGAGCTGGGGATGTCCGCAACAGGAGTGGACACACAGCCAGACTTTTACTCGACTTTGTGACAAGATGAGATTTGCACAACTTCTCTTTCCCCTCTTCTTCACCTTTAAACACCTGCTTTCCTCTTAAGGGGTGCCAAAGCCTCCAAGGGAGCCCTGGGTGCCCATGCTACCTGCATGGTAGCCCCAAATCTGCTGCAGCGGCCCAGGAGACTTGACTCTGCTTCTAAGAAACATCCTTGACATACAATAAAAAAGCCAAAACATGAAAACAGGAAACCGCAAGTGGTTTCACCTCTAGTAAGTTCAGCTGTTCAAGAGAACCAAAACAAACCCCGAAAACACACCCAGCTGCATTTTCTCAGACCAGCTGCGCAGGCACACTCTCATTGCTGGCTGTTTTCTGTCCCCCTACACGGCCCAAGGCATCACCCTGCTTTCCAGAGCATCATCATATCAGCACCCAGTGATACTGCCACCCACAGTGAGGAATCCTTCTCATTTCTCTCGTTTTGGCAACCTTGCCCTGCAGACAAACCTCCCTGCAGTCTTGCTCACAGACAGCAAGAAGGAACTTTTCACAGACCTCCATCCCAGGGGGAATTTGGATTAATGATGCGAAGAGAAGGAAGTCTGGGAGCTCTGAAGTCTCCCTGGTGCCCCTGAGGAGTCACTGCAAAGGGAGTGCGCTGCTCTCATGCTTTGCTCCCAACCCACTCCTGCTATCCCATGTCCATCTGTCCTTCCTCTCCTCTGCCACTGGTCTGCACCAGCCACATAGGCAGATGACTGTGCAAAGTCTCGTCCCAGAGGGAAAAAAAAAACCCAAAAAAAAAAAAACAAAACGAAAGAAGCAAAAGGAAACCACCCTCTTCCTGGAGCTGTCTTGCTGCAGCAGCTAGAGAGAGAATTGGGATGACTAACACTCCTCCTCCGGCAGCCAAGTGAGACACAGCTCACCTCTACCACAGAAAATAGATGAGAGATTAATTTATTGCAAACGGAATGTGCGTCCAGTAACACAGTGCTGAGAAATGGGAAAAGCACGGGAGGGATTTTAGGCAAGGGCGTGCCTGAAAGCAGAGCGCTGCCTATCAGGAGATTCATTAGCGTGCAGTGCCGTGGGACCCCCGGGTGAGGAAATGAGCTCATCTTCTCATCTTCAGAAATCCCACCTCTTCAGTTCCGTAGAACTGATGGACTTTGCTGACTTCATTCCCTGTCCCAAGTGAGGAGAGAACTCCACTTTTTAAAAAATGTGATTCAGTGGGTTTCCCTGTTTAAATAATTCTATTAAAACTGGTCTTCAAGTGGATTTTAATTTAAAGAACTGATTGAAAATTTGAAGTTGCACATTCATTGTACATGTTAAGTGTGTTTAAAATGACAGTAAGTTTGATTTTAAATTATTCAGAAAAAGCTCGACAAGTGAACCATACGCTTGACCACTAGAAGAATTCATTCTGTAGTAACCAAAGTTATTTTTTCACGAATTATTTAAAACTGGGAACCGTCCTTTGTTTTTCAAAGCTGGTCATCCATATCCTCTGAAAGGCACACACTCATGCCGAGCTGCCTGAGAATAACAGCAGGTAGATAAGTAAAATAAAAAAGGATAAATAAAAGCAGATATTTCAGAAACAAGCCAGCAGTACTTCCCCTTACAGGTGAGCTGCATCTCTCTCCTGGTGACAATTCTGGGATGTTCACAGTGACAAGGGCCACCAGCAGCCAGACTGCGCTGGAGGGAGATGGAAGATACTTTATACCAAGGTAAAACAACTCAATAATCCCTGTTATTCCCTCCCAGGTCTGCTTATTCTGTAATTCTGTGATTGATTCTGTGACTGACTTTGACAGCTGTGGGAACCAGCGGTGGTTTCTGGGCGGCTGAGGCTGTCCAGATTTGTCAGTGTTAGTTATGATAGTTCCAGCAACCGGTGTTAGTTAAGATAATTCCAGCGGCTGGTGTTGCTCCTGCCACAGGAGGAAACACACAGGTAATTAATTGCTCCAAGCTCTGGCAAGCACCCACAGCAGCTTCGTCACGGCATTAATTGGGTGATTTGCCTTCTGGGTGAAAGCACACAAACCCTGAGTCGCTCCTCTAAGTTAATTCACAACTGAAGGAGTCCACCTGGAACTAACTGTCAGCTGCCTTCCTGTGGTCATTAGGTGATATTCATTGAACAAATAAAGAATCCCCATTAAAAAAAAAAAAAAATCTTTAAAATCGGGTAGGGTGGAATTTTGAGTCCATGCCTCCAGCCCAAACAGGGAGTACATAAATCCATGCTTCAGCTTTGCCCCGGGGGAAGTCTGATGATGACTGAAATAAGTAAAAAGGTTACCTTGTGCCCTGCGTATTTCACTTTTTCTTCTACGCTACAGGGCACGCTGGGATTTTCTGCTTTTGCAACAGAAAATCCCAGTGGTTTCTGATCTCCTGTTTCAGGAGTCCTCTGAGGTACAAAACATTTCCCAGTATCAAAGTATGCTCTTCTCCCCACCTGGTTTTTAAACACAAAGCAGTTCATACACAGTGCGGAGACACACCCACCTAACTTTGACCCAAGCATGAGCAATTTCTGTTTGGGGGAAGCAGAAATGTTTGATCTCTTTGCTCGCACAGTGTGACCGGGGAAGAAGGTGAAACAGGATGACACTAATTTTAGAAACATGTTTCACTTTTGTGAAGTCAGAGCATCATCTACATTTGACAGCAGTGAACTAAAACCATCTTGATTTTCAGGCTTTGAAGGAAGAAACTGAACTGGAACAAGCAGAGTTGGTGGTAACCCCATGGGAAGGAAACATAATTCTCTTCCCAAATTCTTCAGGTCTAAAGGTGCACATCATTCATCCAGCACAGGGCCGTGAGGGGAGAGCTAACACACAGCTCTGAACCCGACAACATATTTCCTGCCTGTATTAATTAGCATCAGATGAATATGTCAGTACGAGCACACGCTCCCCAAAATGCCTTTTTTTTTTTTTTTTTTTTTTTTTTTGACACATCCTTCGACCTATCAAACCCACATCCCTCCGTGGTAGGAAAACTCAGCAGGGCAGCCACCCATCAAGTGGTGGTGAGCATCCCCATAGCCATTCCTGGGATGAGCAGACCAAGTGTCCTGTGGGGTTTTTGGGGAATAACAGCCTGCAGAACAAAAGGTGTCTGTGTGAGTACCAACAGATGTCAAACACCTGAACGGAGGTGTCCGTGTGTGCGCTAAAGATCTGAGGTCCCTCCAGAGCCATCTGAGATCTGATGCCCCACCCCTGGGAGTTTCCCAGGCCAGGCTGGACAGGGTTTGGAGCAACCTGGTCCAGTGGACGGTGTCTCTGCCCAAGGCAGGGGGTGGAACAGGGTGGTCTCTGAGGTCCTTTCCAGCCCAAACCGTTCTGTGGTTCTGTGGCTGCGTGATCCACTTTGCTCACCCTAAGGCGGATTTCAGGTAAGGACCCTGTGAAATTCCTGTTATTTCCCCCCATATAAACCAGCAGGCAACGTGTGTCGTCTGTTGGTCTCGACACCAACACCCTGGGAGGTCTGGACCTAAAAATCACCATTTGTGAGAAGGGCTGAGGCGCCGGAAAGGCGACTTTCTCCAAGGTACCATTCGCATCTTCCCTTTACTGGAACGAGCCCAGGAATTTGTCATCCGCATCAGCACTTGCCCACTGCTAAGATATTTCTAGTGGTGCAGGAAAACATAGTCAGGCATCATCCTGGACTCTGAGCACACGCATTAATGCTCTCCAAAACATGTGCTGAAGGCCTTGGCAAGCCTGCCTTCCCCCCAAGGACAGCTCAGATTCAGCTCAGGTTCATCGGCTCTCTCTCTCCACGCCAGGAATGGAGGTGATAGGCAGTAGATAAATCATCACACACATTTGGGGCACGTTATCTGGGGTCACCTGAGAAGCACGGTGCGATTTTGGGTTGTTTCTCCTTTCTCCTGTCTGTGCACAGATCTGGGTAAATTCTCTCGTGGGTTATGCCTTGTGTTGGTGCCGACCAAATTTCAGATGAGAAGCGCGTCTCTTCTGCCCACTCTTCCTCTTCAAGACTGGACGTTTGAAATCAGATGAGGGAAAAAACCCCCACAATCAATATTTTGAAGCCTGAATTTCGCTCTGGTACTTTTATTTCTACGGCATTTGGCCTGCAGCAGTGATGAGTGAGAGTCCGTGGGGCAAAGGTGGGTCATTACATCCTGGCACAGCCTGTGGCACACAGCCCTGCCTGTCCTTCGTCTCAGAAAGATTTATGGGCTCCTCTTTCATCTCGTGATCCTTCATTTTTGCCACGCAACCTCCCCTGAACCTGCTGTGAGTCATCTGTTAAGGCAAGATTGATGCATGCCACTGGAACAGACAGCGCATGTTCCTGGGTCAGACAGAGGCGTGCTGGCCCATGTCAACCATCTCTCCCCTCACCCCAGCCCCACAAGAGGGATGGACCAGGTCCAAAACCTGCACAGAGATGCTCCAGGGACCACTGCCCCGCTGGCCCTTCCCCAGACAGACTGAGGTGGTGATCCTGCTGCACAAAAGTGCGTTTTCCAGCTCCTTTGCACGAGCCTTGTGTCCCACAGCTCAGGTTTTGGCTGCTGGCGAGGCTTTCTTCCAAATGGGACCAAAACACTGTTGACAGGTACACATCGGGGATTGTGTAGCTGGCACAAAATATTCACCGTGGGGTTCTGGCCCGACCCTTCCCACATGGTCGAACTCTGC
The DNA here is from genome assembly GCF_029207755.1 of Chamaea fasciata. Classification (NCBI taxonomy): domain Eukaryota; kingdom Metazoa; phylum Chordata; class Aves; order Passeriformes; family Sylviidae; genus Chamaea; species Chamaea fasciata. The sequence goes on along the minus strand of NW_027094089.1, from coordinate 1,214,587 downwards.
CTCCCAAAGCTCTCCTGGAAAAGAAAACATCCCTAAAGTTGTTGCTGTGGTTTGCTTTAGAGGTGGGAACGTGTCAGGAATGAGAGATGGCTGGGAGCAAGTGCTCCCATTTGCTTACCAAAAAAAGAAAAAAAACCAAACACCAAAACAAAACCAAAACAAACCAAACTCCCAGAGCTTGGTATGGGAGGTCAAATCTGCCAGCTTAAATCACTTTGTTTCTTAAAAGTTTCCATTCTTGGCAAATATATCACGGCCTTCAGCTAAAGGCGAGGTTGTCTGTGAATGCCATCACATCTGATGTGCACTGCGGCTTCTTTCATCCCCGGCAGAGGAGGGCTGAGGGCTGCAGCCTGAGGGTTGAAAAGATACTTTTCTTTGGAGATGCCAACAGTTTCTTCGGCAGATTTCTCCCCCTCTCCCCCTCCCACCCCAACCTACTTTCACAAAAGAGACAAAAAAAACAAAAACCAACCGAAAAAAAAAAAAACAAACCCAAAACCCCCAACCCCTAAATGGATCCTGTAGTGTCTGCAATGTAAAGAATTAGCTGAATGGGAAGAAATGAACCATGGTCTTTATGTCCTAGTTACAGTCAGTGCAAACATTGCTGCTAATCCCTGTTGTCAGAGGGGACTGGGGAAGAGACACGGACAGATCCCACTGGGAACATTTTGTCTCTCTCAATCCACACTTGAGATCACATTTTTTTGTGTGTGTGTGTGTGTAATAACACTGAGTTGTATTAAGAAGCCTGCGGATAACGTGAAGCTGGGGGGGAGGATAATTGCTCTCTGTCCATTCCACCGGGCGTAGCACCTACAGCCTTCATATGCAGGGAGGTCTCAGCAACCCATTCATTTCAGGGGAGAAAAAGAAAGCTATTCATTCCCAGCAAATCCCATTTTGCCATGGTAACCCCCCCCTTCCCGCCCCTCGAGCACAACAGTTGTTCACAGGGGCTGTTTAAAACAAGACAACAAAACCAGACCATCGCCCGTCCAGCCCTGGCATTTTCTGCTCAGACTTTTCTGGGCAGGCGTACCCCAGGGATGGGGAAGGGAAGGGGTGAGCAGCTTGTTTTGTCCCCTGCCATCCCTGGGGGCATCCCACTTGTGTCCCTCAATGGGACCCACCTCAGGGGTTGGGGTGTCCTGTACCCCTCGAGCTCCCCGGCGGGACAGTGACAGTGACCGCGCCATGGAAGCAGAGAACAGTGAGGGGAACTTATTTTCCACCCTGTTGTGCCACAGAGAGGTTTTGGCTTGCCAAAGCCCCTGCAGGGGCTGGGGAAGGGACAAACGGGGGCCCTGACAGCTCTGTCCCAACCTGGAAGGATCAGCCCTGCTTTCTGCTGACCATGGAGAACATATCCATGGGTCCAACAGCAGCAGGGCACAACTCTCTCCAATTTGGGGGCCTCCAGCTGACCTGGACTCCTCCAGCCATCCTTGGGTAGGAGCTCTGGAGCTCAGAGCCCACAGCCACCACCAGGAAACCCGAGTTTGTGGTGTTGGTGGAGCTTTTGGTGACCACTAAAGCTGTGTTCAAGGGTCTGGGGAGGGCATGGAGGGCTTATCCTGGTGTAACACTGAGCAGCCCGGGGTAGTGAAAGGAGTGGAACGAGGTGATTGCAGAATCCCAGGATGGTTTGGGTGGGAAGAGACCTCAAAGCTCATCCAGTCCCACCCCCTGCCATGGGCAGGGACACCTTCCACTGACCCAGGCTGCTCCAAGCCCCGTCCAGCCTGGCCTTGGACACTGCCAGGGATGCAGGGGCAGCCACAGCTGCTCTGGGCACCCTGTGCCAGGGCCTGCCCACCCTCACAGCCACCAATTCCTTCCCCAGATCCCATCTGGCCCTGCCCTCTGGCACTGGGAAGCCATTGCCCGTGTCCTGTCCCTGCAGGCCTTGTCCCCAGTCCCTGTGCAGCTCTCCTGGAGCCCCTTGAGGCCCTGGCAGGGGCTGGGAGCTCTCCCTGGAGCCTTCTCTTGTGCAGGTGTCCCAGGCTGGCTCCAGAGCAGAGGGGCTCCAGCCCTGGCAGCATCTCCGTGGCCTCCCCTGGACCTTCTCCAACACGTCCTTGTGCTGTGCTGGGGACCCCAGAGCTGGGTGCAGTGCTCCAGGTGGACCCTCCTGGAGCAGAGCAGAGGGGAGGAATCACCTCCCTTGACCTGCCCGTGCCTGTTTCAATGCAGCCCAGGGAGTGTTTGATCTTCTGGGCTGTGAGTGCACACTTTCGGCTCAAGCCCAGCTTTTCACCCATGAGAACCCGCAAACCCTTGGGGCTCTTGATCCATAAGGCCCCATCAAACTCAAAACACTGCACAATATCCACCTCCAGGTCTCCCCCGTGCCTCCCCATCCCTCTCCCTTCCTGATGCCCCATCCCTGTGCAGCCATTAGATGTGCAGGGAGATTCGGGGTGTAGGAACACTCTCAATGCCCCAAATCATTTAGCTTTTGCACCAAAACTACAACCCAGGTGGCAGCACCCACCAGAACAACCAAGACTGAAGCGAGCTGACCGCCACCTCTGTGGTAGGAGACCCTGTTCCTGCCAGAGGTAATTCCTTCATGTAGTTGTTATCTGAGCAGAGGCTGATGCTGCATGACAGAAGATTCATGGGGCAAGGAATCCGGGGAAATCCAGAAAAAAACCAGGCAAGCAGTGTGGGGGGGACAGGAGGTCCTCAGCATGCGGCAGAAGTGCTTTAACTCTGCGGCATCACCTCTCCTGAGAGCAGGGCTTCCCACAGCTAAAAATCACATAATTTTCGGTTAACCTGAATCTGCATTTGAGAGCAACTAAGGGATTCCCGGCACAAATATAATTTCAGTGAAAACTAGAACTAAGGACCGGGTTTGGTTGTGAATTAATGGCTCGTTTTATTTTTGTAAACGCAGAGAGAGCACCAAGTGCTGGGAAATGAAAACAGCCGTTTGCACCAGGTATTTTTGAAACGAATCCCAGCAACACCACAGATTTTATCCTGCACTTTATTGTTTACTGAGGTGAATGAAGCCCTTCTGGTGGCCCAGACTTTCCCCTGCTATGTCCTGGGCATGAAACCCTCCCTCTCCGCAGGCAAACAGCTTTAGTCGGTTGGTCATACCACAGCCTATTAATATGTAGATATTTTAATCACCCTCCCGACCCTCTCGCTAATTGCTCTGCTTGGCTTTTTCAAAGCACACAACCAATTTCCTGGGTTTTTCTTAGTGGCACTTCTTTAGAAGTTTCTCCTCTCCGAGGAACCAGAACTTTGTGGGATCTACCCCTAGCGCTGCTGCCTCAGAAAAAAAAAAAAACAACCCAAAAACTTTAGAGCCAGAGAAGTCTCAGAGCAAATTGTCCTTGTCTAAACGAAATAGCTAATTCAGCTGAACCACCCATTCCTGGATGAAGAAACCACCCCTCTCCGTTCACAAGAATGAGAATTTAAGGTTGCAATGAATCCCACTACAAAGTCTCCCTAGGAAAAAAAAAAAATAAAATCCTGTAATGACAGAGTTTGACTCATATTAAACTCGCTTCAACTGTGGGGCAGGGAGTAAGAAAAGGGGGGGAAATAAACCCAAAGCCTTCTCCGTTCTCAGGTTTTCACTGAAAAAGCTCTGACATGAGCAAAAGCGTATTAAAACTAAGCACCAGGAGAGGAATGACTGCTCCCAGCTGTCTGTCCTGCCTCCTTCCCCTCCAGCATCACCGTGTGTGTGACACAGACAGCCCGGCTCAGGCAGCAGCTGTTGAACCACTGGAAATTTCACACAGATTTAGGGTTTCTTTCATATAGGGAGGGTAAGCTGCAGCTGTTGAGCAGCTGCTGCGCGGGAGCTTAACCACCCGTGCAGCAGAGCTGGGCATCCCGCGGTGGGGACAAGTACCTGGGGGAGCCAGAGCACCCACGTTTGATCTGCATCATCCACAGCCCCGCCACGGGCCTTGGCCATCATCAGAGCTTTGGTTTCACTCAGGATCTTGGCTCTGGGGTCTCTGTCTGCACGGTCCCCGCTCCCTCCAGGCTCCAGGTGCACCAGCCTGGTGCCGAACAGCTCAGACCCCCCTGGAAGGAGCACCGAGGAAGTGCTGTGACCTTGCAAGCGTGGACACAGCCTCTGCACTCTCAAACGTCCGATATTTAGGTCGAAAGGTCTGCATGACAATGAAATTGGAGGATGTATTTACGGATCACGGAATATCAAAGAATTACTCGGGTTGGAAAAGCCCTTAGAGGCCACCAAGCCCAACCATTCCAGCACTGGCAAGGCCACCACGGACACACATCCCCAAGTGCCACATCCGCACAGCTTTTAAACCCCTGCAGGAATGGGGACTCCCAACACCACCCTGGGCATCTGCGCCAGGGCTGGAAAATGCTTTCAGTGAAGAGATTTTTCCCAAAGTCCAATCTAACTCCCCACGGGAGCCAAATCCTCTGCTATTGGACTTCTTTTTTTCTTTTTTTGTGAGGACCATCGAGTTTCTTACCCCTCGGCTATGCCAAAGTCTTAAATACTGACAGCTGTCGGCATTTTCTAGACTCCTGGGTACAGAAGCGGAGCCCTGAGTTCAGCACAGGACATCCAGGAATGATGTTCCACAGCTCTTTGGGAGCTACAGGGATCCTGTTTGCTCCTGTAGGCAAAGACAGACCGATTAATTAACTAATAGATTTATTAATAGATTTATTAATAAATCTATTGTTAATAGATTTATTACCTGGAGAACACTGCCTTTAGCCTCCAAAAAGGCTGGAACAGCAGGATTGTTAACCTGGAGGACCACAGCCACGCTAAGAATGCAACGATTTCAGCGCCCCGCAGCCGAAGCAGCATTTTCTCTGCTGTTCAGGGTTTGTTGGGGCTTGCAGCTCCCAAACCACCCAAAATGCCAGCAGAGACCAGAAGCTTCCCTTGGGGCTGGTGTTCCCACAGGCTGGGCCACACCAGTGTCTTGGAGCTGGCCTTTCCTACCCTGCTCCACAAATAATTCCCTCAGGCACTGAGGAGGTGCCCAAGGGAGGCTGTCCTGGGATCCTGTGATCACTTTAACAGGCTGACCATGACCTCTGATTTACACTATCAAGAACTGCCAGTTTGCCACCACGGACAGAAGAATCACTCGGTTCTGCCACAGTTCTCTGAACCTCTGTGGACAAGCGAAGAGAACCAAGCAGAAGGTTGGCTCAGAGAGCACAGTCGAGTAATTTCTCTATCCTACTCTCCATGGAAAGAGAGTTCTGGTTAATTTCATTTCATCTAAGCTCATCCATTCTGTTTCCCGTACAAATGATCTTATCCTCTCACCATAAAAGCTCAAGGCAGCATCAGACTGTTCGCTGTTGCCACAAAGGTTTTTTTATTGGTAAGTGTGAGTGAATTTATTCGGCCTATTGTGCCCATTTAAGAAATGCTTACGAGAAACGCTCCAGACTTGTTCCAGTGGTGTTTTGTTGGTGGTTCCTAGCAAGACTGCCAGAACTGTGCGGTTTTCAGTCTCTGAAATTCATGGGGAAGAAAAATAGCATTGCAGGATACCGTTCTATATCAACCCTGTCTTGAGCCCCCTTTTTGCCACACACGTCACACTGCGAGTGGTTTCCTAACTTCTCCGCACGCAATTAGTGAAGAATGAAATTCAGGCTTGCATTTCAAGCAGCCGCACACCCCGCGAAAGTTTCACCGAGGGTGCGTATTAAAAATAAATTAAATATTTCCTTTGGTTTGTTGCTTCGTATCAGCCTCAGCCAGAAAATATCCCACCACCAACCCTGGGGTCCCGGGGTGGAAAATATTCCTACTGACAGCAGAAAACCCTTGTGAGAGCACCCAAGTCTTGCAGGCATGCTGGGTGACAGAGCAGGAGACTTTCCAAAGAGAAGCCATGGTGCTGAGGGGATGAACCGTCAGGATTTAGGAATGGACCCGGGGCAGAACCTCAGATCTACCCACCTTTGAATTTCCCCGAGTTTTTGTATTTGCGTTAGAGCACGAATTCGTCTGTTCTTGCCCTTTGACACGTTCTGAAAAACAAGAAAGCCGTTGAACTCCCACTGAAGAGCACTTGCAGAGGCTGGCATGCTTTTCCCAGGAAAAAAAAAAAAAAAAGAAACCTATGGAAAGGAAACACCGCAACCGAAACATCCACATTCCTCGCTGCATCTGGCCTACAGGCCTGTGATAAGAGAGAATACACCTGAAGAAATCAGAGTGGGTGGAAATTACAAAAATTTCCGACTCGGGAGGCAGTTTCCTTCACGCAGCATCTTTTTGAAGACACTCACTGCTTCGGAATCTCAAGAATTTGGAATTGATACCGCCCCCTACCCTCCTCCCATTTTTTTGGGTTTTTTTTTTTTTTAATCTTGTAGGTGGGAAATATTACTATGCTAATTGGCATTTTCAATCATTGATCCTTAGAGAAACACCTACATGGCCCTGCTGATAAAAATCTGTGGGCAGCATCAGCGCTGTCAGCTGTCACTGAGGGGAGGGCAGCTGCACTGGGGTCTTTCAGCCAGCCAGAGGTGTTCCGACAAACCCCATTTTCACTGAGCAGTACAGAAAGTTGCAGCTGCAGTTGCTGTCTCTGTGGTGGGAAAATGTGTCCTGGAGGGTTTCAGCTGAGGAAAAAAAAAAAAATATGCAGACGCAACGGCGTTGTATCGGTATTTGCATTGGTGATACGATTGCAGTGACGTTGAAGAAGCTGGTAGCAATGCCAAAAAAATAAAAGGCCTGGAGAAGGTTTTTTAAGACAGAAGTATTCTTAAGTCTCTGCATCAAAAGGAAGAGGAAAAACTATACTCAGTCCACCATTTCCACTCGGAGTTCACACCTCTGGCTGGGGCATGCCCACAGCAGCGAGGGTGGTCAGATTTTCGGTGACTGCATTGAGCGAAGGCATTTGGCAGCTGGGATCCTTGCCCACAGCAGATTCCATCCATCTTGCGGTCCAAGGGCACCATTCTCTCTGGTTTAACCAAAGGAGAGTTGAAGAGCGCTTTGATCTCTGCTTATGAGTGCCCGGAGTGGGAAAGTAATTAACGGGTACTAATCAACCCCCGGCAGCCGAAGCCAGACCACTGCAAGTAAGAGTAAACCTCCCTTTCTCCAAAGGTTTGATTACCCACGTGGGACAACCCTCAGTGGAGGAAACAGGCCTGCATTTCTTGGTGTCCTCAGCTCCAAAAATCACCTTCCTCAACAGCTCCCGTCAGCCAGACCCAAGCTATTGTGTGTGTATGGCAGCGGGGCACAGGGGGAAGAAAGGGAAATGAGGAAGAACCGGACGCTTCGGCATCACGAGCCAGCCTTTCAGTGGGAAGCACCACTTGGGAAGCAAGAGGAGAAGGATTCCCTGAAGAGTGGTCTGTCCTTTGCAGGAGGGAAAAACCTCCAGAAGCACAGCTCGTTCTTCCTGCTGTGCCAGCCAGCCCTGATGCTGCTCAGGGGATGGCTTTGTCCCTCTGCAGTCGCGTCAGGACGTTTGTCGTCACCGCACGGGAGAGTGTCCCTGATGTTTTCATCCTTCCCCTGCACAAGTCTGCGTCCTTCCGAGTCCTTTCTTCCTCCCCTTTGCCAGACGAAGCATGAGAGCTGTGGCTGCCAGCAACGAGCTAGAGGGGACAGAAAAGCCACCAAGCAACACATCTGCCTGCCCCCCCAGTGTTAGGAGAAACTCACCTGACTGGAATAATCTGCCAGGGGTGCTCTGGTTGTTCAGCGTGGAGTGTCTGTGCCCAGGACAACCCACGGAGACCCAAAGAGGTGCCCCCAGACACTCCTGGGTGCAGCCCCTGGAGATGAGGGCTCCCAGCCTACCCCCCTCCCTCTGTAAAGGCTCCAGATGCCGCAAAGCAAGAAAAAGAGAGGCAGCCCTTTGAGAAATTAAACCCACTGGGGCAGGGGGCTCAAATTAGAGCTGTGCCTCTCGAGGTTTAGAAAAAACATGTGTCCATGTGCCCCCAGTGCCACCGCTGTGGCCAGCTGCTGATGGCCAGCACACCAGAGAGGGATGGTCCCAGCTGGGAGGCGTTGGTTTGTTGGCAAAACCGTGGAGAAATTCATGGAATCGCAGAGTCATTTGGTTTGGAAAAGCCTTCAGACCATCGAGTCCAACCCTCTCCCAGCACCGCCCAGGCCACCACTGGCCCCTGTCCCCGAGTGTCACATCCCCACGGCTTAAGGGATGGGGACTCACCCCTGCCCTGGGCAGCTGTGCCGGGGCTGGACAAGCCCTTTCCATGGAGGAATTTTGCCCAAAATCCAACCTGAGCCTCCCCTGGCTCAGCCTGAGGCCGTTCCCTCTCCTCCTGTCCCTGTTCCCTGGGAGCAGAGCCCGACCCCCCCGGCTGTCCCCTCCTGTCAGGGAGCTGTGCAGAGCCACCAGGTCCCCCCTGAGCCTCCTTTTCTCCAGGCTCAGCCCCTTTCCCAGCTCCCTCCTCACAGCTGCTCCTCACAGGACTTGTTCTGCGCAACACGAGGTTTCTGCGTGGCTCCTGGTAATGACAAACCCAGCAGAGTGTAGGAAATGCCGAATTTGGGTTGGTTTTTATTTTTTTTTCCCTGTTCTTGGAGCTGTACAGGGTAAAGCTCATTCGCCCAGCAGCCCCTATGGTAGGGTTTCCCTTCCACCTGAAGGCTCCTCCTGGACACCTTGCAGGAATTCTGTGCTTATGAAATTGTTCCAACCTCTGCAGCTCAGCTCCCCTTGGAACAATGAATTCTCTGTGAGCCCCTGAATAGAAAACATCAGCCCATAGCGATAGAGCTCCTGTTCGTGCCCAGCCCTAGACATGGGATAAAAGTGCTTTTCAATGTGTACTTGGGGGGGGGAAAAAAAAAAAAGTCTTTTACTGCTCCCACAGTACTCCTTTTACAATGCCAATGCCACTTACAGCCATTGATAGGAAGAAGTTGGACTAATCTTAGCCAGAGTTCCCATGACCTTTCAGTATCTGCAATACTGCAACTTCTTCTTAAAATTATCTTTGCGGGGAAAACAGTGTAAAATACACCAAAGGACTTGCAGCAGACAAACGACTGCTTGTTGAGGAGCCCAAATATTGCAGGAAGATGTCTTTGGCGATTTTATGCAGCTGGTATGGGGAGGGCAAAATTCGCAGGGGTCAAGTGGGAATACTGAGGAACAAAACGAAAGTGAGCCAAAGGTTTCGGCAGTGATTTCACACGGTGCTTCATGGAGCATAACCTGGGGAACTCCCTGCCCTCTTATATCATCTCAAATTTGCAAGTAAAAGGGAAGCCACTGTGATGAAACATCGGAACCCCCCTTCACTTTCTTAGAAGCAGTAAAAAAAACCAAACATCCTCAGGAAAAAAAAAAAAAAAAGGTTTAAAACCTCTTTTTAGGAAGCAAGCTCATAGAAGGGCGGAAGAACCAGCAAATTAGAGACAGAAAAATAAATCTTTGAGCAACTGCACATCAAGCAGCAGCACTGGGATACAAGGTCTAATGGAAGAAGAGGATGAATTAGGAAGGAAAAAGAGGAAGACAGAATGAAATCTCTTGTCCCTTGTGTCTTTGCGTACAGTAAACTGTGCTCACCGAGAAGCTATTCAACACCTCTGCCAAACAAAGCTTTAATTCTGGTCTCTGCATGTTGCAGTCTGCCACAGTGACTGAAATCCCCCCAAAAATGTGACAGCTGGAATGAGATAGTGATCCTGGCAGAGCAGACATAATCACAGAATGGCCTGGGTTGGAAGGGACCTTAAATCTTGTCTCGTTTCGCCCCTGCCATGGGCAGGGTCCACTCTCCCAGGCTGCTCCAAACCTCCTCCAACCTGGCTTTGAAACAAATCAGAATGATAGAAAACAGTAACAGGGAAAAAAAAAAATTTTGGAAGGACCAGGAAGCAATCAGAAGCCAGATTTGAGAAAAGTAAATGCAAATGGGTCTTGCGGTGCAGAAAAAAAAAATTTTAAAAAAAATAAAAATCATGCTCTTGAAATGTGCCATCCCATGACACGTTTTGGGGGAGTAACACTGAAAAGCAACAGGCTGTTGAACAGCCGTCTGTTTCCAAGTGGGAAGTGCACAGTTTCAGAACCAGACCTTTTCCATACATGAGCGGTGGGAGAAGCACTTTGTTCTTTTTATGACAGGGAGCAAGAGAAAAGAGAAGAGGCCGTGGAGGCCGCCTTGGGCTGCAGTTAAAATGTGACAGTCGTGTCAGCCTGGCTCTGCTGGGACCCTGCACAATGGCTCTGCATGGGCCGGCGTGCATGTCCTGATGTGATCCCTGGGTTTTCCATTCCAAAATTGAACTCATTTAAAAAAAAAAAAGCCAAACAAATCAGCCTTGTTACTCAAGGCTTTTCAGCACAGGAATTTGCCAAGGCACAGGTATGGTTATTCCCAGGACATTGTGGTGACACCCCTTGGAAAACTGTACACAAGCCTTATGTATTCTACATGTATTTTAATATTTTTAAAGCGGCAGCAAGCTGCTTTTTTAATGCAAGTAGGGATGAAAACACACGCAAAAACTGAAATAGCTTCCTTTATTTTCATTGGGCCTTGCAGACAGCACCACTAAGTGTTTACAGGCTGTCCTTTTAAGATTTATTTTTATAGTTGGGTATTCAGAGGCAGGCTCTGCAGCTTCTGCTCAAGTAGAACTCCTTTTTCTGCTGTTAGGGAGCAGGTTTTTTTTTTCCTAATAAAAACAACCACTATTTTTACTAGCAACAGCTGCTGACCTGGGCTCAGCTCAGCAGCACCCAGTCTTCTCAGATGCGGGAGTTTTCCCTTTAATCTGGGAAACACCAACACCAGCTCTGATCTTTTTTCTTTCAAACCAAGGGTTGTCCAGCCCTGGAGCAGGGACGAGCAGGGCCCGAATCTGGCTCCCTGCTCTCGGGATATCTTGGAGATGTGGGCAGTGAGGTCACGGCTGGGCTCTGCCCATGGCCGACCCACCAAAAAGGAGTCCACAGACCTCAGCCAGACCAAATTCCAGCCTGGGCACCTGCAAGAGCTGCACCCCCAGCAATCTCCATGTCCAAACACCAACGGGATGTGGCTTCCCAAACCCCTGGGCATTTCTGGGAAACCCCAAAGGAAAGCAGAAGGATCCTTTCCTGGCCATGGAAGGTCTGCGATGCCAGACGTCCCGGCTGCCGACATTCAGCCTCAAGGCCCCTTTGTCTCATGTGAGTTATTCATAATTACTCAAGCTGCTAATTTTCCTCTTATGTAAATGATGTTGGGAGGCGAAGCAGGAAGGCAGCTAGGCACGTACAGGATAATGGATTGCAGGAGGAGAGAATGGAGCTGGCACGGTGTGAGAACGGCTCTGGGTGCTAGGCAGATTCCAGCAAGCTGGAATGCTTCTGGGAATTCCCTAGAAATGCAGGTGGCACCAAAAAAAATTTAAAAAAAAAAAAAAAAAATTCCTCTGCAGATCAATCACCAAAAAATTGAAAGGGTGAAATGTTTCCTGAAAAAAAATCCATTTTAGTGCCGTGGTCCTCCCTGCCCAAACCAGCCCCATCTTCCAGCACAAGGACGTTCAGTTCAGCCACCCCAAAGTCACAGCCCCTGGGGACAGCTGGGTCAAGACTTTTGAGGACATCCTGTCTGTGTTTACTCCGCTGGAAAAACTTCAAAATGAGGCCTCATAAACAACCTCACGTGTTTGGTTTTTTTTTTTTTTTTTCCACAGCATCTCCACCTGACAGCTGAGTGTCCATCTCCTGGGAGCACAGGGCCCTCAGCGCTCACCTCTGGATGCAGAGTGAACACCAGCAGACAGACACAGCCATCACCAGGAGGTTATCCCAGGCTCTCCAACTTCTCTGCTGGCCTCCACCTGCATCACCAGCGCTGAATTTTCCATCTTAGATCATCTCCCATCTCCCTGCTCTTCAAGTCAAGTAGTTTACTCTCACAGTCCGTGCCTTAAGCTCCCTGGCCGCGTGTTTTGCTGACCCTGAGGATGTCAGGGGAGGACAAGGCTGGAGCTCCACGGGACAGTGGGGCTGCTGCTTGTCTCACACCACGTGTGGGAGTGCAGAAAAGCAGCTCTGAGCAGACCCACCAGGCCTCCAGTGACCCCACAGAGTCCCCGCCAGGGATTAGTTCAGCTGCAAACCTTCGCTTACTGCGGACGTGGGCTGAGGTCTTCGCACGTCTCTGTTAATTTTTAGCCTAATGGGGCTGATCCCTACGGCCGGAATTTTCAGCTCCCAGGACTTCCTGAGCCTGTGGCTTCTTCCCACGGGAGGTTTGGCCTCGTGTAGGGGAACACCTCCGGGCAGCACGTTTCCTCTCCTTCCCTTGCACGGACCCCAGCGTGGACTTCACCACACCACAGCGCTTCCAGCCAGAAAATGTTGTAAGATTTTTATAAGCTCAGCTAGAGAAGACGGGAGGTTCTCAAGATACAAAGGGTCTTACTGACACTCCTGTACACAGCTGAAAAGCGGCCAGAGGACAGTGAAGTGCTCTTAAGGATGGAAACACCTGCAGAAAGTTTTGAGAGGGACGGGATTACACACTCCCAAGACCATGCCCTGTCCCACCAACCTGTCACAGAGCATAAGGAGTGAAGCTTTTTTTTGGAACAAACACACACAGCCAGCGGGACTTGAACTTGGGCTCGTTAATGGGAAGGGTCAGAGATTTTCCCTCTGGATGCTTTTTCTCTTCCAGAGGGGAGGAAACGAAGGTGTGGGATCTGTCTTAGCAACTGGAGGAAGGAGAGGGCAATTCCAGCCCCTTTCCAGCAAAAGAGCAACGTGTGTCAGTCTAAGAGCTGAGTCGGCTAGGCACCATCTGTATAATTAACCATAACATGAGTGAGATATTTTCTTGGTTTTTCTTCTTTTATCTCATTCCTTTACTGCAAATCGTTTTTTTCAGCCTCATGTACCCTTTTATCTGTCTTGTCTAGCGATAAATGAGAGCGTGAGCTGAGGCGCAACAAGGGGTTCTGCTGCCCTGGGGTCGGAGGCTCTTCAAACTGGGCTGTGGGGGCTTGAAAACACTGTGCTACCTCCCCAAAATACTGCTGTGATGGGCATTGAGGTTGGCTTCAACTAAGTCCACAACAGGTCCCTGAGTAACCACTCTGCTCCCTGTGACAGGGACAGCGCCCAGGGAACGGCCGGAGCTGTGCCAGGGGAGGTTTAGGTTGGATCTCAGGGAAAGGCTCTTCCCCCAGAGGGTTCAGGCACTGCCCAGGCTCCCCAGGGAATGTTCTGAGCTGGCTTTCAGCTCTTGAATGCTATTTCTGTTTCACTTCACTTCCTGCCATCTGTCTTCATGCGGAACACCTAACCCGCAAAAGGCCTTTCAGCTCCACCAAGCCCCTACAGATAATTTTAGGCAGAAGTGCCTAATTTATCACCCAGTCAAAAGAACATTGCGTTTTCACGTGCAACTCCAGGAAGCAGCATGCTCTTAGGATGTCACCTGTTGGGCCTATTCCTCATTTCCTGCCCAGAAAAATCCATTAGTCTTCAACTCAACAACTACACCTCAGGGCTGTAAGCCACCCCTCACCTTTTCTGTTTACTAGTTGGGTCAAGAGGCCAGAATGGGACTGGGCAATGCAGAGATGTCACTGGTCCATTTCCAAATTGTTCCATGTTCTCCAGAGATTCGTATTCAATAAAACCCCCTCCTCTCTGACACCTTCATCCCTTGCTATCTCCTTTTTTCAGAAGTTGGGTTCAAGCTGCGTGAATCAGTGGGTTTTAAGGGAATAACATTATTCCTTGTGTTTTAACTGGGGGATAAAAAAAAAAGAGTGATTTTACATGTTAACATTTTCAATATGTTCTGGAAGTCAAACTACAGTGAAATAATAGCTTGGGGCACTTTAACACAGAATTCTAAAACAGTTTGGGTTGGAAGGAAGCCTAAAGTGCATATCGTTCTAATGCTCCTGCCATGGGCAGGGACACCTTCCACTGTCCCAGGCTGCTCCAAGCCCCGTCCAACCTGGCCTTGGACACTGCCAGGGATGCAGGGGCAGCCACAGCTGCTCTGGGCACCCTGTGCCAGGGCCTCCCCACCCTCACAGCCACCAATTCCTTCCCCAGATCCCATCTGGCCCTGCCCTCTGGCATTGGGAAGCCATTGCCCGTGTCCTGTCCCTGCAGGCCTTGTCCCCAGTCCCTGTGCAGCTCTCCTGGAGCCCCTTGAGGCCCTGGCAGGGGCTGGGAGCTCTCCCTGGAGCCTTCTCTTGTGCAGCTGAAGAGCCCCAGGTGTCCCAGGCTGGCTCCAGAGCAGAGGGGCTCCAGCCCTGGCAGCATCTCCGTGGCCTCCTCTGCACTGGCTGCCGCAGCTCCACGTCCTTGTGCTGTTGGAGATTCCCTCTGAAAGGAATAAAACATAGTAAACCCCAACATTATTCCATATTTGTTCAACAAAGGTGGTACATGGCCACCTGAATATCTGGTCTGTGTGGGGCGGGGGTTTTCACCTCCTGGGCAGGATGTCAGTGCTGTTCCCATTCCGCACAGAAGCCACGCGTTACAGCTTCCTTCACACGCCAAAAAATCGCCAGCACCACCACATCCCCCTGGCAGAGCTGGAGGCAAGCCCAAGGAGCCTTCACAATCACTAAGCAGGCATCAAAACCAGTAAAGAAGGCACCTCTGCTTCCCTCGTGCATCTTTATAAACTGAAAGCACAGCCAAGGGGTAGAACCAGACACAGGCTGAACCGTGCACGTCCAAAGCAGGCTGGCACCTCCCAAAATAAGTTGAGTCAGGGTTGACTCGCTCTTCTTCACCCTGAACACCTCCTCAGGTTCATGGTGTTCGGTGGTTCCTTTAAAAGTTCAGCCTTTGGGCTTCTGTTCTTACAGAAAAGAAAAAAAAATTCAAACTGTCCACGGCACAAAACCAAAAGCTGTTTCTAGTGGATGCTGGGGAAAACCGTGGTCAAACAGCTGGGGAGGGAAAAGGTGAACAAACCTCCAGGATTTCAAACAAGCCAGGTGATTTCAAACAGCTTTCTGTGTTGTGAAGAGCAGACAGAGAAGTGATTACCTTTCGTTTAATTTAATAAGGGAGAGAGCCAAGGCTAAAGCTGGCTCACAATTGAAACGCCTCTAGAAGACAGAGGTGAGGAGGGACCACTCCAGGTGGCACTTCCATTTCTGGAACTGGGTCCTGGATGAGTTCAAGACCTCTGAGGACTACTACAATGAATTGCCTTCTCCACAGCTCCTGCAGTCCCCATCTTACTGTATTTTTACATAGTACAATCACAAAAAAACCAGAAGGAACTAGGGGGAAGGAACATTTTCTCATTCGAACTCTATCATGCAACAGTTACTTCCCTGGAAAATAACTGGCCAGCAAATTGAGATCGAAATAATTTCTTTCCAGGTTTTTTGTTTGGTTTGTTGTTGTGGTTTTGGTTTGGGTTGTTTTTTTTTTTTTTCAATAAAGATTAAATTCTCCTAACTATATAAAATCAGAATAATGTCACCAGCACCCCCCAAAAAATGGTTCCGCATCTTCAAAGCATCAAAATTAATCAATTTTCTAACTTTGGGGGCAGTAAATAAATGCAAAGTGTGTGTTTCAACAAAAGAATTAGCCCCTGGTTGCGTGTTAATTGAAGATGAGGCTACAGAGTTTCTAATCAGACAATGGAATAATTCTAAGGGAGATTATCAGAATGGAAAATTTTGTATTGTCAGGCCATGAATATCAGCTACAGCTGAGAAGACAAAAGCATCTACCCAGAGACACAGTCCATCTACAGAGACTTGTGTAGAGAGGAGGGGGGAAAAAAAAAGACCAAAAATAAAATGAGGAAAAGTCATGATTGAGGATGCGTGTTTCCTCATAACGGCAAAACTAAAGCTGGGTTCTAGTGGGCTTCAATCAGCAAAACTAAATTACATTAATGGGCTCTTAAAAATGTGTTTTCTGAACACGCATGTGAAAGACTGGTTCTCCTCAAGGCCACAAGTCCCACACAGCCCACAGCAACCTGTCCAGGCATGGGACTAGGGCCCAGAAGAGATTTGTTTTTATTCATGTTTTAGTGATATGGTATTGCACCGGGGATTTCCTTTAAAGAGCAGCAGCTGAAGGCAGCAAAGCGAATTCCCCAGCTAGCATTTCAAGGAAATGAGAAGTGTCTCAGCCCTTTTTGAAAGCCTCTTCTGTCACTGCATAGCATGACCATATCTGCTGAATTCACTCTGCAAAAATCCCCCTCTCAAATGAGGGCCCTGAAACCTTCTCAGAAGATGAAACCCCGTAGATTTCTCCGTAGTGAGAAATTTCTCTGACTGTCAGCAGCATAAATTCACCAGGAAAAAAAAAAATATATATATATATGCAGTTTAGCAGAATTTACTTAGGGAAAGCTTTCGTAGTGGGGTTTTCTTTTAAATACTTGTGCAATGATAAAGTCAAAGTCAAAGATCTGGAGATAAACTCCGGTTAAAGATCTGGAGAGGCAGTGGGGACCTCACCAGCCTTTCCCATCTTGCAGGGCAGGATGCTTTAATGGCACCAGGTAACATTCCCATAACACCCACCTTATGCAAACAGCAACAACCTGCTGGGTTGAACACAGCTTGTTCTGGCTTGGGGCAGGCAGGCCCTGCCTCCCAAACGGCACATTTGGATCATGGACCCTCCCCATCCCGTGGGGATTGGCAGGGTGCCCCAACAGCCACCCTTCTTTATAGGATCACAGGTCGGTTTGGGCTAGAAGGGACCTCAAATCCCATCTCATTCCACCCCCTGCCCTGCTCTACCTGGAGCTGAGTGTTGCACCGTCTCAAATTGCACCAGGAGAGGATCAGGTTGAATATTCAGAGGGATTTCTTTACAGAAAGGGTGATTTACTGGAAGGGGCTGCCTAGGGACGTGTTGGAGTCCCCATCCCAGGAGGTGTCCAAGGAAGGACTGGATGTGGCACTGAGTGCTCTGGGCTGGGTGACAAGGTGGGCATTGGGCATAGCTTGGACTTGATGGTCTCTGAGGGCTTTTCCATTCCAAGTGGTTCTGGGATTCTGTTTAGGAGGATGGGGAATCTCCCCCCCTGGGAAAATCCTTTCCTTCCCTTGGGCACAGCAGCACAGGTACGTGCTAATTTTAGCCCTGGGGAGTGGTTTGTCCACTGGACGAGATGTTCCCCAGGGAGGTCCTGCTGTGGCTGGTGAACATTCTCAGTCCCTGGATTGTTCCCCATGGTCATTCCCAACCCCTGGGGCCCTTCCTGCCAGTCCCACACATAACAGGGTCCTGCCTCATTCCTTCACTGCTCAGCGTTCAGGGTGATAAATAATGGGGGATTGGCTCAGCTTGCCGGCTGATCCATGCCGGGATAAGTCCCCCCAGGTGCCCCAGCCACGCAGGGAAGCTGCCATGAGCTGACCTGATCCCCCTTTCTCCTCTCTCCTCAGCACACGAGGAGCAGCCCCAGCTGCAGTGATGCCTTCGGAGCAGAGCCTGCTCAGCACAAACACCGCTGCTATTATTCACAAGCGGTAATTAGAGAGGGCTCTTTCTCCGCCCGGGTGCTTTGCAGCAGAGTTTGGATGCATCCGTTTGCATTGATGATGAGCTGCATCGACCAATCTGGCCCCATCCAAGGAGCTCTTTGGGCAGGAGACCCCCAGTCCAGGGAGGAGAACACGTACCTTGAAGGACACCAGCTCAGAGCTCCACTTGGGTGTGGGACGAGCTGGATTGCTCCATTCTTTGGAGCACAGCCATGGGCAGTCACTGCTACCAGCTCTCCCTCTAAGGAAGATCTGGGAAAATTATTTTCTAGCTCCTTTCCATATGAAAAGTCCTAAAAATGCGAAGAAGCCAGCAGGTATGGCTGAGACCAGCCTCGCTTCGATTCTCTTAGCTTCAGGAACCTAAAGAGCTGAGAAGATCCTTCTCAATACATAAATGTGATGGGAAATGACTTATTGCAGTGTTGGTAAAGCTCAGGATACCATCCAGCCTGGCACAGCCGCAGGAGAGAGGTGGACGTGATCCCGAGGAACAGCAAATTTGTTTATTAAGTCCCATGACAAAAATACTAGAGCAGTATTTGCTTGCAGAAATATTTAGTTCAGTCTGGGACTGCCCTTCCTGAAGCTGGTGTGGGATTATTTATCTAGGCAGAAAATTGCAGGGTGTACTCAGGTAGGAATAACGTGTCCTGAGCTGGGATCTGCCCCTGTCACTGGCAAATCAGCTGGGCTGGCAGAGCAGCCCGTGGCGAGGGTGATAAAAGGGTCCTTTTCCCTTTTCCCTGAGGATGGAATGTGAAAGCAAAATTGCTGCATCTCCTTGAGGAGCCCCTGAGAAGGGTGAGCAGCTGGAGAGGACACATTTCCCCCAAGGAAAGTGGGGAGCAAGAGCCCAGCGTCCTGTGGCATCCCCCTGAGCTCCTCAGGATGGGTGGGACTGGGGGAAAAACACGGATTTCAGGCAAAGGCAAGAGTTGTTAGTAGATCAGAGGCTGTGGTAGAGAAAGGTTGTCGTACTCACAGCTCTAACAGGAGTGTGTGAGAGCCACAGACATCCCTGTCTTCTGGAGACCCACCTTAGGTAGAGAAGAGCCCACCTGAAAGACCTGAACAGGCACTGTTGAGTAAATCTGTTTCACAGCCCCCTAAAAACGCACAGGGGCAGCACAAGCCTTGCTCAATGCTTTCAATCCCTGACGAAGTTTTCATCACTTTCTATTGGGAAATTGTCTCGAGCAGTTTTCCCCAAGATGAGGGAGGCAGCTCCCACCCCAGACGTCGCCATGCTCAGCCAAACTCCGTCTGGGTCTCTCTCTCTCTCCTTCATCACTTCTGAACTGATGTTGGGGGGTTGTCATTCCATAATTTTCCCCTCTTCCCCACCTCCCCACCATCGCTTCTGCCCCTTCCCTGTCAGCTGCTGCTGCTGCTGCAGCACCAAAGGTGTGTCAGAAGCAGACGCATTTTTCTCCTGCAGTGGGCTGGGCAGGTCAGGAGGACGGCAGAGCATGGGCTGCAGGGACAGGCACCCCCAGGCATCCCCTGCTGGGTGCCCAAGGGGGAGGAAGCTCTAGTGATAAACTACACAACTTTGGATGGGGCTGCAGCCCCCTGTTCCCAGTTACATCTCGTTCACACAGATAAAACAGGGATCTCATCATCTTTGGTTCTGGGATGTCTCATGCACACCAGGAGAGCAGTACAAACCAGAAATACTTCCCAGACCTGGCAATCTCACATTTTAAATCTCACATTTAAACATTTTTTGTTTAACAGAAGACTTCCAGGCATAGGAACATTAAGAAGAAATCGCATCAATGTTAAAGGTGAAGACAAATTATTCCAAACCCAGGACAAGGACTGTATAAATCTGTGAATTGCTCCCAGTGGTAGGAAGAGAGAGCCAACAAGCATCATGCCAGGAGTGCAGAGGTGGGTACCACTGCAGGAAAACCCTGGATAAACTGTTGGGGCTGACCTGGGCCTCTGTTTTATCCCAGTGCTGAACAGTGCTGGAGTCCCGGGGTCAGCATCCTGGCCAGGCAGCACTGCTGGGGCAGTGGGTACCAGGGAACTGGAGGTGGAACCTGCCTCAAAGCAATCCGGGGCAAACACTGCAGCTAAAATTCCTGTGGGCCAATCACTGCAGCTACAAAACCTCACCGTGTGTCCCAGATAGGAATTTTGAGATAAGACTGCATATGCAGAGCCCACGGAGCACCAGGAATTTGTTTCACCCAGCGTGGCAGTGACTCACATAGTAGGTAACTCCCCCCCCTCCATCCTTCTTCTCTTGCTCCACCTGCACTAAGATTGGTGCAGAACTATAGAAACTGTATTAATAAAGGTCTTTTATGTGGGTTTAATCATCTCCCAGGATCTGCCAGACCACAAACTAGAAACTCTTTATGAATGTGACTCACTCCCAGAGCACACGTTCATTGGTCGACAGACTCTCCTGATTTTGCCTTCTGCAACTCTTTTTCCTATTGGAAGAGAGGGCCTGAGGTGTTACCTATGCTGCAATTGAAGTTCACTGACTCACAGTAACCCCAGATACTTGTATTACATGGTTTGACACTCATTCATTCATCCCCGAGCAGCCTCACAATAAACACTGACCCCCTTCCCACTTCAGCAGAAATTATCATGTGTGCAGATACGCTTCCTACTTTTGCAACACGTTTTACAGGGTAAGACTATCTGCAAGACTGAAAGAAAAAAAAAAAGGCTTTTTTTTTCCTAAAACATATTAAACCTCCAGATTTGCCACGGTGCACTTGAAGAAAAGGATTAGGATGAAAACCCTCAATGTGTTTTGAATCAGTATCAGATCCCACTTAGGACCTGGTGTCTGACCTGCAGAGAAATGCAGCACAGCCAGAGATGAATGAATTTTAGTAACATTTTTAGAGTCCAACACGAGCTTGGCAAGTGATTCATAAAGAAGAAAGTCGATAAATACGGACGGAGAGTTCAGCGCTGGCAATTTAATCTGAGCTGGGGTTCCTGCAATATTAAACCCATTGAATGTCTGCATTGTACAAGGATCTCCCAAGTTCTTGCTCCCCTGAGCTGCAGATGGATGGGGGATCCCGGGTCAGGCTCACAGGCCCTGTGCTGCACACATAATCCACGGAGCCAATTAGAGGCTCATGCACATCATCACATATCTCTGCGAGTGCAGAAAAACGGAAAGGAGAGATTTCCTGCTTACAAAGGGCCAGGAAATGTGCAGCTTGGCAGAGGTGTGAAACTCAAGCCCTCAACACAGGTGATGGGCTCAGCTGCTAAAGAGGAAGCTATTCACGGGGGGGGGGGGGGCATTGCAGCGACCTGTGGATTTGACCCTCTTAACAAGCATCTGTTTGTCAAGTTCACCAATTCACACGAGCCCAGGGGGCATCTCCTTCGTGTGTGTTTATTTGTACATCTGCACTCACAGCACTGCTCAGGTCGCCTCCCACCCAGGGCTGCCCCCCAGGCTGCCCTTCCAGCGGAACAAAAATCAGCCCCCCCAAATCCAGGCCTGCTCACTGCCCTTACACATTTACACCAGTCGAAGTGCCTCGTTGGAAAAGTTCAGAGCAAAGCAGGCAAGCAAGATGTAAATGCATTCTTAAATATCTTCTCCGTGGCGCTGGGTTCTCTGCAGAGCAGGACAATAATAAAAAAGCTAATATTGCAACAGCTTGTCCTCCCCAAACGGAGCACTGGCTCACACACTAAAGAAAATGTCTTGGATGTCTGTCTGGAACACAGCCACTTGCTGACAGCCTACCATAACATTATATACAGGGCTATCTTACCTTCCAATTACACGTCCCCAGGGGGTTGCCTAAATATGACTACGCTGATTATATTCAGCAACCCTCCTTTTATTGAAAGGCACTTATTTCCCCTCTCCCTCCCAATTTATTCCAGACGCACTAGAAGGCTGAATAAAATGAACACTGAACCCTGTTGCCCATTTTAATTTTAAATCCAATTCAAATTTTAAGTTTTAATCTTCAAACACAGTTTTTTTGCTTCACACGTTTCTCAAACGCCTTCAGTAACCCGGTGTATCCTGCTGGTTACTCCACGTTTTGTTTTTGTTTTTTTTTTTTTCCCAGAGCAAACATCTGTATGGAGTATTTCCCTCTGTTTGGCAAAAGGAATTTGGTCCTAGAGGTGAGGGAAGAGAGGAAAGTCCCGAGAACCGTGAATGGATGGATGGAGGCCCCTTCTCCATCCACGTTGGATGTGATAGTGTAGAATTCCCACCACACAGGAAAGGTCACTGATATCGCCACTTCTTCCGTATTTGCACAGCACATTTGCCTTCCCCGTGAGCTGTGACCACATCAGCGTTGGCAAACTCCACGCCAACGTTGACATCTTCTGCAAACGCCCGCTTCATTCAACAAACAGCACTAAAATGCACATTAAAACATTTGAGGCGTCAGCAGAGCAAAATAAGATGCACGTGGATATTTCACCAACGTGCCCACGGACCGGGGAAAATCCTTATTTACCACAGATTAGCAGACCTCCTCTGTCAAAAAGTTAAAAAAAAAAAAAAATGTGCAGCAGCCTGAAATAGAAACAAGCACTTTAGTTTGGTCACTAAGGTCAGGAGCTTTGTCATGCAGCCCTCAGGAGTGCCCATGGGCTGCTGTGATTGCAGCCATCCCAGTGTGGTCAGCTCCGGGCCATGCAGGGACACATCCCTGTGCCTCATCCTCACACTCCCAGAGTCCCAGCCAGCATCCCCCAGCCCTGCCAGGCAGCCCTGTAACTCTCAGACTGCCTTCCTAGGGGCTGATACAAGCTGCAAAGAGGTGAAAAGCCGGCCTGACTATGAGACCAGGCTCCAGCTGCAGTGGAAGCCTCAAAAAAACCCCGACTCCAGTCAGCGGTTGCCAGCGCCAACATCTGGATCCGCTGAACCCAAGCCAGGGCTTTGATTTCCTGTGATTCACCTGTGAGATAAAGTGTTCAATCAGCTGCATCAGATACAGGGCAGGAGAACAGACCACTGTGCTCTCTTCAGGCAACCTGGGACACACAGGTATCTTGACTGAGGTCTGGCTTCCCAGCGCTCGAGGCTGCCTGCCCTGTAAGGCCACGGGGCTCCCCAAGGCACCGTGCACTGCAGGCTTTCCTAGAAGCCTGCTCCAGTAATTTTGTTTGTCAGAGCACTTATTTTTAAAGGTGTTTGCAGGAGGCAGAGGGGGATAATCATGGCCGAGCAGGAAAGCACAGGCTGGATGAAATCCAGGGCGAGTGTGCTGAGTTGCGATGCGGTGCTGTGGCTGCTCGCCTGCTCCCGTGAACTGCGGGGAGATGGTTATGGATGTGCTGCAATGCAGCCACTGGGGTTTGCCTTCTTTCTTTTTCTTTTCCTTTTCTTTTTTCTTCTTTTCTATGAAGAGCTAATATCCTGGGAAGCCTTCCAAGGCAGCTCGAAAGAGAGGTGGGCATGCCAAAACATGATGCACGCTGGACACCGCTCCCTGCTGCAAGCTGCCAACCAGCTTCTCCAGCCAGCTGCTTTAGGACTTGACAAGTTTTTCCATAGTCCAGGATCAAATTTAGAAGCAGCGGTCCAGCTAGCAGCAAGCAGCACAGATGGTTTCTTTGTCAGGAGAGCAGCAGGTAGAGATCTTCCAGCTCAGAGGACTGATCTCTCTGGCCTCAGGTCTCCCTGTTGACTCAGAGCAGGAAAAACCTCGGCTAGGCTTTGGTGGGGTTCAGGTTGGAAGACCCAAACCCACTCCAGGTAGGAGATTCCAGATAGGTCCTTTTTCCCTCCTTTAACTTCCCCCTCCACCTGTACTCTGTGATCCATATGTTTATTTGCTCTGGAAGGTGGAGCCGATTCCCGGCCTCTGGAAAGCCACCACCTGTTCCAGGAGGCCTTGGTGACTGCCCTTTTGCAGTCATTATGTTTGCAATAAAATTCAAGCAAGCCTATAAAACCAGGGGGAAAATCCAGCATGAGTGTGGGTCCAGCCCCGGAAGAGGCGAGAATTTCACTGGATTTAGCTCAGAGGTGCTCAGATCTCAGCCTGGGATTTCTGCCAGGCACCAAAGGCTCCCTGCAAACCCACTCTGGAGACAGAGCTTTTCCATGGCAGAAGGGTTGGGAATACCTCTGAAGGGGCTCCACAAATCCCTATGCACTGCAGCAAGGGCCCTGCCAGGAGAACAGCACATGGCAGCTACTGGGAAATAGAATGTTAAATTTCAGGTCTGAACACCAAAATCTCACCCCAAGCACCCGAGCTTTGTGCTGGGTCACACCGCAGAGTGGGACAGCTCTGGCTCTCCCAGTGCCTGGGCTGCTCCCTGGGGCTGACAAAGGCAGAAAACCTGTCTCCATCTCTCCCACTGAGCTGTTTCCTCACCTCCAGCAAGGACTAAACCCGTGTGCCTCAGTTTCCCCACCTGCTACAGGAGCCCAGCAGCACGAGCCCAGCAGCGCTTTGAAGTCTCCCACAGCGCAACCCATACCACATGCAAGACCCAAGCGCCATTGCAATGTAATAATAATAATCTCCTTTATTAAACGTGGCTTTTCCTTCTCCGGTGAGAGCTTTCCCTGCTTGCTTGCAGGAGGCAGAGCAAGAGGAGCCCTGCTCACACCACCGCCGTTCCAGGCCGCGTCACTGGACCCACACCACCCTGCTGCACGGTGTTTCTTCGGGGAACGCAACACGAAGAGCGTGGGAAGCACGGAGGGAGCGGGCCCTTGATGTGCAGCACTCAGACAAACCCCCCCCCTGCTCCTTCTCCCTCGCCTCTGCCCCTTTGTAGCCGTGACCTCTCCCTGGCGAGGCCAACCTTCTCGATGGCATTTCGGGGCTGACCAGGGCACTGAATGGGGAATTAGCCAGAACACAGTGTCCTTTGTTGAAGCATTTCTCCTAATGTATGTAAACGGGGAAGGTTGCTGTCGCAGCCCCCGGCCCAGCAGCAGGTAGGGACCTTCCCCCGGCGGCAGGAGCCAGAGCGTGGCCAAGCCCCACGTTCCTGGGTGAAACACAAGCTGCATTCCGCCTTCCCGGCCTTCCCGGTACAGAAACATGAACGCCTCAGATAAAAGCACCCAACATTTGATATTTCACGAGGGAGAGAATGCACTTCATCCTCTCCAGGAGAGGGTTCTCACGCCATCTCCTCTTGCTGACGGATTACTGCCACTCAGCTAGCCTTGGGGGTCTGGAAGAGGACACAGCAGCCTACGGTGCAAGCTGGCAGTGCCTTCGGACCCCAGCTGCTCCTGCTCCTTGTCCTTGCTTTCTCGAGATTCTTTTGTCCTTCAGCTCTAGTGTGGGGTCACCCGTTGTCCTGCGTGACGATGGGCTGGCAGCCTTCACAGGAGGGTGACAAATCATTCTCTCATCGCGCTTTGGGGCACTAAACTGGTGTTTGGGTACCTCCTGGCGTCTGAGGTGGGAGGTAAAACACTCCTTCCAGACACAGACTGCTGCTATCAGCATCAGGCTGGAGCTTCACGGGCCCAGGAGCAGGGAATTCAGTCACAGAACTGTCACTTGAAGCCCAGGCCCTGCCCTGAATTTTGGCCCACATAGTCAATTTAAAAAAAAAAAAAAAAAATCAAGGTTTGGTTGAGGGACACACAAATCTTTCAAGCACATATGAGGGGAGCTCCAAGACAGACACCAGACCTTCCTGCCATGATGTTTTAGTGACTAAGAGTCTATCTAAGAGTCCTGTGGCAGAGCGCAGCTGATGGGAGCCACCGGAGGAAAGGCAAGGGGGGATTTTGCTCTACACATCCCCATTTCAACGCACAGCACTGTAGTTTTGCTTTTGGTAGCAAACGCCAGAGCTACCAGGCAACAAAAGACAGCAAAGAGAAGATAAAAGGAAGAGGAGGAGACAGAGGGGGAGTGGGATCAGAGGTTAAAGGGCACAAATGTACAAAACATTTCGCTTTTGATCTTGTCCTTGGTCATGGAAGGTCCATTCCACTTTTGCACAGTCACAGGCCATATCATGCCTTGTTTTCTCAACAAAAAGAAATACAAAGCCAGAAAGTGGCAGATATGGGCCCTCACGCACAGACCTAAGCAATATCAAGGGTCCCATTTTCAAAGAGGTCAGTACCTAATTCTGTCTTCAGCCAAGGGAGCCTAGAAGGTCTGGGATTTGTCTGCAACTCTGCTTCCTGTGTGAATGTAGATGAGCAATTTAGGATCCAGCTTCTGCCACCATGCAATGCTCACAGGGTTTTCCTCCTTTCTTTTCTTTCGGACAAGGCACAAGAAATAAAGAGCTTGCTTCCAAACTGTACAAATTTGAAGCGAGCTGCTGCCCACCAGGGGAAGACCCAGAGCTAATTACCAAGCTCGTCCAACTACCTCGTTGTGAGGCTTGTAGGATGATTCAGGTCGGGATGGGCCTCGGGGGAGGTCTGCAGCCTCAACCCCTGCTCCAAGCAAGGTCAGATGTGGATCCAGACCAGCTTGCTCAGGCCTTGATCCAGCTGAGTCACAGGAATCTCCAAGGATGGAGACTGTGCAGCCTCTCTGGGCAGAGCTTCTCCTGCAGGTCCCCAAGTTGTGATATCAGGGGCAAGAGGGTACTGGTGTACGTGGCAAGGGAATCACAGAAATGCCACAGAGAGCATCGACTGATCTTCCTTCTGGAGTTCCCCATCTTGTCAACTCCTGTTAGCGCCAGGAGGACAACAGTTTCGGCAAAATCCAGAGTAACACCCACATTAACTAAAAAAAAACACCTCTGCGAAACGGGAGTTCTCCAGGGAAAGCACAGAGCACAGCCTCTTCCCCTGCAGCTGCATTAGGAAAAATCCACCCATTGCCTGCCCACGGTGATCTCAAGCCCTAAATTTAAACTAGGAAATCAGCTGTCATTGGGAAAGTAACCTGGGTATTTTCAGCCACCGAAGAGGAGGATTCCTGGCATAGCCTGGGGCTGCTCCGCGGCAATCACAGCGCTCAGTTGCCTTTTGTGGGCTGCCTTTTGTGGGAATAAACCTCGGGACTGGCCCCGGGGGAGGAGGGGGGCACAGGCAGGTTCAGCTGGTGTGAGGTGTGATGGGTGCAGGTCTCAGCCCACGCCGAGCCCAGCTTCACAGACATCCCTGACTTCTGGAGACCCACCTTGGGTGGAGAAGAGCCCACCTAAAAGACCTGAACAGATGCTGTTGAGTAAATCTGTTTTACAGCCTCCTTAAAACACACAGGGACAGCACAAACCTGGCAGCTTCACATGCCGTGACACAACCAAGCCCTGGAAAGTCTTTGGCAAAGCCTAAATGTACCTAAACAGTGGTTATTAGGCCCAGGAAGAGTTAGTTCCCAGCTGCTCCTGGCAAACAGCTGGATGAGTCCATAAATGCAGGCATGTGAGGTTACAGGCCAACACAGAGAGGGGCTGGTCTCAGTTAGCCCAGCTCAGGTATTTTTACATAATATTTCCTACCTTACAGATATATTTACATTCTCATCCCCTACTTTCCTGCATGACCAGAGCTCATTTCCAGCAACTTGTTGCACACCCTATGCAGCAGGCCACAGACAGCAGGAATCGAGCAGTTTAGATGCTGATCCGAGGTAGGAAAGGGTGTGACCACACTGTTATATTGTACCCCTGGCTGTCTCAAAGCACTTTCTGAAAATGGTGAGGTTCAGCTCTGCCCCAACATGGGAGCAAGCCCAGGTGCTAAAATTTTGATAGGATCAGGAAGAGAAAGTGGTTTGTTACAAGCAGCAACTTCTCCCTGAAAAGATACCAGTGCCAACACACAAACGAACTGGTGGGAAAGAACCGGTGCTAATCTTCACTCCTGTTTTATTCATGGCCTCATTTCCCTCTGCCAGAGGCAGCGATGCATCCCCATCCATGGGATTATTCCTGTTAATGAGTGAAAAGAGCCCAGAACGACTCTTAGTTTCTAGACCAAGATTCTGGGATTTACGCTCAAAATACTGACCTATTTATCGGCGATCTGAGTCTGGGACATCCTGCTGAGACTTAATTTTATGTCAGTTCCTGAGCTGCCACTGTCAGAGCACAGGCACATCTTGGTGAGGCCGGAGTAGGGTAACAAGCACAGCACCGCTGCATGTCTCTGTTTCATTTCCCCTTGGCTGTAACTCTCCACTCCTTTCCTACAAGCAGAAATGTGGCTCTGGTGACAGCCACCTCAGCAAAAGGCACCTGAACCAGCTCAGCATTTCACACTTGCTCCAGGCTGTGCTGCAAGACCCTTCTTCCTGCCGCTCTTAGGGCAGTACCTGGGGCGCAGTTGCTGATGCAGGTGTTCTTCTCATGTACCTCAGCAATATGTAACTGAGTGCTTTCCAATCCCAATCTCCCAGCTCCTCCCTCCCCTCGTTCCCTGGGCTGGTGGAGATTCTCCCTCTGTGGAATGAGAACTGAGATGCTCCAGGGAAGGAGGCTCAACATCGAAATCACAGAACCATAGAAGAATTTGGGTTGGAAGGGACTTCAATGATGATCCAACTCCATGGGCAGGGACATGTCCTTACACTGTCCCAGGGTGCTCCAAGCCCCGTCCAGCCTGGCCTTGGACACTGCCAGGGACGCAGGGGCAGCCACAGCTGCTCTGGGCACCCTGTGCCAGGGCCTCCCCACCCTCACAGCCACCAATTCCTTCCCCAGATCCCATCTGGCCCTGCCCTCTGGCACTGGGAAGCCATTGCCCGTGTCCTGTCCCTGCAGGCCTTGTCCCCAGTCCCTGTGCAGCTCTCCTGGAGCCCCTTGAGGCCCTGGCAGGGGCTGGGAGCTCTCCCTGGAGCCTTCTCTTGTGCAGCCGAACAGCCCCAAGCTCTGCCAGCTTTTAAAACGCAGACTGCACTTCTCCACTTTCCCTCTGAGACATTTTCCTTCCCTCCCATTTACCCATCACTGCCTCTGTCACCTCCAAGAGCTTCTACTCCAGAATGCTACAAGCATTTATTTATTTGGCTCCTTGTTCTTAGGTGTAACTCAACCATCTATGACTGCCGGTAACCAGAGCTCAGTTTTCCTCCATCCTCCCTCCCAACATAAAATCTTATTTCTCAGCAATGCCTCAGACTTCATCACCCGTGACTCTTGGTGCCCCCAAGCCCCGTCCAAAGCCCCCCAAAGGTCTCCCCTTCCTCCCAGCCCTATGCCCCATACTCCTGGAGGCAGAGGAAGCCAAACTGCAGGGACAAGCCCTGGCTTGGCAGCCATGCCAAGAAACTTGGAGTTTTCCTGCTGGAGCACCTATGGAAAATGAACAGCTTATTTTTTCCTCCGTGTGTTCCCATTCACTCACGCTGAACACTCCCCAGTGTTTCCTGTCTCGGCAGAAGCTATGTTTGCTGTATCCAAAACCCTCTCCAAATAGCCACAAGACAGTCATATCCCATCAGGGTAGCTGCCACTGGATGTTTTATGGGATCACAGCATCAAACAGGTTACATTTGTACTGTTTTCACCAAAAATAATCCTCCACACTCTCCGAAAAGGGTTTTCAAGGACAATTTTTTTTTTAAAGTAATTTTCGAAATTATTTAGATTGCTGCAGAATTTCTTGAAGACCACTTATTTTGCTATCAACAGAAACAATCAGATTCCAGAAACTATTTAGAAAACCTTGCCTTGAGTAAATGAATCCCAGAACACTCAAGAAGTCACGTCCACCTGTTATCAGAAGCCACACACCTTTGTAAGCACTTGGGTGTATATAATTTTAAAAATCCCCTAAGCCTCCTAGTATTAAACGTAGCATTTATTAGAGCTACTAAGTGCTTTTAAAAAGATCTTTTTACTTATTTAAGAACTCAAAGGTATTTTTGGGGAAGGTGTAATCCATTTTGGAAAGTTTGTTCTACATTTTTAAACCTGCGGATAAAGTCACTGCTGTCGCTGCAAAGGATCCGTCACTTCCCTCAAGAGATGCAAAAAGTATTTTTATACTAAAAAAGTAGTGGAGGCAGCATCATGTCCGTACTTAACACATACGAAATGCTTCATTTTTAAAGATTAGAGCTGGATAATTTTTGCAACCTCTTTCTATCACATCTTAATTTTTTTTTTCTTCTTCCAATGAAACAGAAGTATTTTCTCTTGATTTCTTGAAACAAGGACAGTTCATGCATCATTTGGCAGCCCTGTGCAAGCAGTTTGTACTTGAATTTCCAGAAACACAGTGTGTTATTTACATTGCCAATTGCAACACTTTTTTCTGTGTAAAAGCTCCCTTAGATTTCACCAATCTTTCTCTCTTTTTTATTTTTTTTTTTGGATAAACAGACCCTGAAGGCAAGAGGAACACTGAAGGGAAGGAAAAATGCTCCAATACTGTTAGAGCTCGAGGCCAAATACAAATTTCTCTCTCAGCTCCAGCTGATAAATTTACTGGGATTTCAAGGTGCAGCCCCAGAATTTCATGTTCCCTGGGAGAGTGCTGATGCACAAGATGCATCCGTCTCTTAATACGTTGTTCTTCCCGGGAAAATAATTTGCCCTCAGCTGGTGAAAAAATGCATTTCTCATTGCTGTCCTGCTGCCCTGTGGAAGTCCACCAGGATGCTCCAAGGTTGGGAAGGAGAACTGGTGAAGGTTAAGGAGTAGGAGGGGAGGTGAGCTGCAGTCATGGAACCACACCAGTGCTCCAACACCAGAGTCACAGATCCCAAATTTCCACCTGCTCCCACTCACACACAGCGACCCCAGTGTCTGTCACTGCTCCCATTCCAGCAGGCTGCCTCAG
This sequence comes from Chamaea fasciata, assembly GCF_029207755.1. NCBI lineage: Eukaryota > Metazoa > Chordata > Aves > Passeriformes > Sylviidae > Chamaea > Chamaea fasciata. The sequence goes on along the minus strand of NW_027094089.1, from coordinate 1,184,360 downwards.
CATCCGTCCCCTCCCAGCTGCTTTCCAATGGGAGCCACAGTTTTAGGGAGACATTAACCCTGGAAACACTGGAGCCTGCAAACACCCACGATCACTTCTCTTTAAGCAAGCCAGACGTTATTAAATGGGAAACATCACATGAGCTGATATTCCATGTACACAAGGTTCTAGAAACGGAACAAGAGCTTGCTTGTTTTGCCATCAACCTCACTGGAATAATCAACCCCACTGGAATAATCAACACCATTGGAATAATCAACCCCATTGGAATAATATGTAGGGGGGGGGGAAAAAAAAAAGGAAACAATTAAATCCTGGAGTGTATAGTTGTAGAAATAAGGCACAATACCTGAAAAAAACCACCCCAGAAAGCTCATTTTTAACTCCAGAATTTCACGTTTTCAAAAGGCACAGCTCATCCCACACTCCCACCCCTGCAGAGAGGAGAAGCTGAAGGCATTTAGCAGACATTTGCATCTATATTCTGCAAGTAGCAGATGCAAAGGAAGAGATTCATTTCCCCTAACATAAGCCATCTAAAAATTAAATGCTGATAGTCATCTTGGATTCTTTTTAAACCCAGATTAAAATAGCTGCTATGTGCAGGTCTGGCCTGCTCTCTCCCCGGAGATTACAGAAAGCGCTCAAGTGCCAAAATTAAATAGGGGGCTGAAATTAAACCAGAGCTATCCCATCCTCAGCACAGCTCCTGAATGCATAGCCTTGTATCCAAAGCACACTGGAATCCCTGGAAAAATCACGGCTGTAATCCTGGAAGGGTGTTTCAGTCTTCTGCTGCTGCTCAGGGATTCGGGGAGGTCAGGATGACCTGAGGTGCTGTGTCAGCCCCCACAGGGCGACCTGCCCTGCTGGCTGTCAGCACCCCAGCATCCAGCACCCTTCAGGACAGCACACCAGTGTCCATTGGCTTGACTTCAAGTGGAAAGGCAGACGTGGAAGCAAAGAAGGAGCTCATGCTGAGATAGATTGCTTGGGATATTTTTACTCTCAGACACCCTGAGCCCTACCAGAGCAGCATCACCCTGAAAGCATTGGAACGAGCATATCTGGGGGTGCAAAGGCAGGAACTACAGTAAAACCCCCAAAAAAGGGCCTAACAGAGTGAAGAAAAAGAAAACACAAAGAATTTAAACATGCCTGCGGCCTCCATTTTTCACTGCGCCGCACCAACCATGAGAGCAAGGGAACACGTGCATGTCTGTGTGCATGCACAGGGCCAGGAGGGAGCAGAGCCTGACCAAACCAGCTCCTCCTCCTGTGCAGCACCCCACAGCACCCCCACACTCACAGCTGGGGTGCCCAGGGTGTCCCACGTCTGCTACTTGCAGAATATAGACGCAAATGTCTGCTAAATGCCTTCAGCTTCCCCTCTCTCCTCTGCAGGGGTGGGAGGGTGGGAAAAGCTGTGCCTTTTGAAAATGTGAAATTCTAGAGTTGAAAATGTGAAATTCAAGAGCTGAAAATGTGAAATTCTAGAGTTAAAAATGAGCTTTCTGGAGGTTTCTTCTGGCGTTGTGCCTTATTTCTACAACTATACGCTCCAGGATTTAATTTTTTTTTTCTTTCCCCCCCCCCCCCCCAACATATTATTCCAATGGTGTTGATTTACTGCAAGCTCTTGTTTTGTTTCTAAAACCTTGGGAACGCGGCATATCAGCTCGTGTGGTGTCTCCCTGTGGCAGAGTGGGTGCACGCGGGGCACTCAGGGGAGTGGGAGTGCAGCAGGAGAAGACCCTGGCTGCCCAAAAGGCACCACCAGGAGACTCTCAGGCATCCAAGGCCAGGGAGGGAGAAGTCCTGGAAAAGATCCCCCGTTTTTGTTGCTGGAGCCTTGCACTGCAAGCCCAACACAAGGCTGGTGATCGAGGGCTCTGCCCTTTATCGGTGCGTTTTGAGCATCCCGCTCTCAGGGGAAGGTGCGTGGGGAGCAGAGTGGGAGCAGAGAGGGGACCAAGCTCCTCATCTACTTTTGTTCCTTCTTTCTTTCTTATTCTTTTTTTTTTTTTTTTAATTTACGTGGCAGATGCTGGTTTTCCACGCACCCTGCCAGTTCCACAGAAGCTCTTTTTTTTTTTCTTCCCCCTTCATCTTTTTTTTTTTTTTTTTTTTTTTTTTTTTTTTTTTTTTTTTTTTTTTTTAACACGTTCCATTGAGAAACAAAGGTTCGAGGCAAAACGCTGCCCCTGACGAAATGTGGAAAGCGCCCGGTCTGGCGGCTGGTGAGAGCTGCTATTCATCTGACTAAGCAGCATTTGACATTTGGGCTTGGTGGGTCTCAAGTTTCCCTCTAGTAAGATATGGGCTGACTCCGCCGCAGCCAATCTCGGTCGGAGGCTGTGGATGGTGCCGGAGGGAGGGAGGGAGGGAGGGAGGGAGGCATGAGCACATCCCAGACGGCGCAGCACCCACGGGCTGTGTAAGAGCAGCGCTGCGAGCCTGACCTCAGCTGCTCCACAGCCGTGGCACCGCTGCCCGGTCCTCCTGGGCCTGCTGGGGATGCTACTAATTCATCCCTTTCCTTCTTCTTCTATTTTTTTTTTTTTAACGTTTCTTAATAACTTCCACTTTGTTTTGCTTCTCTTCTCCCAAGTCACCAGAGTTTTGCTTTTCCTGTTGCCCGCGTGGTTTATCTTCTGCAGTGATCGGAGGCAAGTGGAAGCTGTTCTCCTAGAGCCGAATTTCCAGACCCCGGTTTGAGCTTGCCGCAATACAACCGGCAGCATAAAGGGAAATCCTCTCTGTCAGCCGGCGTTTCAGAATAAATCCAGTCAAATTGAAATCATACCAAAAGTGACAGGCTTGCAGAGCGCTGGCTGCGTGTTGCAAGCAGGCTGTGAGCTGAATCTGCAACTCAGACATGTCCTCCCAGATGGAGAGAGTCCAAGCCAGACAACAATACCACAGTCCAGTCTTCTGAGAGGTGTAATCCACAAAAAATCCCACTCTGAGTGGATGTGTCACTGCCCAAGCACAGCGAGCCAGCTGGAAAGGGCTGGCATGTTTGCCTTCGATGAGTAAAGCATTAAGTATGATTTGCTAGAGACACTTTGTGGTACTGGGAAGATCTATAACATCCTTTAATCTTTACATTTCTCTTTGTCTGTTGTCCTCCTCCTGCCCACCCCAAGATTTTGCTTTAACTACAAGCAAGGACAAAAAGAGGGGAGCTGCAGCATAAATTACAGGCTTACTAAAATAAGTGCCATTTATAAGTAAAAGTTCTTTGAGTATTACCACTTCCTGATGCAAGTACTAAACTCCTTGGCTACAAAATTTAAAACGGGCTTGTAACAACACATTTTCAATGAGTAAAAATCCCTTATCGCCTGGTTTTACACCAGACCTCCCGGGACTGTTAATGCAACATTGCCACAGAGTCTCCCAGCTCCTAACAGCACCATCCCTAAAGACCCACTTGTCACCCTCATTTCCGCTGCTTGTGTCTTTGTATCACTGGAAACGAAGTTTGCAGAATTCATTGCATAACTTGCTCAAAAGGAGTTAGGAACAAACATAAACACATCTCGTGGATGAGAGTGAGCCTCAGTGAACCCTGAACAGGCATCTACTCACTCCAAAAGCTATCCAAGGACCCAAGCCCAGTCCCACCGAGTGCAGAAAAAAAATTAACTCCAGACCACAAGTGCTGCAGAACACTGTGAAGCTTATAATTTGCCAGGTATCCCCATCCCTTGCCTTCAGGAGATGGATGGCCTCGCCCAAGGATGATTTTCTGCATGGTCCCTGGCTGCCCAACAACTCTGGCAAAGCTCAGCCTGACGTTGAGCCATCTCTTTGCTGGAGGAGATGCTGGAGCCCTCCTAAAGGAGGCCACCATGTCAGTGACGAGCCATGTGGTGTGATGCAGGGATGCACAGGTCTCATGTGTGCTGCATGCTGCTGCGGTCCATGCAAGATGTGGCATGTTCCTCAGCTCAAAGTACACCCACGATACTCATCTGCTCTGCAAACAGAGCTGGGCCTTTTCAGAGGCAGCCTGGAGAGTGCTCATGTGGACAAACACGGGTATGAACAGCCTTGCACACAAATACAGGTATGAACAGCCCAGCCAGAGCAGCTACACAGGAAGTTCGGGGCATCTTGAGGGATAAAACTGAGAAGTCACCTCTCCCAGGTCACCCCAGAGGATCTCTGTGACAACACTGCAGTTGTCAGTGCACTCCTGCTGCCCTGCCTGGGCGAGGGCAGCATGCCCAAAGCACTGAGCCTGGAGGAACACGCTCCACCCCACCCCTCCAGCCTGCAGACCTCGGCTCAGGCAAGCAGGGGAGCTGTGGGAGGAACAGAGCAGGTAGAACCAGTGCTCCCCACCTGCCAGAGAGCTTGCTGCTGAGCAAGACCAGGGGCACAGTCCAAAACAAACAGCAGGAGAAACCACTTCTCCAAGGAACAGCTTGTCCAGGCTGTTGAAACTTCGGGGGCAGAGCAGCAGAGCAGCCCAGTCCCAGCAGGCACCTCTGCTGTGCACACTCAAAGGCTTGAAGCACACCTGGAAAACGGAATGAAGTGGCCAAACCCAGGAGAAGGGGCTGCCTTATGCCACAGGCTGATCCCAAGCTCCACATGTTTGCTCTGGTGGTCTTTAGTAGGCACGCACGGGGAGGAGGGACAGACACAAATCCAGCTCTGAGCACTCACAGTGATGTAATCCTGTGTCTCACAAAGAAAAGGAATGCAGGTGCTTCTCTCCAGGTTTTTCTCTCCCTGTTCCTCAGGAAGGGTACAAGCCCCACTCCTAATGGTTTCTTGTCTGTGCCACAGGAAGATGAGGGCTGGAAGGGGTTTCTTCCAGCAGCACAACCACCATCTCTGACACCTCCCTGGAGGGCAGGAAGAACAGGGTGCTCAGTTCAAACTGCCATTTAAAATCACATCTGATTTTCCTTGTTCCAGCACTGAGCTGCACATCTACCAGGTAACCTTAGGGCTGAGACTGGAGGAGTCCTACCACACTCAGCAGCTACATCCACACATGTGAATAATTGTGCAACAGTAGTTGCGAAAACTTCTATCATTCAGGCATCAGGACCTGAAATGGGAGAAGAGAGACCTCTTTTACTCCTTCTCAGCACAAGGTGAGTTTGCAGAACACCACCAACCTGCAGAAGACAGTGGTGCCTCAGCTCACGCTACCTGGCCACCAAGCTATCAGCACTGTGCACACACCTGCAACAGGCAGCTGCAAACGTCACATAAAACATTTTTAGAAATACAGTTGCCATCGCTAGAATGTTTTATTCCCTGTGAAGAGTCCTTCCTTTGTTTTCCTATCCCAAACTCTCATGGTTGAAAGGGGTACGGGCAGTTCCGGTTGCAAGTTTACTAGCAGATTAACAAAAACCTTGAGGAACTTCAGCATATTTCTGATGGCTGATGTCCTAAAGGATTTTATTTATACGAAATCCATGCTTTAAACAGCTGATAGTCACTTCAAAACATGTCAAACTGACCCTTGTTCTGGCCTCAAATGAGCTCACAAATCATAAATTTACGTAACAAATACAACTTTCCCTGGGATAAACAACAGACTGTAAAAGGTACTTGTTCAGCAACTGCTGAGAACACTCATTTCCTAATCGGGCCCTGTGGATGCAGCACACACCAACTTAACCTTATCTTCCCTCATCTGGGACTCAGACTATGTGCTCACACAGCAGCTGTGCTCCTCCAGAAGCACCGTGGTGCTCAGGTGCCAGGTTTTTCAGAGATGAATCAAACACAGAACAGTGAAGAGCTACAGGAGCTACACACAACCCTAAACCTGCCTGCACAGTACTGGCCTCAACCCCAGCCCAGCCCCATTCCCATGGGATGAGGAACCTGGGCACTGAACATCCCTTTTTGGCAGCCTGGAACCCTCTGTCAGATGCAGACCAGGAGCTGCTTCAGCTGTGGATGCTGCAGGCGACTGGTTGGAGTGTCAGGGGTTGAGTCACACCACGGAGCTCCCCACCTGCAGCCTGGCAGTGGCCAAGGCCAACAGCAGAGCTCAGCTGCTCGGGAGCACTTTGGGAAAGGGCTAGGTAGCCAGGCCGGTGCTGGAATAACTCAGGGGTTGGAGTGGAACATGAGATCAGGGCTATGAACTTGAAAATCAGGTTTTGGCTCATTAACTACAGTCTGCCAGACTCTGACATCCACTGCATGGTGTGCCAACAGCTTTGTACCAGGCACTTGGTACATCCCTGATACCCCATTCCTGGAAACATCCAAGGCCGGGCTGGATGGGGCCCTGACCAACCTGATATAGTGGAATTAACTCACTGCAGGGGGTTGGACTAGGTGTCCTTTGAAAGTCCCTGCCAACCCAAACCACAGAACTCTGTGATTCCGTGGTCTATTCCAGCACTGTCAGTGATAAATAATGGCTTGACGAGATATCTCACGCAGGGGAGGCATCCAAGAATTTTAATGTACTTCATCATTCCACAGAAAAATATTTATTTTTAAGTTCAAATTTTACCCATCCTAACAGCTCTGTTCCTAGGTTCTATCCAGGGCTTGAGGCAGAAACAACCTACTGACTTGAGCTCAAACTTTGCACAGGGGAGTGCGTTCAGGAGAGCACGAGGAAGTGGGATGGTGGGGAGGGAGAGAACCCAGCCTTTGGGTGCCTGTGCTGTGCTCTGCAGTTTCAGACCTTAATTCCAAATGTCTCTTGCACTTTTGCAGTGTGTTCCTCAGGTCCACAGATGGGAGACAGCAATGTGGTCTAGTGGAAGATGACCCTGCCCACGGCAGGGGGTGGAATAAGGGGGGCTTCAAGGTCCTTTCCAACACCACACATTCCCTGATTCTGTGACAGGGGACCACCTGCAGTGTCAGACCAAATGGAAGAAACTCCTAATACACAAAAATCTGTCTACCGCTCTCTCTGAGAAGCAGGTTGAGGGATGAGAGGGAGTTCACTGCACCTTCTGCAATCTCATGGAGAGGTCCATTGCAGCAGTGGCACCCCTGTCGCTATGGCTGCCTCCAAACTTTGTGCCAAATAACTGCACCAGCGCCCAAACCACGCTGAGAACTAGGGAAAAGCGGGGAAGGAAAGGCTTAAAGAAAGGAAAAAGAGAACTTCTCTGCATGGTTAGAGCCCCAACCTGCACATGCAGGGATGGGAGTCACTGACACTTCCCCCTTCCTACCCAGAGGAGTCACACTGAAATCCTCCTCCGAAGTCAGTAACTTAGACGGGAATTACACAGGTGGTAGCAACATACTGCAAATTCCTTGGGTTTGGTTGGTTCCCAAGTCATCCTCAGGGAATCTATTTTTAGGTCAGCAACTGCATTTTTCCATGGCACTCCATGACCCTACCTCCCACCCCAGTGCTGGGCAGAGCAGGAAAAGGCGAAAGACAGAGACCAGAGACCTCAAACAAACAAGACCTGAGCAAGGGGCACACCTGCTTTGTAGTACAGGAGTCATGGGTCTCCACTGCAGTACCTGGAAGCTGTTCTGAGAGAAAACAGCAGCACAGAGCCCTGCAGAACACACTTCTGCCCAGAGCACCAAGACTGAGGGTTCCCAGCCTCCAGGACAAAATGCTACAGGTGGTGACAGAGGCAGGACACCCATGGTGAAGGCACACAACACTTGAACCTCACCCTTTCTTTAGAAACAGCATTAATGGATAAGTATTAGTGTTTGTGTAGCTGCATCCAATACCTGCCACAGTGAGCTCTTGGTTCATATCCATACTTGCCCTTTCCCTCAGCTTCAAACTACTCCATACTCAATATATACTCCAGACCCTACTCCATACTCAGCCTACTCCCTATCCTACTTCCTCACAATCTCTCCTGGATCTTATTTGCAGACCGCCTTCTGCTGCTGTTAGAGAAGTAGTCATAAATGTTCTACTTTCTGCTCACCACAAACTCACAATGCTTTTCTCCAAATCAGTAGTATTTTTTACTGTTCTAACAGGGGTAGAGTTGCTGAATCTCACAGTTTTATGGTTATTTTTAAGGTGATTTAGAAGTTTCTGGAGTCTGGTGGATGTACTTTTATTAAGAAGAGCACATCTTTAGTTTGTACACGTGAGGAACTTTAGACTGGTGACTGTCAGAAGAGGCTCCTGAAAATATTTTTTTATGTTCAATCCAACAATTAGTATTCCAGTAAATACAATTTCTCAATGCTCTACCATCTGTTAAGTTCTCCCACCCATGTTAAAATTATGTTGTCTTCTGCTTCACACACTAGATTTTGCAAATCCATTTTCAAGATCTGAAAAATCTCTATTTGTAAATAACCACAGCGGAGGGGAAAAACATTGTTGTGTAAAATACTCACACAAGAAAAACAAAAAGCCGAGTGATTATATCATGTGTATCTTGTACTAGAGCTAAATGTTTATAACAAGGGATTCATTTTTTTTTTTCCTCCCTGGCAACAGCTATAATAAATACACTGCTGGAGAAAATATGTGAAGTAGAAGACATGCACTCAACACTGAAGAAACATGTCTGGATACAGCTCAGTGAGGAACTCGCAGGAGAATCTAACACCATAAAAATTCTTTTTATGAGAATATAAAAAATTCTGTTTTGAGCTTCCAGCTTGATGTCAGTGCTCAAATCTCTCAGAGTAAAACTTCGGTGAGTTTTCTTTTGAGATGTGGTCAGATGGTGCTCGCAAGCTCCATTAACTGATCAGTCAGTAACAGGAATGAAAAACATTTCATGGGTTAACAGAGGTTATCAGGCAGCAACACAGAAATGAGGGCACAAAGCCTTTCCCCTCCTCCTGCTTCCTGCAACCCCATAGTTCAGGTTTTGGTTCACAGATGGTTACTTTGTTCTTTTTGGTGTTTTTCTTTTTTTTTTTGTTATTCTAAATCCTGTGGTGCTAATGCGCAGGACGTGGTGTGATGTCTGTGTTTGGGACAGCAGGGAATTTGGTGTGCCTGGCTCTTGGTGTCCGGGCTGGGCATCACAACCTCTCCAGACCAGCAGGTTCACTCTCAGAGCTTGCTGCCTTCAGCTCCTGTGCAACAGCTCCCTGTCTCACTGATTTGCACAGAGATTAAAACTCTGCTTTCACAATCACTGATGCCACATTTGGGCAATTCCTGATCTCACAGAAAACACATCCAGCCCTGGTAAGGGCGTGAACACACAGCCTTGCTTCTGCTGAGTCAGAGCAAGAGCATGACCACCAGAGGGAAAACAACAGTTGCTCTTGTTTAATACCTGCCAGGGGCAGTCTGCAATGCTGACAATTTCAAGTAGATGAGGATTAGCAGCCTGAGATTACACCTAATCTGCACTGCAATTCCTATGGCTCCAGCATTTTGACCAAGCATCACTGGCTCTACAGCTGCACTTGTTCTCAAAGAGCGCCCTCAAGTAAATCCAAAAACGTTACCTTTTGCTCTTAACTCCCTTCCACGAGAAACACCTACCCTGTACAAAACTAAAATCAACAACCATATGTGTAATTCAAACCTAACTCATGCTCCAGCCCACCTGTTGAATTTAGTTTTTCATGTGAATGTAGCAGAGCCAGCAAAGACATGACCAGAACTAGGTTCCTTGCAGCCGTTTCCAGAAGAGGGGAACTGCATCCTCATTACCAAACCCTTAGCTGTGGGCTCTCAGAAGGATTAACTTCACTTCTGATCCCCCTCAGCATCCCCCTGCAGCATCCCAGTTGGACAGCACAGACTTTGGCAGGTGGAGAGGCCAGACAGAGCCCTGCCCAGCTTAACAGCATCACACCAGATGGAAAACGTCTGGATTTGCAGATGGAGGAAGAGCTTAATAGAAATACTCTCACGATGAGGTGAGACTTCCCCGAAAATGTGCACTTTAGGAGCTTCAAGATGTGATTCTTTTATACATAGAATGCTACACAACATCCCACATTCAATTACTGGAGCTCCACTGACAGTGCAATGGAACTGCTTGTATCTCCAGTCCAGAAAGGAATGCGACAGGTAGGTCTACCTCTGCCAGGCCCCTGTACCTTCTCCCTCTCTCTCACATACAGTTATTTAGGATTAAGAGCTTTTTTAAAAACTATTCTTATTTTCTATTTTTCTTATTTTCTGGACCAAGGAAGCACAGAATCTTTTCTTTCCATCTCCTGCCAGATATAACACTCCAGTCATCACCCCATCAAACTGCAGTTGGGATCCACTCTGTAAAAACACCAAATTCTTCCCAGTGCCCTTGTAGTCCTGCAGCACCACACGCTCTGGGGTGCAGAGCAGCACAGACGTGCTGCTGTCGTGGCAGCTGCCTGTTTAAAAACCGCAAGAGGAGAAATAGGGCCTGAATTTTCACGTGCTTCAGTTTCAAGGTTTAATCTATCAAGCATTTAGGAGAAAAGGCTGTGCTGTACGGATGCTTTCACCAGGCTGGGACAGCTGCGGGGTGTCGACAAGGCTCCACCCAGTGGCAGAAACCTACACCTGCCTGAAGGAGTAAACCCTGCAAAGCTCCACACGGGCAATAAATCCCACACATGCTTTCTTCCCCCACACGGTTAAAAAAAAAAAAAAAGAGAAAGAAATTAACATTTTCATTATACTGCAATAATAGGGACTATTCACGTAAAGAATACAACTGAGCCTAAAAAGGTTAAAAAAAAAAAAAATGCACTCAGTACACTTGAAGTACGTGATTATCCCCCTAAAATCTCACACATTTCTTATCTCCTGCTCCTCCCAGGACACTTAAATTCCCCTAATCCCAACCGCTCTCAGCAGAGATGCCTTAATTTCCCAGAGGCAGGAACACAGTTCTACCATTGTTATATCCAGGAAATCAGAGAACATAGTTGGGAATTAGTACAAGGATCAGGTATTTCTGTTGTTATTCTGTAATAAATGATAGGGCTTACTAGCAAAGACAAGCTCAGACCAAAGCCTCAAGGCTCAGCACCCCTGTGTATTGTGGAAGATTGGCTGAGGAATCAAACATCAATGCTCGTGCACATCTTTAATGATAACTCAGCAAGAAAAAGCCAGTGTTTTGAATCCCTGCCCGTGGCACTGGAGTTGGAAGTAGATGATCTTTAATGTCCCTTCCAACCCAAACCATTCTATAATTCTGTGATCCTTCAGTATTCTGAAGCACAGCAAACTGTATTTGTGGAGGGCTTAGCACAGGACCTGGTTTTGGCCTTCTGGCTCTAGGCTTAGAAGTGAAATCGGGAACTACAGAAGAGGAATGCGGAGGGATTGTTGCTGGTCTCAACTATCCAAGAGTTTAATTGGCACAAAGTAGATTTAGATGGGATATTGGGAAGGAATTGGTGGCTGTGAGGGTGGGGAGACCCTGGTACAGGTTTCCCAGAGCAGCTGTGGCTGTCCCCGGATACCTGGAAGTGCCCAAGGCCAAGCTGGAACAATGTCATCTGGTGGAGAGTGTCTCTGCCCATGGCAGAGGGTGGAGTGGGACAGTCTCCAAGGTTCCTTCCAACCCAAACCATTCCATGATTCCATGAACACATCACTCTGACCCGGCTGACCTCAGCTGGGTGCTGTGGAAGAAGTTGAATTCCCAGTGACTTCATGGGAAAGGATTTTTCACTGCTTCACCTTAGTGTGGCAAAGCCCCTCATCAGAGGCTCTTACAGGAAATGAACGGGATAAAACTGGAATGACATGGGAATAAGCAGTTGGCTCACACTGCAAGGAAAGGTTACTGGCATGAGGATGTACATCATCTTCGCTGATAAAACATTTGTCAAGGTATCTGGAAGTTGTAGCTTATGCATAAAAAGTTCTCTGGAAAATAAGGTCATCACGAAGCATTTTGCAGAAAACATGCCATTATTCAGGATGACCAAATGCAGCTCTTATGGCTAGAATTACATACACATGAATCTCAAAAATTTGAGTGATAAAACCAGGAAATGAAACATTATATGCTAAATAAAGCACATGAAGGGGGTTTACTGTAAACACACAGCGATGAGCTCATAAAGAACTGTTATTACATGGGGATGAGATCCTGGAAAATACTTCATCCGGCCGTCTGAAAATGAGAATTCAGTGATCATCCACAGTCAAGAACTGCCCCTAAATTCCATCATGAGGGCAAGAGGAGAGGCAGAACCCATCCATGACCTCTGTGACCAGTGACTGGACCTGAGGGAATGACATGAAGTTCTGTAAGGGCAGGTTTAGGCTGGGTATCAGGGAAAGGCTCTTCCCCCCAAGAGGATGCCGGGCACTGCCCAGGCTCCCCAAGGAATGGGCATGGCCCCGAGGCTGCCAGAACTCCAGGAGAGCTGGGACAACAATCCCAGGGATGCACAGGGTGGGATTGTTGGGGTGTCTGTGCAGGGACAGGAGCTGGACTCCACGATCCCTGTGGGTCCCTTCTAACTCAGGGCATTCTATGCTTCTACAATTCCAAGAAGGAAGAGGGAATTAGTTATTGGGTATTACAGAAGGCACTATTGGTTATTAAATAAAAATCCTCCTGCAAAGGATGTGGCAAATGCATTTTGAACAGTGAAATCTCAGTAATCCTAATTTACTAACAGTAGAAAGAGGAAAACAGATACTGTATTGAACAAACGTCTGGTTTGCTGCCCTATGGCAGCTGGGTTGGTTGGAGTCTTTTTTAATCCATCTAAGCAGTGCTAAGTATCTCTACAGTTGTTAAAGTCACTGCGCCCATGAAAACCCCTGGGAAGGTGATCAGCATACTTCAATTGTTATCCACCAGCTGTAGCAACACTTGCCTTGACCTGAATTTCCTGCTAGCCTAGGCAGACAGGTTTGAGTAACTGCCTGGCTTTCACAACCCCCTCATGGCAGCAGAGTGGCAGAAGCTGATGTAGATAAGGAACATCTGACAGTGGACAGAGGGTGAGAAAGAATAAAGGCCTGAAGGACTGCAGTGTGGGCAAAGACTGCATTTCAACCCAAGGTCACGTTGGTTCTGTGAAATGATTCATAACTCAAACTCCACTGCCTCTGAGAGGCCAGGCAGCTTCCTTGGAGCTGCACCTCCCAAACTGGCCAAGAACAACAGACCCAAGAAATAAGGGTGACACTGTCAGAGGAAGTTTAAGAATGAGATGCTGAATGCATGCAGTCGCCATCATTTGACAACAGGCCAGATGCAGCAAACACCCCTTCTCAGAGGGCTGGAAGATTTGCTGGAGTTCTCTAGAAACTACCTAATAAAACACCAGGAAAAACTCTCTCTCCAAAACCCAACACTCATTTCCCAAAAGTAACAGTTCTCACAGTGATCTACTTTTAAAATAAACTTACAAACAGAACACCAAGCCCTTTTTCTTTTTGTGTTGTATTTATTATTCTTTTGGGAGGCACAATGAAAATTTCAGCTTCTGCTCTTTTCCCTTGCAGAGCAGCAGGGTACAAGTTAATAGCCATCAATCTACAATCAATATATACTTCAGAAAGTCTCTGATTACATTTTCACATTTCCTGATAATAAAAGAGGCACATGTTCCAGACAGTGTCAGTAGCCGAAATAATTTTAAGCAACACTTGCTTGAAAAGCTGCACTGACTGCTATTTTAAGGCAGGTTGGGTGAAAGTTTGACAGGCAATTTCCTCAGGAAATGAAAATAATTTTGCCTACAGAAACACATTGATTGAAAAGAGGCTTTTAGAAAATACTTCATCAGTGTGAAATTATATTGATGCTGCACTTCCTTCAGTTAGAAAGACACCAACGAAATCTTTTTTGTTCAGAACTCTGACTTCTCAGTTGTTCCTTTACCTTGCAGGAAAGGCAGGCAGCGATGCTCTGCTGTCACAGGAGGCAGGTTTCTCAGGGAATCAGCAGCTCAGGGCAGGCTGCAGTGGCCAGGACCCATCAGGCTGTGTTCTCAATGAGCACAGCGATGCCTTGCCCACCGCCGATGCACGCTGACCCAACCGCGTACTTCCCGCCACGGCGCCTGCTCAGAAACAGCAACAGGGAAGATGGGTTACCGCCAGGAAACCACAGCAGCTCCTGTCCTCATTTTGTGAGCGTAAACCAGCTACCAACCAGGCGTTTCTGAGGATGATGTTTTAAAATGTGCATGTTGTTATTTTTCAAGTAAAATATCATAAAGTCCCAGGTGACGTTGAAATATTTCTGAAGGATGACTTTAGCTATCATCTGGTTCCACCCCCTGCCACAGGCAGGAACTTCTTCCTCTGGACCCCACCTGAACTTTTCTAGAGTAGTTTTTAAACTGCCTGAACACCGCTGAGGGGGTTTTTAAGTGCTAGGTTTCCTACAGCCACACTCCAAAAAAGAGTTTTCTGCAAGGTTAAGTTTCATGGCTGAGCACTAAGAAGACAGTGTTGCAAGTACAAGCAAAGAGACACAGTGATCTCTACCCTGACAGGGGGAAAAAAAGAGGAAAATTCAGCTTAAAATGCTGCTAGGCATATCAAGCAAGCCAAAAGAGCCAGAATTTCTGAAAATGGACTAAAGGAGAGAGAAGGTGGCAACAAAGTCTTTTAAAGCATCCCCTTCCAGTAGCTAAAGGGGACTGGAGAGGGACTTTGCACAAGGGCCTGGAGGCATAGGGCAAGCGGGGAATGGCTTCCACTGCCAGAGGACAGGGCTAGATGGGATACTGGGAAGGAATTCCTGGCTATCAGAATGGTGAAGCCCTGGCACAGGTTTCCCAGAGCGGTTGTGGTTCTTCCATCCCTGGCAGTGTCCAAGACCAGGCTGGACAGGGCTTGGAGGACCCTGGAATAGTGGAAGGTGTCCCTGCCCATGGCAGGGGACGGAATGAGATGGTCTTCAAAGGTCCCTTCCAACCCAGACCATTCTAGGACTCTATGACCCCGTGAAATGCACCATGTTAAGAAGAGAACAGAATTTGCTCAGAGGCCACTTCAAAAAAAGGAAACCTTCCCACAGGCTCCTGTGGGCTTGGATCAGATCTAGGTGAACCAAGGAATGCTGTCATGACAAGAGGATGGAATGTGAGGCAAGGGCAGGACCTGCACTGCAGCACAGAGGTGGCAAACTCATACAGAAAGTGGCACATCCCAGCGGGGCGAGTTTCAAGCTGGCTGACTGGAAGAGTTTAGTCAACACAGTAACCACGACTCGATCAGAATGTCTGCAGGCATAAATCCACCAGCACTGCACCCACCCTGAGCAGCTCCCGTGTGTGGGCATACCTTAACTCATGCACCAGGTGAGCTGTGATCCGTGACCCCGAGGCCCCCAGAGGGTGGCCGATGGCGATGGCACCTCCGTTGACGTTGGTCTTCTCAGGGTCAAGGCCCAACACTTTTTCCACAGCCAGATACTGCGGTGCAAATGCCTCATTCACCTAAAGCACCAGAGAAAGGGCAGAGCTTTTACACCAGCTTTCAGCAGCATGTGTGCAAACAAGATTAAATGAGGGGAACTGGTCCTTCGGGTCCTTTAGAGAAAAGCATTAAACGCTGTGTTTGCAACAGCATGCTCAGAACACACACCTGTCAATCCAACCCAACTAAATTTAAATACTAAGCAAGCATGAGGTGCATTTTGTAAAAAAAGGTGCATTATGTTCTGAGGCAGAGGGCCCATGAAGACCCTGCTGCACTGACAGATAAAGGTCCTGTTCACATGTATGACTAATTAAAAACATGAGCAGTCCAGCCAACTGAGTAAAATGTCACGTCACATGAGGATATTTTTGTTCCATGGAATGCGATCACACCATTTCCAGTTTCCACGTGCCTGGGATTTTTGTATTAGTAACTGTGCAGCAGGAACTGGATGGACAGAAGTCAGGCAGGCTCCTGACAGGCAAGAAAACACCAACATGGCATGAATGGAATCTTTCTGCTAAAAAAGATCAGGGGTAAAAATCACTGTTCCTGTAAAAACCTCTCACCTCTACCAAATCCATATCCTTCAGGGTCAGTCCTGTCTTCTTCAAAACCTCTGTGATTGCAGGTACAGGGCCTGTTTGGAAATCATATGTGGTTAGTTAAATGAAAAAAAAAACTAAATTAAGTATTAGAAACTTGTTTTCCATAAGATAAATTCATAAAACCTCATGAGCCTCTGTGCAGCCAATGAATTCTGGGTATGTCACTCACCTGCTTTTATTAGGTGGGAAGAGAACTCCTAAATCTCAAAACTACTTGGTCTCCCTGCCAACATACAGACGGGGAAAGCTAAGAGTGTCACTACTGCTGCACACAGAGCTTTCAAGAGAAGTGGTTGTCCCCAGGCAAATAAAACAACTTCACAATGGTTTTCCGGCGTTATCCTTCCCAGTACTCTTGGTTCCATTTATTCTTTCCTCACAACTTGCAGCCTCCAGGTAAACAAAAAAGGAAGAATACAGGCTGCTCTAGATTTTGCTGGTCATGGGCTTACTTATGGGTATTGCTGTTCTGGTGTTCTTAACGTATCTGAAAATCTTTGAGTAAAAAGCTGAACATTTAATTAGTTTATTCCAAACAATTAAATGCTCCCTCAGACCCAGGTCTTGGACAATTGCAGAAAGTAAGATTTTTGTTTTCAGACTATTAAGACTTGGGCAAAAATACTGTCCTCTGGAAGAAAGCTGCCTTCTATAACCTAATACAATCTAGTAAGAGAAATTAATCCCAAACACAGCCACCTAAGGTAACACACTCTCAAAGAGAATTTGGAAGGGTTAATTATGTATGTGCTTGTACGAGAACCACCCTGAGATGTTGGGTGGTGGCTGATCATCCGCTTCTAAAACACAACAATCCTAAACGCTATCACACTGCCCAAAAATGGTGTTGAAAAAAGAATAAAAACATTAAAAAAAGTAAACTAACAGAGAGAAAAGATAAAAGAAGAAAGGGCCCAGTTCAGAGCCCAGTGGAGTGTCAGGGAGCCCCAGGCATCTTAACACTAGACTCCAAGTGCATCTCATTAGGGAAGGATTTTAGTATGCCTGCTACGCATGAGAGTAATGGGAAGGTCTCATGTGGACAATACAAAGACCCTTAAATGACAGCAAAGTAAACTTTTTCCCCTGTCTCTTTTTAAAAATAATGAATTCTCTCACTGAACACTGTGAGACAGGAGTCACTGCCAGTATGTGAAAGGACAGTGGCTCAGACTGAGCTCCTGTCTGTCAGAATCTGCTGCTGTCACGTCGATGAATCTCATCTGGTCTGTTTGAGCTGCTGGGGACAAGCTGTGGTGTGAAGGAGTTGGGATACTAAACTGATCCTCCATATGAAGTTTTTAAACAAGCTAGAAGAGCTGCCTGACTTAGAGAGAATGGGCTGGTTTAGGAAGCACAATGCCAGCACAAAGTCCAGCGAAAAAAGCCCTCCCTCCACGAAAAAAGCCCTCCCTCCACGTTTGCTTTAAAGGCTGTGTCAGTCTGACCAGGAAAACAAATCTGACAATGCCTCATTTGCATTTCTACTGACACGCAGGACCAGCCAACAACAGCTCCTCTGAACAGAGGGACGGAGAGGAAGAGAAATGCTGGGATACAATGCTGTCTGCAAACCAAAGTGAAGGGAAAAATCCTGCGGTGACTGGATTGGCTTTGAGGGATAGTTTGCACTAAGAGATACTTAATTAGCCAACAGAAAACATGGGACTAAAGCAACCAAGAAAGGGTTTGGTTTGCCAATTAATACCTGAACAGATGCATACCCTGGGATCCAAGCAGCTTGAGCCACTGAGTAACTGCTGAAAGGTGTTCACACAGCCACTACTCCATCAGCAAGAGGTGAGGCAGGCAACTCACAGTTGCACATTTTATCTTGGGATTTAGAGCTTACAGGAAACTAAAGTGAATTTTAGGAGAAAAAGGTTTAAAAAAAAAAAAGTTTGAGAGTGTGTTTTCTTGACTAAAAGAGACAGTAAAAAAGGGGAAAAAGGAAGTGCCTGGGGGACTATGCTTGTGCTATTACTGTGAGTCAGACATTGCACACACCATGCCAGCCAAATTGAGGAGCAAATCTGTCCCTCTGCACAACCGGGATGTCCTGGACAGCAGGACACAGAAACACCTTCAGAGCCACCAGCCTGAGCACAGTGAAGCATCCTTTCCTTTCCTTTAGAATGCCCATGACAAGAACATTTTAATGCTGCTGGATGCTATGAAATTATGTGCTTTACTGCAACTTACCAATGCCCATGATGGAAGGGTCACAGCCAGCTGAGTGATAAGCTACTACTCTTGCCAGAGGAGTAAGACTGTGCTTTTTAAGTGCTGATTCACTGGCAAGGATGACTGCACCAGCTCCATCACACACACCCTTGCAGTAAGAGAGAAGCATTCTTAGTGAGAAAATACAAAGAAACGAAAAACCCCTCACACTCTTTAAACTAAACCCCCCCAAAGGGGCTTGAGTCTTAGGTACTATAATTAACATTTAACAGCGTTTATTCAAAATAACAAAAAACAATCTTTCACTGTTCTGACGATGGGAAAAGAAAGTTAAATACAGATAAATGTTTAATAAATTCCAACGTGTTAGAAAAGAAAAGTAAGTCTTTCCTGCATTGGAAATATGATTCTGCTGACTTGCAAGAACACTATTAATAATGGATAATGTATGTGCTATTAATTATAAAAGATACTTTACAGACACCCACACTTACTGTGTCTATGATCTATTTTAGGCTGAATTCAGACTGTATGAACACAGCACTCCATCTGGCCCAAAGAACTTTAATCAATTAATTAAGATAATGACTGTGAGAGGAACAGTCTATAATGATGTGCTGCTAAGCACTGAGTATATTCTGGGTAAGACTGGGGGAGAGAGGACAGTAGCTGTGGTACAAAGACGAGCAGCAGCAGTATGCCCACCAACAAAACGCAGGTTTAAGCAAATAAGTTCAGTAACCACTGCCTCACAAAGAAAGCAGGGTGGCTACACAGCCACTGCAGCCACCAACTGCACAACTCAAGGCTGATGAAGGAACGCCAATGCCTGACTGCAAGATCAGTGGCAACCCACAGAATCAAATTTTAGGAGTCAGGAGCTGACTGAGGGATCCCTTGGCACCTCGGGGCTGGAAGAGTCAGCCGGGCCATTCAGCTGCAGAATTAGAAGTCATTTTTGTCAGGAGGCACCCCTGACAGACAGCTCAGTGAGAGATAAAAACAGTGGCAATAAATTTGGAGAACCATAGAGGGGACACCTGCCCAGCCCAAGGGTCTGAGGCACTCACTGAAGCATTCCCAGCCGTGACTGTTCCATCCTTTTTAAAGACACACGGGAGTTTCGTCAGCTGTTCCATAGTGGTCTGGGGTTTGGGGTGCTCGTCCTTTTGCAGGCTTTCTTTACCCTTTTTTGTCTTCACTTCAATTGGTGCCATCTCAGCATTAAAGTAGCCAGCATCATTAGCTGCAAACAGAAAAAGGAAAATAAAAGGGCCGGATAAAAACATCAAGGTGATTGTTCAGCATGACCATATTTTCATGTGCACACACCTTCTGCTCTATTCGAACCAAAAGTCCAGGGACAGCAATACTTATCCTTTATTTTGCTTAAATAAATTGGTTGTGTTTTATTGTTGGGAGGTTTTTGTGGTTTTTGTTATTTTAAGAAATTCACAAAAACTATGCAAGTATACTCTCAAACTTTGCAAAGAAAGTCTCAAATATTGAAACTTTATTTCAGGTTTAAACAGCTGAACTCTTTTTGGTTTGTGCAGGTTTTTTTTTGTTTCGTTTTTGTTTCTTTCTTGTGTAAACTTCTTGGTTTATTCTTAGTACGTATTCCCCTCTACTGCTGCTTTATTTTACAGCTCTGTCATTTCTCAGATGGCCAAGATGTGAATCTTACTCAGAGAGGAATGTGCAAAAAACCTCTTGAGCCACATTGTTTCTGTTGATAAGATACTGTATATCAATCAAAATCCTCTTCAAGGTGCTCCTCCAAAGACTCTCACTGTCAAGCCAAGATCTCAGAATGGGATTCAGCTGCCTAAACAACCTAAAACAATTCAAGTCATTGTAGGTATCTAAGATGCCCCAAAAAGCATCTGTCCAGATTGCGTAATATAACATGAGATAGAGATTTAAAACAAAGACACTGAAATTGTCAGATCTGATGTTGTTTAGCTACCCTGGGCCTTCTCAATAAATTCCTCAAAACCTTTTTCTTTCCTGATTACACACAGGGCTCTCTCTTTACTCTGGGATAAGACGACGTGGTCCTACAGTCAGGAATAAAAACAGCAAGGTAAAATCCTAGAAAACAAGAAGCACAGTTTCTAACAAAGACTCCAGGAATGGCAGGAGTTAGGTAAAAAGAGGAACAAGGTGGAAAGGTAATAAATTATGAAGAAAAGTTACAAAAAGCATTTTTACATCTACTGGAAAAAATCCAAAATCTTCCTTCAAGAGAGCAGCTGTTAAAATGCATCGTCATGAGAACCTAAAACCATGCTTAGATCTTTTCTTCTCATGTTCACCTTTGGCCTGCAATGCATGATGAGTCTCAGGATGGCCACTGCACATTCTACTGGCTTTCGGCCTAAACTTCACAGTAACTGAACCGCAGAAACTTGGGATGGTTTGGGTTGGGAGGGACATTAGAGTCCATCTTGCTCCAAACCCCTGCCATGGGCAGGGACACCTTCCACTGTCCCAGGCTGCTCCAAGCCCCGTCCAGCCTGGCCTTGGACACTGCCAGGGATCCAGGGGCAGACACAGCTGCTCTGGGCACCCTGTGCCAGGGCCTCCCCACCCTCACAGCCACCAATTCCTTCCCCAGATCCCATCTGGCCCTGCCCTCTGGCACTGGGAAGCCATTCCCCATGTCCTGTCCCTGCAGGCCTTGTCCCCAGTCCCTGTGCAGCTCTCCTGGAGCCCCTTGAGGCCCTGGCAGGGGCTGGGAGCTCTCCCTGGAGCCTTCTCTTGTGCAGCTGAAGAGCCCCAGGTGTCCCAGGCTGGCTCCAGAGCAGAGGGGCTCCAGCCCTGGCAGCATCTCCGTGGCCTCCTCTGCACTGGCTGCAGCAGCTCCACGTTCTCCTTACACTGGAGGCCCCCCAGAGCTGAATTCCTCTAAATTAGGGTTTTGGGCACGTAAACCACCCAGAAAACAATTTAAAACACAGCTCCTAAACAAATATCCCCTCTTCAAACTCCATGTGCTCTGACTGTTCAAGCATTCAAGAACAACATTCAATTGGCAAAAGAAAGCAGAAGGATTTAGATGAATTACAGCACATGCTGGCACACAAGAAGGATGTGGGCCACTGTGGGAGACTGTTCTTCCATGCAGAGGAAAGAAAGGAGTGAAGTCAGGCATGGCTGGGACAATGCTGCATCCCCACCAGAGGGGCACCAAAAAATGACATTCACCAACACAAATCCTGCTCAGACAGGAGCTGACCCGTGACTGGCCAAGGGTGTCTGCTGCCTCAACAGCTATGGAATGTCCCTGAGGAAGGCACAGGAAGGCAGTGGAAAGGGGCTCCCACTAAACGTTCTGAGGGGTGCAACACCTGACTGAGTACACTCTCAAAGTCAACCCCCCTAAGAGTGCGTTATTTGCACCACTGGAACAACAAAACCACGAATTACAGCGCGCAAACAGAAGGGCAAACTACACCAAGAGCCACAGAGAACCTGAGAACACCCCGAATCAACGCTAAAAACTGACTAGAACCTGAAACCAGCACCACATAAACACTTCCACTCCTCGATTCACTCACCAGCTTTGCACCTCTGCTGCGTTTTGAGCGCGTACCGGTCGCAGTCCTCCCGGGAGATGCTGTATTTTGCAGCCAGGTTTTCAGCTGTCACTGCCATTGGTATTTTGACATGTGTATCTGTCAGGGCTTCCCACAACGTGTCTTCCAGCTGCATGAACATCAGAGGAAAATCAGAAAAAAGAAAATATTAAGAAGAAAATTAGAAAGCACAGCAATACGGTATTTATTACTGACAGCTTCTAACTGTTCAGCAGTCTCTTTGTAAAATTAATTCAGGTTACCTACAGATAATTTATTGATATATTAGAACGAACATATTGAAAAACAGTGTGCAGGTTATTGTGTGCTATTCTAGTTAAACTCCATTGCACTCTAGTGCAATTCTTTCCACTCACAAGTGGCCCCAAGAGGCTTGGGCATAGTTTTAAAAGAAGATTTTTAGTATTTCAGCGTATTTCACTTCTATATGAATTATTTATTAGAGCCCTGTGAGCAAACACACCAGTCTGGTTGCCAAGAAGGAAATGGGAGGCACTGTGAGAAGGCACAGCAGCCTACTGATTCTTTTGCTCTTTCTCTACTGTCGGGTAAAATCCCCTTACTACAGTCACAGGTTTCTGTGACATCTCAGGGGAGAAAACACCCAAGTCTACCTTCACTCAAGCTGATAAAGCCAAGCCCAGTCAGTTCAGACGGGTTTTGTCATCTCTGCCAGCAGTAAAATTCTGCAAAATAAACCATTCATTCACCAGTGACTCTGTAACTCAGTTATCTTTATGATAAGAACCCAGTTGCACCTACTTGGTGTATCAGCAACATTGTGAAGGGGCTGTCTGTAGGACCTGTGCCCCACAAGAACAGAACCAAGCACAGATCACAGTCACCATCTTCACAGTGGAAATACAATGCGGGAAAAAAAACCCCAAAGGGCTGAAACAGTGAAACATCCTAATTTTCATTTTGATGTCAGTTATGACCCACTGGGAGAGTGGTGGCATGTTATCAATTTATCCTGCTGCACATTTCCCACAGTATTCATTAGGACTTACCTTCAGTGGAAAATGTAAAGATAACTTACTTGTCAATGGATTTAACATCAAGGTTCCACTTTGAAACTGAGAGATGTTCACAGCTTGGAGGTATACATGCTCTCTACCAGTCCATCTACCTACTGCAAACATTACTAGCCTTGCCTGAACTGTGTGTGCCTCTACTTCACAGACATTTTGTGCATAGTACTTGCACAGGATGTACCAAGTGAACTAAATTTTGTGTCTAAGAGTTTATGGGGTACATTCAACATGGAACAGGAACTCAAAAATGGTTTTGAAAAAGCTGGAAAACTGGCACGCTTCACAAACTGGCCTGAACTTACTGTTTTCATACTGTCTGCATACTAGATAAATGCTTTAGGCTACAAAGTCTGGATCTAATCTCCAATAATTTCATTCGCAAGGATTTAGTGCCTGTGGGAAACGGCACTAAACTTGTCTAACCATTCAGAGTCCATCCACAAACTTCAGAAACTGAAAGGTTTGACAAATCAAATTAAAACAAACTATAGATCATGGTTAGACAACTTGCTTTAAAAGATAAGAGTTTTACACCTCAGTTAAAGGAGTTTTGCAAAGTAAATTTATATGTATTAATTGTTACAGTGACAATACTAGTGATAGTGCCTTGTGTACTTCACTGTGTACAACAAATGATGAATAAGGCCATCAAAGAAGTTTTTTCCACTCAAGAGAGAGTGGAAAATGTGGAAAATAGATTTGCAGAGAATTCTCAAAGCCTGACAGAAGGCTCACATAGTATATGCATCAGTGTGCAAACTCTTGAGATAAAAAATGCTGACTTAGAAATGCCATGGAATAGGACAGATGCTGAGAGAGAAATGGAACTAGAAACAAGTTTCAAAGGATGGCTTTGCAACTAGACTAGACACTCTGGAAAAACAGAACTATGAAAGATGTATTAGAAAAAGGGGTAATTTTAGACGATTGGTTTTAAGGCATTACCAGCATTGTGTGGCAAAAGCTGACAGGCCAAAAAAAACCCACTCATAACATGTTGTAATTAGGAAATAGCTTGGGTTCTGATTATGATAGTGTGAATTGCAACACCTGTACCGTCTCGCCCTTCACATGAGACTGAAAATGGAATATAAGTTTTTAAAAGGCCTCTCACTTACCCCATCTCTGGGTCAGAAAAAGGTACAGTCTGACAAGCGCTCACAGTTCTGGTCCTAAGCAGTGCTTTGCTCAGAGAACAGAAAAAGTACCTTGAGTTCTGCTCCCAGCCTGGTTCCGAACCGAACCTTTCGGACCGCGTAAGGAGCCTGGCTCATGCTCTCAGCTCCGCCACACAGAACAACTTCTGACTCATTCAGGCAAATCTCCTGTTAACACAATGAAACAAAACACATCCAGGACTTAACTGGCTGTTTGAGTAAGATAATAACAACTGTTTTAAAAGAAGAGGTTTTCAGCTACAAAGCAAGGAACTTAGAATGAGTCCAAACTTAGTCATGTGTGTACGTTTATGAAGGATTTACCCTTCTGTTAAGGTTGGGGTCTGTCTCCTTCATGCCATGCCCCTTTTTCTTCCTTTCAGCAAAGAATGATTGTATCCACGAGGGAAGAAGAGAATATGCATGTGCACAGGTGACAGAGCAGAAGAACAAAGGCATTAGGCATCTGCATGCTTGTGTGGCTTGGTTCACAAATGGCTGCACTGGCGGTTTTGAGCTCCCACTCCTCTCAAAAGGAACACAAATTACACTTCAAAGCCTGAAGTAGGACCTTACCATTAGAAAAAAAAATGGGACATAATTTCAGAAGACAACACCTATGTAGCTGACAAAATAAGTACCCAAAACGCAGTAATTCATCAATGGCAAAGCACACAAAACCTAAAAGCCCCACTTCTTAAATGCACCATCAGAGCATTCAAAAATACTGCTTCCTTAAAATGCGTCACTGAGTTGGACTTTGATGTTATTTATGAACTAGAATGAAAGAAAACTAAATTACCCCAGAGAAGCCGTGGCTCCCCCATCCCTGGAAATGCCCAAGGCCAGGTTGGACAGGGCTCAGAGCAACCTGGGGTAGTGGAAGGTGTCCCTGCCCATAGCAGGAGGGTGGAACTCTTTGAGATGCTTTCCAACACAAACAGTTCCATGATTCTGTGATCTTGACATGCATTTGAGATTTCTAGCTAATAGCTTGTGTGTAGCAGTACCTGCTGAGATGCTTACTAGAAACTCTGTGAGCATCTAAGCAGCACTGGCTGCATTGATGAAATGCCATATTTGAAAAGGACCTCACCACCACCCTCTCACTAAAAGCGGTAACATTCTGCAGCAGATTTTTTCAGTGTGGACAAACGTGTGTATGGCCTTTGCAGAAGGCACTAGGAAAATCAGACAGGTAGATGTTACTGCAAACATTTAACGTTAACTCAAAAATTTGCACTTTTTTTCTTCTACAGGATCATACCTAAAATAATTCTTTAGCCAAGAAAGACCAAAAAAAATCCCAAAAAACCAAAAATTTGCTTGTTTAAGTATTCATAAAAGCAATGTATGAGCAAATGAAATAAAAATCCCTATGCTCTGACTCAATGGTTTTGGCCAGCTCCTCAAGGAGAAGTTGATTGTATTCTATTTTAAACGAAGTGACACTATAAACCACTTAACCCATGACAGGTTTGGATCTTTGAACAAAAGCATACTTAAAAAGCACAGGTTGCTGCTTACACAGCTATTCTCACAGCAAGGGCGAGAATACAAACAATGATCAAGAGATGAAAGACTCCTGGAGTCCAGTAATTCCAGTCCATACAAACAGGATCATAGGAGGCAACTATTGCACAGCTGAGCTCCATTGCACCAGCTAACACTTGTTGCATTCCTCATATTAAACTAAAAATTGCTACAATACTTGGGATTTAAAAGCCAACCACACAATGTAGCATTGCGGTGGCTGAACTCCTGCAATGAACTGAGCAGACAATAGAAATCTCTACCAAGAATCCATGTCAAGGTTCATCCCAAACACAAGGGACATGTTTCTACATGTTAACAGCCTGACAAAAGTCACAAGTGGCACAGAAATACAGCTTTGTACCTGACAGCCATTGGCAATGGACTGGAAGCCAGAGCCACAGAGCCTGTTGACAGTGAGGGCTGGGACAGACACTGGGACTCCCACACGCAAACCAACGTGTCTTGCGATGTAGATGGCATCTGAGGAGCTCTGCAGGGAGAACAGGCAAGAGGTTTTGTCACACTCTCATTGATTTGGAAAGTAGAAAAAAGCCTTGATGGAGACTCAGAATGGTGTCGTTGCATCCCTGACAGGAGGCGGTGCGTGCTCAGCAGAAATCCTACCACTCACCAGAAGCACTCTGATTCAGTTCAAGAAGACACAGGATTTGAAAGTGTCACTGCCTCAATATGCATTTTAAACAAAATGTGTGTTAGGTCAGCAACTTCATGTTTCCCCTTATCCCTTATTTTCAAAACGGCACCCACGCAGCAGGTGTGGTGGCAAGATCAACAAGGGCAAGATCCTGCCAGCTGAGCTGCAATTATTTTAAGGTAAATTAATTTTGCTCAGACTAACAGGGAAAGGCCTCCCAAAACCAGAGAGGACATTTATGCTCTTGGGGAACATGCCCTAAGCTAAAATGCATTATAAAGACAAAGTTCTGTGCACAGGGCTACAATATGCATGCAAGTTCAGAAAAAAAAAAATTAATCAAGCCACTTCTGTTGAAGAAGGCAAGTTTGGAATAGTCATACATTCATAGTTAATTAAACTTAATCAAACAATATCAATAAACCAGAATTAAAAAAAAAAAATCCACCGGAATGGGGAAGTACGATGCAAAGCAAAAGACATGTACTTTCAAAATTAAAAGAAACTTTATCAGGAGATTGCTGTTTTTTATGTGAAGGCACTACAGGAGATTTGAGTGCAGCAATTCTTTCCTGGGACACAAACAGCTCTTACAAATTTGAAAAGCTGAATAAAAGAAACTGAGATGGTAACTGTAGGAGACAGAATAATTTAAAGCTACTCTTTCGGCTGAAAATCCAAAGAAGGAATACTGCCTGTTTCTTTGCTTACTGTCCATGTTCTCAGTTACTTGCTTCTTCTGCATCCTTGAAACATGCAGTGCAAAATAAAAGTCCTCACTCTTAACAGTAATGGTGAAATCAGAATATAAAGCAAAGAAAAAAAAAGCCACATATGTTCTTTGCTGTCTTGCCTAAAACAAAAATCCTCATTTGTATGTGTGGGTAACTGCAGTTTTACAATGCATACAACAGCATCCTCCTCATGAGCTCTTTGGAAAAGACACAACTGTCCAAATGCCTCTGCCAATCACGGCATGCATCCTTTCAGCTCAAAGGAAACTCGCATGCACTCAAAAAAAATTCTACAGAAAACACAAGAGAAAACACAAATCGCTTACAGGCTTGGCACAGAAAGGGATTCATGCCACTCAGTGAAAAAACCACTGATCACTGAGTCACACAGCCCAAGCCATTAGAACAGGGGAAATGTACCTGGGATTAACCAGTTAATTGATGCATACTTTTAGGAGGTCAGCTCGTCCTGGTTCAAACTACCCCTGGCACTAAAAAAAGCAAGCTCAGCCTTGCTCCCAACAGCACCACAAACCACACATGATGCACACACCCCTCAAACACAAGCAGGGAACACTAGACTGCCAACTGCTGCTGACCCCTTTCGCTTCCACCCCTTTGGCTGCCAGCCAAAGAGGCAGCTATCTATAGGGCCAACCCGAGGGTGCCTGAAATAGCCCCCGAGCAGCAGATTTTCCAGCCCCCCAACCTGCATGACGTTGCCCACGACGACGCTGTCGATGATCTCGGGAGGGACCTTGCCGGCGGCCAGCGCGGCTCGAGCGGCATGTTCCGTCAGGTCCGTGGCCGAGAAATCCTTCAGCAGCCCCCCGTAGGTCCCGAAGGGAGTGCGCTTGGCTGCCACGATGAACACACCTGCAGTAGGGACAGAAATGACCCACAGTGGTGAACACACCTGCAGGAATGACCCAAAAGAGTGAACACACCTGAAACAGGAGCAGAAATGACCTACAGCAGTGAACACACCTGCAGAGGGGGTAGAAATGACCCACAGTGGTAAACACAGCTGCAGTGGGGACAGAAATGACCCACAGGAGTGAACACACCTGAAACAGGGGCAGGAATGACCCACAGCAGTGAACACACCTGAAACAGGGGCAGGAATGACCCACAGCAGTGAACACACCTGCAGAAATGACCCACAGGAGTGAACACACCTGAAACAGGGGCAGAAATGACCTACAGCAGTGAACACACCTGAAACAGGGGCAGGAATGACCCACAGCAGTGAACACACCTGCAGAAATGACCCACAGGAGTGAACACACCTGCAACAGGGACAGAAATGACCCACAGTGGTGAACACACCTGCAGAAATGACCCACAGGAGTGAACACACCTGCAACAGGGGCAGAAATTATCCACAGGCACAGCGCCTCACACCCAGGAGAGCACCGAGCCAGCCTCCAGTGGGTAACATCCTAAATTCACAAGAAACTTTGTAAATATAGTCAACATGAACACAGGAAGCTTGAGAAATACAATGTAATGGTGCTTTAGACAGGGACAGCATGGAGAATTAACAGTCAGAAAGAAAAGCTGGGAAGATTCTGGAAATACACCCCCCTTTGCACAGTGAGGTTTGACCACAAAGTATGGTTGGATACAAATGTGGAGTTGGAGGAGGCTGCCACATACATCAAACATTAGTGCTAGCGCGCTTAAAAGCATGCCAGTAACACCTAGGAAATCCTGTAGTAGACACCTGTGAAAATATCAGATGAGGAACAGTGCTTTTAGCAGTTCCCTCATCCTAGAAAATTCAGCAGATTTTTGGTTTATATGCAGAAACCGTTTCCACAGGAAAAAAAAAAAAAAGAAAAAAAAAGAAAAACCAAACCAAACAATAAATCCAAAACCCACACTTTTTACATGCATTTCAACTTTGAGTACTTGACCACAAGAGGGAAAACATTCCCTAATCAAAAAATTCATGCTCCTGCCAGAAATACATATGCCACCTAAACTGCTTTATCATGAATCTCCTGGTTCCTGAGAAGAAAATCCAGTTTTCACTAGGCAGGAGACCATGCGCAAGCACATGTGTAAAAACGCAGGGGCCGGGAGCACTCGATGCAAATTCCAGCTCGGGAGAAGCCATCTCTGAAGCAAAGCAAACATCTCCTGGCCGCCTGTCATGTTGGCTCTCTGCCCCCACGTGCAAAAAAACAAGTGGGAGGCAGGCTGTGAACTTTCCCCCAGTTGAACAATATCGCTCACAACCCCCGTTTCCACAGCTCCCATCCAACACCCAGCTATTTTAGGTAACACTGCAGGGACATATACAGATGTAAGAGCACAGGCAAATGAAAATGCCTGCTCATTAAGCTGCTCATGAGCACTGATTTCGGGTAATCTGATCCACGTCACTTGCCAATTTTGCCAGAGAGACGGTGCTCCTCCATCTCCCATGCATTTGCACCCCAGGCTGCATGACTGCTAGAAAAGGAATTCCAAACTGGCCGAGGTCAAGCTTCCCCACCGACAAGGACCAGAACACAGTGCAGAGATTTAAAACGTGCAGGGAGGATGCTCAGACTCGTATCACAGAATGGTTTGGGTTGGAAGGGACCTCAAGGATCATCCAGTGCCACCCCTGCCACGGCCAGGGACACCTTCCACTGTCCCAGGCTGCTCCATGCCCCATCCAGCCTGGCCTTGGACACTTCCAGGGATCCAGGGGCAGCCACAGCTGCTCTGGGAAACCTGCGCCAGTGCTCACCTCATGGCAAAGATCTTCTTCCCAATACCCAATCTAAATCTTCCCTTCTTGGCATATCTTTCTTGCAGAAAAAGAGGCTTTGATAGCTCACATTCTTCACCGCTCCTCCTGTCCACTCATTCCCTGCCTTCTCCAAATTGTGCCAACCCTAACTGAACACAAAGCTTTGCTGCAGACCAGCCTGGGGACCTGACCAAGCTAAAAGAACTCTTTCTCCTCCCTTTTGGCCAGGTTGTCAGTTACCCACATTATTTGTTCAGTCACATCCTCTGTGGCATTGCCTCATGAACAGTCCAGGGGTGAGGATGGAACTTTGCCCTTAAACATTCCCCTTCACATCAACACCACCTCCCTCTCTTCCACGGAGGCTGCTCACTGCTGCCCACTTCCCAACAGCACCGTGGGGCCAATAAACCAGGGCAGGTCACACAGCAGAGGCAGCTGAACACTAACCCAGACTCAGCAGAAAACGAGGGCCTCACGTTCACTTGGATCAGCTCCGTGCCCGAGTTCACCCTCTGGCTGCTCAATAAAACAATAACTCAGGACTCAGAGAGAAGGCTGATCCTTCTTTTCTTACTGAACCAGTAAGAAAAGAAGACGAAGAAGCAGCAGCACAGCCTGCTGAATTAATGTTGAATTAGCCTGGACACAGACAGGTTATGTCCTTGAGGGCACATAACTCCAGAGCCTGCCAAATTTTGCTCGACTGGAGAGCCACCTGCAACTGAGACCCCCTCCACAGAATTTCAGGAGAGGCATCAAGAGGTGGCTGAAGTCCTGAGTGAAAAAGGACTCCTTCTAAATTTCCATTCATTAGTTCTGTCCAACATTATCACAGAAAGATTCAAGGGTCTCCGCAATTTTGCAAGGTGATGAACATTGGATGAGAGCAGAATAGTACCAAATGCATAGAGATCTGAAAACTTTTGGGGCAAGAAAGCCAAGATCACTCTGAATCCTTACCAAACACTGCATTTGAGACACCTTTTAAACTGGTTTTGTTAACCACTTGCTGCCAAACAGGAAACTGAAATACTATTTAATCCTACGACATATCTCAAATGAACTTGGTATGAAAATAACTCTTCATCAGATCCTATTCTGAAAGCCTAGAAAACAATGACATTAAAAAAAGGAAGTTAAGAAGCAAGAATGGTATATGAAACTTGTGGATTGAGATGAAAGAAAATCCTGCAGTGGGCACAGATAACTAAAATCAGAATTAATACAATGTTGACTACACAGGCTTTAGCACTGTGATCTCACACCCTGACTGACATGTATGTTATCATTTTAGGTACAGTTCGTCAAGTAGAAAAGTGCTGTCAAACAGATAAAAAGCCCTATTGCGATAAATTTCAATTTTGTTTTCAAACAAGAGCAGGTCCTAAAAGGTGTATTTACCTCATTTTTAAGAGTCACGGAACTTAAACAATGTAGAGCATAAATTAGTTCTTTGCAGCAAACACTCTCAGGAGCTGTGGGGACTTCAGGAATTTATCCTGCACTATCAGGCAGGACCTGGACTGTCAGTGACAAACTCCCAGTCACTGACATTTGAGGTGTCACTTACGTAAATAGAGAGCCACAGAATTAAAGAATTACAGGATCATCTGGGTTGTAAAAGAACTCAAAGACTATGGAGTTCCAACCATTCTCCAGCACTGCCAAGGCCACTCCTGTCCCTGTCACCCGTCAGGTGCCACATCCACATGGCTTTTAAATCCTTCCAGGGAAGCGGACTCCACCACTGCACTGTGGACAGCTCTGCCAGGGTTGGACAGCCCTTTGCGTGGATAAATTGTTCCTGATACACAATTCAAATCCCCAGCTCCATGACGGACGTGCGCCCCTCGCTGTGGGTTTGTCTGCACCCCGGCTGACTGGAGCACCGCAGGGAGCCAAACGCTGAACTTACTGCATAAAGCGGCGCTGAAAACCGAGGCTGTGACTGACACTGTCCGGCCCCCTCCTCACCTTCTGCCCCTCATTTCCACCCCCTGACCATATTCCCCACTCTCTGAACCCCACTCCCACCCCCTGACCACATTCCCACTCTCTGAACCCCATTCTCACCCCCTCACCACATTCCCACTCTCCGAATCCCACTCCCACCCTCTGAGCCCACTCCCCACTCTACGACGATCCTTCCCACCCTCCGTCCCCACGCAGCCCGGCGTGGTTTTTTCTTGGAAGTTCCTAGTTACTTCCAGCTGTCTGGCCCTGACGGGACGGCGGGGAGAGAAATCCCCCGGGAGCCAGGGGAACGGCTCTCGGGGGCTCCACTTTGTCACTCCTGAGGGGCCCCACGAGCTGCCCCGCCTTAGGGGCTCCTGCAGCGCCCAAGCCGTGACCGCCCGCCCTCAGGGTTCCCCGGGCGCCCTCAGGATCCCCCCGGCGCCCCTCAGGGAGGCAGGGATCCGCGGGGGACGCGATCCTCACCCCTCAGCAGCGCCATGGCCACACCGCGCCCCGGCCGAGTGCCGTCCCTCTCTCCCGCCCGCCCCGCACATTCGCCACGCCGGGGGCGGAGGCGGCGGCCGGGGACGGCCGGCAGGCGCTTTACTTAAACTTCTACGCGTAATTTCAATTTTTGTTTAATTTATTTTAAATGCGGGGTGTGGTGGGGTGGTTTTTTTTATTATTATTATTGTTTGTTTGCTTTTAAATTTCGCTTCTGCTTAATTCGATTTTTTCCCCCCCCCCGTGCGGTTTTGGCGAATCGGCGGCAGGGGAAGCGGGGGGTGATCGCTGAGGGGAGAGGGTCGCCCCGCCGCCCCCCTCGCAGGTAATTACAGCGTGTTCCAGTTAATTGCTGATAATCGTGGAATCGTTTCCGTCGGAAAGGGCCTCCGAGATCTTCGAGTCCAAGCTGTCACCCGATCCCCACCTTGTCACCAGCCCAGAGCACTCAGTGCCACGTCCGGGCGTTCCTCGGACACCTCCTGGATGGGGACTCCAACACAGCCCCTTCCAGTTCCTTCCCATCCTTTCCATGGGGAAATTCCTCCTCGTGTCCAACCTAATCCTGCCCTGCCCAGGCCGCTGAGATCTATAAACCTCCTCGACGGGGTTGTGGGGGGTCGCACCCCTGAATTCGTGCACAATCCGTGGCTGACCCAGCGCTGCCCCTAATTCCAAGCTCTGGCTTTTCCTGGACACGAACGGCGACGAGCAGGAGCTGCTTGCAGCCCATGGGTTTGACACTGGAAAGC
Organism: Chamaea fasciata; assembly: GCF_029207755.1. Taxonomy (NCBI): domain Eukaryota; kingdom Metazoa; phylum Chordata; class Aves; order Passeriformes; family Sylviidae; genus Chamaea; species Chamaea fasciata. Next base: position 1,151,582 of record NW_027094089.1, on the reverse strand, counting down.
CCTTGGATACTCTCATTTTCCAGCACAGCAGACACTAAAAAGAGTGGGGGAAATGGTCTAAAAAGCCCGCATCCGTCTGTTTGTCACTAGAGGGAAGTACTGATCCCTCGGCGGGCTGCAATGAACAGGGATCAGTCTCGGTGATGCAATGCCATGGGTGGTGTGAGAACGGACAGCGGGGCAGATCCACGGTTTACTCTGGATCATGAAATGGTTAAAAACACACATAAATATTGTAGAATTCCAGAATGGTTTGGATTGGAAGGGACATTAAAACTCATCCAGTCCCACCCTCTGCCATGGGCAGGGACACCTTCCACTGTCCCAAGCTGCTCCAAGCCCCGTCCAGCCTGGCCTGGGACACTGCCAGGGATGCAGGGGCAGCCACAGCTGCTCTGGGCACCCTGTGCCAGGGCCTGCCCACCCTCACAGCCAGGAATCTGGACCTCCAAGCTACACCACAAAACCCACCCTCCACAGTTCTGATGGTTGCACTGCACCTTGAAGTATGATTTATCTGTGTAATTGTTCCAGTGGAACCATCCCGGCTGTCAGGCAGAAGACAGGGAAGCCAGTGAAAATATTTTGTGTACAAATAAAAACTGCCATATGTCTTCAGGGACACATTTAAAGTTCTGTAAATTTTCTAGAAGAGAAGATGTTACCCTGTGAAGACTCTCATTTTTCATTTTAAATAATCTCTCAAGTGCCTTCCCTACATAATTCCAATGATTTAATAAATCTATAAATCAGTGAACATGCAACGTTGTCTTTAAAATGAGCTGAGGGTTTTGCTGTATTTTCTCCCTTTGACATTGACTTCCCTCATCCAAGTGTCATTTGAGGCCAAGGGAAAGTGATCCTGCCCCTCTGCCCCTGTGCCCAGGTGAGAGCCCACCTGCAGAGCTGCCCCAGCCCTGGCTCCAACAGCACAAGGACGTGGAGCTGCTGCAGGCAGTGCAGAGGAGGCCACGGAGATGCTGCCAGGGCTGGAGCCCCTCTGCTCTGGAGCCAGCCTGGGACACCTGGGGCTCTTCAGCTGCACAAGAGAAGGCTCCAGGGAGAGCTCCCAGCCCCTGCCAGGGCCTCAAGGGGCTCCAGGAGAGCTGCACAGGGACTGGGGACAAGGCCTGCAGGGACAGGACACGGGCAATGGCTTCCCAGTGCCAGAGGGCAGGGCCAGATGGGATATGGGGAAGGAATTGGTGGCTGTGAGGGTGGGCAGGCCCTGGCACAGGGTGCCCAGAGCAGCTGTGGCTGCCCCTGGATCCCTGGAAGTGTCCAAGGCCAGGCTGGACTGGGCTTGGAGCAGCCTGGGACAGTGGAAGGTGTCCCTGCCCATGACAGGGTGTAGAATGAGATGAGCTTTAAGGTCCCTTCCAGCCCAAACCATTTCGGGTTTCTGTGATTTATGCACAAGGGGTGGCATTTCCTCCCCCCTTCACTCATTTACAACAGTTCTCAGGGCCATAACATTCCACACACAGTGAGTTTCTAATTAGCTGCCAATATTACAGCACCTCTGAAATTAAGTTATAACTTCTAAACCTTCCAGTATCATAAGTCAAAGTGATTCTCCTAATTTCTCGTTATAAACTACTTAGAGATGTTTCTATTGGATGGAAGTCTATATTTAAAGGGCTTATTTTCTGCATTTTTGACCAAGAGCCACAATTTCTTCAAAAGTGTTTATTTCACAAATTTTTTTTATCCCCAGCTGAATATTACAGTGACTATTACAAGCATTTTCTTATAAACAAAGGTGTAGTTTACAGATTTGTTCAAAATGGAAAAATATTTTATATGCAGTAGTATTTCATCTACAGTATTCACTCATGTATATCATTCAACTTTGACAGCAGCTATACCTTCTGCTCGTTAAGGTAATGACACTTCACACCACAAAAAAAATAAAAATATCCCCAAAGATTTCAATATAGTAGCACTTTTTTAATATATTTTTTTCCTAATTTCAAATTGATCTGAAAGTCTTTGTCCACTGGCATTCACACCTTGAAATAATTTGGATACTCATCAGGGTTATGTCTCCTGGATTGTTTTACTTAACGCCTACCTTGCTAGAATTTCTTTCAGAAACAGAAAAGATCAATTTATGACTGTAATATATATGTGAATCAACATGTGGAAGTTTGAGAAAAAAGCTTCGCAGAAGTTCATGCAATTCATTTTAATTCGGTTCTATTTATATGCAATGATAAAATGCTGATTTTTCAGTTAATGGTCTGAAAGAACAAATTTGCACGATTTTATTCCTCTACTATTGAAAATGGAGGAAAACAACCACTGTTTCGAGTGCAGCTTTTTCATCTGTACCTTTTGCAAACCACACAAACGAGGAGTCATGTCCTGCAAAGACTTCAGTGTTCAGGTTGCAGGGTGATGAAGCAGCCACTATGCTTAAAACATGCCCACATTTTGGTACTCTTTCACAAATATGAAGAAACTCTTGTAGATCCAGTGGAATAAACTGCATGAGCAAAAAAATGTTTGTAATGTAGGACTGCAAAAATTCAGTCTTGAGGTCTAATGTTCTTTTTCTACAGTCAACTACAGCAGCTTTATCAGATAAGATAGGCAACCTCAGCTACAAAATGCCAATTAAAAAAAAAAAAAAAAAAAAAAAAAGGAAGAAGAAAAGGAACTTTCTGGTGAAAATGAAACATGGACATTGTCCTGGACGCTTATTGTAGGTCAGCCAGCACATGCCTGAAACTCATGTTTGAAGTGTTAGTTCTGTAATACTGGTGATTTGGGCATTTTGATGGTTTAATTTATTTTATTCCCGATAGTGCTTTTCTGAGATAAAAGCCATCATATTTGCAAAAATCACCATGGGTCACTACTGTTTGGGGTTTTTTCCCCCCAAGAACTTCAACGTGTTTTTGCAGACCTCCTCAATGTAAGATTTTATAAGCAGGCTTTTATATCCATAGACAACTTTTTCCACGACAGAATAATAAACATATTCCACTGTTTTAATGCTTATTTCAGAGTGGTTGAGCTAAACAGCTAAAGGCACAGAGTGGGAAAATGCTAAACTTAATAATCAATATTTAAAAATAAAGACAGATCTGGAGAAGAGCCAGCTTTCTCTAAGCCATGCTTTGTGTTCATTTTGCTTTTTAAATAAACAAGTGTAAATCTGAGAAAAGAAGGCATGCTTGAGCATAGCAATTTAACTAAATTAACACTTAAATACAAATTTTAAAAACTGCTAACAGAAAAGTGAACATATATTAAAGGTATTTCATACAGTCCTCTCTTCCAGATGGATCTCACTGGATAAACTACGTGATCACAGATCAAGACGTGAAATCCCAGTCCCCATCTACGCATACTAAGAGTTTTTAAGAAAGAACATATAAATTACGATCCTGAAAGTGCCAGTGAAGGACCATTATCCCCTAGAAGACCATTAAGCACATTTTACAATGGTAATCAGCAACCAAGTCACTGCAGAAGAGGATTCTGCAGCAACCTGTCACTTAGTCTGAGTGATAAGCATAGGTTTCATCAATGCATTGGGAATTGTACTCCAAATAATTTACATCAGAAAGAGGTAGAGACCTGAACTGCCTGAAACTGCTGACCTAATGTGAATCCTGAGCAACAGCTCTCTGTTTAAACCACCTTACAGAAAGGCTGCATCCTACTTTGAATTGTTTGTTTTTTAAACCACGACGACTGTTGGAGCGTGGAAAGGAGGGAGAGGCGACAACTAAAGAAAGTCAGAGCACTGCAAAGACATTCGTTGTGAAAAGAGGTAGGTGAAAATAAATAAAGATAATGCGGGTGAGTGGGTGGCAGGGCTTGCTGGGCACAGACAGCAGACTGGTGGCAGGACCCTCATTGTATAGCAAGGGGAGATGAAGGCACTACTGAAGACACAGCAGAGGTGAGAGCTCAAGGACTGCAGTTTGGAGGTAGTCCTGGCTCTGTACAAGCAAAACATCTATAATTCAATGGCTGAGGGTTAGGGGGGGGAAAAAATTACCTTTTAGCCTGAGGTCTGTCCTTCAGTGGTAATAGTAGCTCTAAACTACAGGCTCAGTCTGAAACAAAGTATTTACCCACTGGCATAGACCTATATAATTCCGCACAGCACTCAACAGTTTCTCTTTAAATGTGCTTTTTTGGATAGTAGTATACATGTATAGTACATACAGGACTACTGCAGTTTGTATATACACCAATTATATACATGATGTCTCAATCACAACACGCCCCTTGCCTAGAAAGGAGACTGCAGCAGACAGGAGTTAGTGTATCTTCAAGAAACTTCACATTCTACTTTCAATCTCTGAGCAGACAGCGTACCTGGTCATAAATTTTCCGTCTGGATTTACACCAGCCAAAAGGAGTCAGATGGAGAGAGCTGATTTTTTTTTGAAAGCTCTTAGTCATGATGGAGATGCGGGCCACAGAAGGAATCACAAAAGCAGGTGAGTCAAGACTGATTTAAACAAGACTACTGCGGGAGTGGAGAGGGCAGAGTGCTGGCTGCCACACATCGTGATTGCAGTTTGGCACGTCATGCTATGGCAGAGGCATCCCAAGGCTGAGCAGTCGGGGAGCAACACTGACCCTTGGGAACCCTCAGGAACCCACCAGGAACCTCCTCCCCTGCTCAGCAGCCACCAAGAACTCAGCGTGTGCTGGCAAGGACCAAAGAAAAACCAACGGCTGGTCTCCTTCAACATTCGTGTGGTGAGGTCAGAGGGTTGGTTTGGTTTAGTTTGCAAGTCTGATTAAAAAACCAAAAAAACTAACAGAATCTGAATTGAAAGCAATTATTCATTTAAGGTTGTTGTAGACAAAGAGTTTAGGTTCACTCTTAAAGAAATGGCTTACATTATTAACATACCACCTGACAGGGTTTTCTTTTTGTGTGTGTGTGTGTTAGAAATTTCGTCTCTTTTAGAACTTCTTTAATTTTTAAAGTATTCTTCATTTATCCAAGCTGTGTGTTTGCACGATTCTTAACATTTTGGATGGCTACTGAACTGAATGGAGTTTTTCCATGGACAGCTAGGATTAACCCACTGAACATAGGCAGGGTTGGATGATTAAACTGGGTTGCCTTGGCATGATCTATACATGGGATTCTGATACTGGCCACGTAAGAGGTCCAAGAACCTTGACAGCCACTGGATGAAAGTGTTTGACACTCAAAAGCACAAGGAAAGCCAACAGCAGGGATCAGGATGATGCTATACTAGAAGCAGAAGGCTTAAGGCAGTCCTTTGCATCATGATTATTTCACTAGGACAAAACCTTAGCTAAAGTAAATTTGGTAATGTAAGAAAGTCCTGCCAATTTATTTAAATTTCCACGAAGCAGATGCACTGAATGTATTTAGGAGGAGCAACAGCATTTCTCAAACATATAATTTGTGACAAATTCCACATCAGTGGAAACAAGCAGCATCCCAGCCCTGTTACCTTTATGGTGTGATAAATATATACCTTCTGCAATTTACCTTTTCAATTCACTGTTGCGAATGCAGTTACTAGCAAGAACTGAAGGCAGAACTGCATGTTCTGTTATTCATACACACAAGACCGCCTGCTACTAAACAAATGACACATCCTTCAAGGCAGCACAAGTGTCTCAGATTTTGTTTTTGTCACAGACACCTATGAAGATCAAAATAAGCTGTCTCCCACTTCCACCCTTTTTTGTTAGTGGCTTTTGGAGATGATTATGGGCTTTGAACTATGTCAACATAAAATCAAGCAGTAAAAAATAAACCTATTTTTCAAGTATCCTTATTTCTGAGCTGCAAATTACTAAAAGAAAATCACATACAGACCAGTGTCTTTTTTAGTGTACATTTTAGCATCCATTTGTTACTGTGTACTGGTTCTTCCATAAGCCTGTTTGGTCCATATTTAAAGAGCTCTTGAATTCTTTTTATGATTTTTTCTTTCATTGCTGGAAGTCTCTGGGTGTGAGAGGTGAGCTTCATTCTACTTTTTTCAAACTTTATTGAGAAAATCCAGGTTGAGAGAAGCAGGGAGATGAATGGAGTCCATGGTGATGGCAGATGGGTTGAATGGGAACAGAACTGGGAACGTGTGCTTGAAGTCTAACAGCAGCTGTGGAGGGTCATTCCGTTCTTGCAACTGCTTCTGTCGGGTGTGGGAGAAGAAAACAAATTTAACATCAGTTGTTCCCTTTTCTTGTTGTGTTTAACACCATCAAAGGTTTGAGAATGGGCATAATTTTATAGATACTGCAGAAAACAGTAAGAACTACTTTGTTCTCTTCTGCAGCAGCTTTTTTTCTGAGCAAGTATTTACAGGAACTTCTATACAAAATGTAAGAAACACTGCTTCAGGTGAACCTGGTTACATTTTCTACATGACCACAACGAAAAATACAGGACCTGGAAATAAGATGACCCCCTTGGCACAGCAAAACCAGGACTACAAGATACCAGCAGACCACCTTTGATTCAGTTGCTCAGCCATGCTGATATGTGGTGATATGTTCTGGGGGTAGCTGAACACATCCTTCATTTTCCTCCCTGTGAGCATTAAAAGGTGTTTGCCTTTAATCTGTTTATTTTTCCTTTAGCTGCCAATTTCTACCTCTTATCTCAGAAGTAACTCCATTTCACCAACACTTTGTTGACTCCTGCAATCTTAATCCTCAGTCGTGTTGCTACTAAAGAGCTGAATTAGCTGAGCTGGGGATTTGGGTGCTTATTGCCCTCTGTGATTAACAGCCTGGTTACCCCTGCAGCTGTGTGTTGTAAGTGTGTGTGCGCACACAGAGCACTGAATTCAGGACAACCTGCAGCAGCACGGCTTTTATGAAATTCCTGAGTTAGCAGTGATTTAATACAGATGTCACTAGAACTACAGAGATGTCATTTGTGCCCTCCAATTGACAGCCCTTTAAATTTACCTGTATGTTTCGTATGAAAGCCACAGTCACACGTTCTTCAAACTCATTCACAGGAGTGTAGAGATTAAGTATCTTTACAATCTGTTGAAAACAAAACACAGTTACAGTCGGGAGAAACCAAACTTTTCCAGAACACAAAGCACCACAGGCAGTTTGTCATGATATGGCCACAACAATTCTGCCATGACAAAAAAGAGAAAAGAAGCAGCAGAAGTATCACCCTGGTGGTTTTTCTTGGCCTGCTGTAAGGTATTGCAAGATCTGTGGACCTGTCAAAATCACTTCTTATGGGAACGTTTGTAAATTGGCAACAGACTTGGACAACAGGTTTATACAGGGACTCCACTTGGTTGGCACATGGTGACATGGGTGACTTCTGATGTCACCTCTACAATACTTCTCTTGATGCTCCCTCACTCCCACTCCTCCCCTCAGCTTTTCTCAAAAATGTGTGTTCAGGACAGGGTGATGCAGATACATTATAAAGGCTCTCTGAGAACCACTGGAAATCACCTCACACCTCTCACTTCACCCTTCCTACATTATTATCACATTAAGGACAGGCAATCCAGCAGTAAAAAACATGAGTTAATTTCCTCCTGAAATGGAGTCACAAAGTTCAAAGTCATATCCAGCCAGCCTAGGTTGGCAGTTCTCAACCTCCTGGCCCAAACAGGAATCCTTGGTGGGCATCCTGCAGACACAGCCAGTTTAAGACCTGGCGAAACACAACAGGCACGTTTAAAATGCCAATAATCTGACTTACACAACAATCTCCTCAGGGCTGGGTTTCATCTTTGGACATTTCTGGCGCTCCAGTGCCACCAGCGGCACTGTAAGAGAGGAGCCACCACTGTGACCACCTCTGAGAGGGGCCAAGATGTAACATCAGTCCTGAAAAGCACAAGCTGTGCCCACTGAGGGAATGGGCACTGAAGAGCTGGCAGCAGGAGGCCAACCTTTCCCACTCCTTAATTACCCTGTGGGGTAACCCCCTGCCCTGCTCCCTACCTGCTGGGTCGTGAGCGACGTGCACAGGGAGCAGATGGCCTCGGCATCCTCTGAGGTTTTCTTTTTCAGCTGCAGAAGCTGTGCTGCCTGAATCAAGGGCTCCAAAGTTTGTGCTGCTCCACTCTGCTGCAGATTCTTCCCACGCAGCCATTCCTCCAGCTGGCTTATGTTAAACCTGGATAAGCAACCAAGACAAGATGTGAGCTGAGTGATAAGAAGTAGCAACTTCCAAACTCCTCTCTGGGGCTCAGGGTATGTTGCAGTGCTGATGTCTGTGGCTTTTTGTGATGCCTATTTGTGATACACGTGGCAAGAGACAATCAGGCCAAAGCTTAATCCTCAACAACTCAGAGCAAAATATACACTCCAAGTACCTTACAAATAGATGCACCATGTAGCAGCCAAACAACACAAGGGAGGTGCTTTTCCACAGCATTCAGATTCCTCCAGGTTTCAACAATTAAAATGAAGCTTTTAACCAGCTTTTAAATGCTAACAAGGTCCTGCAAGGCACCCAGATACCTTTGAGAATATAGTATCTATACAGAAAATGGTTTTGCTGTGCCCACTGTCCAACTCAAGAGGGACACAGAAACATCCAGCGTGGGAAGGGGAGAGGGTAGCAAAAAGCAGATTTAACTAATTTGCAATGACAAGGGCCCTTTATTTTCCTACTTGCCACTTGTAACATTAACAAAACTTCCCTAAGCGGGCCCAGCCCTGCCCCAGGCCCCAGCCCCACCTCAGCTGCATGCCCGTGCTCCAGGAGCAGACATCCTTCCTCAGCAGGAGGTTGTTCAGGGCAATGGCGTTGATCATGTAGAAGAGCTGCTTGAACACCTGCTGGATGATCTCAGGGTCCAGGCCCTGGTCACACATGATGCTGTGGAATGTGTTCAGCTGGCGAATCATTTCATCCAAGCTGTAGGAGCTGTCACCTTCTGCTGCATTGGAGGTGTATTTCCTGTAGCCCATCGGTTTGACACTGGAAAGCCCTTGGATACTCTCATTTTCCAGCACAGCAGACACTGAAAAGAAGGGGGGGAAATGGTCTAAAAAGCCTGCAGCCGTCTATTTGTCGTTAGAGGGAAGAACTGATCCCTCTGTGGGCTGCAATGAACAGGGATCAGTCTCGGTGATGCAACGCCAAGGATGGTGTGAGAACCGAGAGCAGGGCAGATCCATGAATGGCTGGTTTACTCTGATAATACAAAGCAGTTAAAACACACACACAAATATCCTAGAATTATACAAGAGTTTGGTTTGGAAGAGGCCTTAAAGGCCATTTAGGTCCAACACCTCTGCCATGGGCAGGGACACCTTCCACTATCCCAGGCTGCTCCAAGCCCTGTCCAGCCTGGTCTGGGACACTTCCAGGGATGGGGCATTCCTCAGATGAATCCTCCAGGATTTGGCTGAAGAGGTAATTCTTCTCATACCTTCTCTCACCCTCAAGGTCTTTATGAGGCCTTTTCCTCTTCTTAATCCTCTACTCCCTTATCATGTACATTTCCATCCACAGAAAGATTAACCACAAACCTGGTCTGAAGGGGAAAGCAGACACACCAGCACAACCTCACCTCTTCCACTGCCTCCCCAACAGAAACGAAAGAGATATTTTCTGGAGTGGGAGGAAAAACCCTCATCCCTATTAGCTCCCCTCGTCAGGGAAGATAAAAAACTCTCCTGGGTCCCGCTGGCACTGTGCAAAGGTGTGAAAAACACCTGGAGCAGCTAACCTGGGCCAAGGAACACCCTACCAAAGGGCAGCTGTGAGCTCACCGATCATGGGCTGCAGGATGCCCCCTGCAATGTTGATGAGCTGTTGGTAGATCTGGATGGAGAGCTGGCCCAGCACCTGGCGGTACTCGGTCAGGTCGAAGTTCTTCAGGCAGTGCTCATTCTGCTTCGCCGTGTTTTGGGTCATGAAAACCTGAAGAGGAAATCGAAACACCCAGGCTCGTTATCCCACCCACCGACAGTCCATAGGAATCACTGCATTAAAACACCCCTGCACCTTTACAGTACAATATACTAAAATATGTTACCAAAGTGCATTATAGGAAAGATCAAAACTCATAAATCACCTTTGATTTACCCAGGCATTTGTTCATAAATTATTACTAGAGGAATACCTTTTGAAGAAAATCATTAAACTACCAGTTTTTCATTTTATCCTTAGCAAGGATCTGCACATTTGTGTTAACTGCAACACATAAGATTAGAAAATTACATTTCAGGCCTCTAAAACTACATTTTTAGCTACATGCTTATCTCTCTGAGTTCCGACTGTTCATGGGAAACAAAATATTTTGAAATTAGGATTCTAGAAAATTGAAAAAAAAAATTATGTCTGCATTTTATGTGCTTTGACAACATTTTAAATTGTTCTGAAATTCATAAATCTCCCCAAATAATTGAAACTGTTGCCTGCCTTTTGCTGACACAGCTGGTCTCTGATCCTACGTTTGGCTGCTGTAAGGCCTCACTTCTGGGCTCAGATATTAATACCAGTTTTAGTGGCAGAAGCCAATGAGATGTTTTCATTAACACAGATCCTTTAATTGCCTGGTCGTATGGTTTTATTTGGTGTGAAAATGAGAACTACAAAATTGTTTTTGTTGGTTGCTGACTAGCAAAATGCAAAAATATAACATGTACTAATTTGAGTAGATTTCACAATTTCCCCGTTTTCCTGACTAATCGAAGAGCATCATGCTTTTCACGTGACAGGACTACAAGCGGGTTGGGATTTTCTTTCAGGCCTTCTCTTAAAAACAGACTGGATTTAAAACTAAAGATAACAGTATCTCGCAAACTGCTCAGAAATATTTCTCCCCTCTATATTTTACACCAAGCCGCCAATGGAATTTGTAAACAGCTGGTTCATTTAACACAGTAAATCACGGCAAACCATGTACAATTTAAGACTGTGTTTTAACCCAGTTTTAACCCCGGTTCCCTGGGGAGGATTTTCTTTAAATGCAGTATTATTATCCAGACAGAAGAGGGCAAACAAGAGCACAACTGCTGGTAAGTATTCCCGAAAATATTTTTAATTTAATTTTCAATTTTAAGTCTTCAAAGTCCAATGCTGAGGTTTTACATGCAAATCATTATCTTTTGAATGACTGAATAGTTAATTTAATTTTATCTTTTTTTTTTCCCCCTTACGGTTTGAATGCTCAATATCTAACAAAAATAAAGACTAAAATAAAAAATAACACTGAAAATTTTAATATGCAGAATACATACTGTAAGGACGGCAGTGTGCAATGTTCTAGGAGAACTGTGATAATTCTAATTTTTTTGAAAGGAATCAGCTTTTATAAAACTTATTCCAGTATTTCCAATTAAGTATTTTTAATGAAAAGCTGTGGGACCAACTAAAACCAGGAGAACAGCCTCCAAAAAGGCCCACCAGGAAGAGCACAGAGAGGCTGGCAGAGCTGGGGCTCTTCAGCTGCACAAGAGAAGGCTCCAGGGAGAGCTCCCAGCCCCTGCCAGGGCCTCAAGGGGCTCCAGGAGAGCTGCACAGGGACTGGGGACAAGGCCTGCAGGGACAGGACACAGGGAATGGCAGGAAGATGGGATCTGGGGAAGGAATTGGTGGCTGTGAGGGTGGGGAGGCCCTGGCACAGGGTGCCCAGAGCAGCTGTGGCTGCCCCTGCATCCCTGGCAGTGTCCAAGGCCAGGTTGGATGGGGCTTGGAGCAGCCTGGGACAGTGGAAGGTGTCCCTGCCCATGGAAGGGGGCTGGAATGAGACAGGCTTCAAGGTCCCTTCCAACCCAAACCAAAAGCCTTTGGGAGCTTTTCCAGGAACAGCTAGCCGTGTTATACCCAGATTACCCAAGGAGGAAAGTCGGAGGGCAGCCCCTGGAGCCAGGAGGATGCAGGAGCCTCCCTGCAGGGATGCCACGCCCCGTGCCGGGCTCTCACCTCTTCCCCGCTGTACTGCTTCAGGCAGTGCAGCAGGCGGCAGGTGTTGGCCAGCCAGAACGACGTCATCTCAAAGTCGTCTTGGTGCTTCTGCAGACACAAAGTGAAAACATGTGAGATCCGCCCTCCGCCCCTTTCAGTGGGGGGCGATGGCATCACAAAACTAACCGATTTTAAGTTTCCCCACCCAGAATCAGGCAGTTTTCCCTCTGCAGCTTAGCTGTTCTTCCCTGCAAACTGGTTTGGCTTTTTTTTTTTTTTTTAAATCTCTAAATTCAGACAATTTTATTGCTAAGATCACAATTCTCCTCGTTGTTCTAAAAAGGGAGGCTGTAAGAGCGATTTGGCTTGGAAGTCACTGTGGGAGCTGAGTGTCACACACTTGGACATGGTTATTACCATCTGACAGCCTCTCAACCCCGAGACACGAGCAAATGGACACCTGCCTTCAGCACTTTCTTAACACCGTTGATGGTGGAGGTGAGCAAGGAGTGCACCTTCTGGTCATCATTGATGTAATCTGCGTGTCTGATGCACATGTAGAGGATGTAAGCAGGAAGGCAGGGAACGGTAGCAGACACTGCCTGGGGCTTGAGATCTAGAAGATTTGACAAATAAAAAAATCTCACAAAAAAAAGGCAAACTTAAATTTCCCCAACTGACAAGTGAAGCAGAGAACGACAGAGCTGGAGCGTACCCAGGCACACCCCTCTCCCCTCAGCCCTGGGGAAAATAATATATTGGCTCTCCAACTTGCATCCCTCTCTTCAGAGTGGACACAGAGCCAGAGGTGCAGCTGCAGGACAGAGGCACCTGCCCCATACCCTCAGCACTAGGGCTTGGGAGGGCAGCTCTGCCTGCACTGAGGTTTGTGACACCACCCCATTTCTCCTTATGGATGCACACGAGAGCCAGAGCTTCTTTACTCTGTAAAACCCTACCCCAGCAACACACAAACCACCTTAGAACAGCTCCCTGAAGCTTTCAGGAATACCTCCCACTGTAAATCCTCTCTCTGAATTGATCACACATTAAATTGCTCTTTCCCTCAAGATACAGAATCCTAATGGCAGCCGTGGGCATTTGGGGCCTCTAAAGAACAAGCTTGTCTGATTAGGGGACCTTCAGTGCCCACAGCAATGGGCTAGCACTGCTCTGTGAACACTTTCTGGATTCTCACCAGGCTCTGCTGGGGCTAGAGTCGCAGTAAATACCAACACCTGGGAAGCCTGGCTTCTGAAACAGCACTGAGTGAGGGGATGCTGCAGCAACTCTGACCAGACTGTGCCGTGCAGAGAAGCTCACAAGTTCATTATCTGTTGTCTGTTATTAACTCATGAACCAAGCTACCTTTGTTCCACTGCTGTGCCAGATCCCAGGGGTCTATCCTTCTGCCACCCCCTCCCCATCTATCACATCGTGTGAAGCTCAGCAAGTTACTGCCTGCTCTAAAAACTGCAGCCTTGCTTTGCATTTCCCATTTTTTGTTATCCCTAAGGGATTGTATCCATACTAGTCTATCTGCTTAGTGCAGCACTACTTCACTTACCCGATCTGCCATCACCACGAACATGCAGCCCCAGAAGGGATTAATTGAGAAGATCCATTTGTCTCCCTTAATTTTTTGATCCCAATTCTACGAACTCCCCCAGGCACTCCTGGGAAGGAGCAGCCAGGCAGAGAAGCAGATCAAGTTCCTCACCTGTAATGAGGTTTCGGATGAGGAGGGGCTCATCTTCTTTGTAGTATTCCAGCATGCCCTGAAAATCCTTTTCCTTCCTCTGGACAGCAACCTGCATGTTCCGCTCGTGCGGCCTCCTCTCCACTGGCACCATCGTCTGGGATGCTGTGAAGTGAAAAGATGATCAACACCTGGCTGGCACCTGGAAATCAACAACTATTCAGGCCCTCCACTGGCCTTCTTAGTGCAGACACCAAGTCAAAAAGTTATATGTTAAATTCTCAATAATGCCAACAGCTTTGGCAGACTTATAAAAATATGAACAACCAGGTCCTGGATTACCAGTCCCCAGAGTTCTGACTCTGAATGAAAGAAAAAATGCAGAACTTGAACTTAAAAGAGGAAAAAATGAAGCCATTTTTTATTTTCCAAGAGACCACAGGCTAGAAGGCAGCAACCCTAGTGTATGATTTTCACAGAGCGGGGCAAAAAGCAGGCAGGCAATGCAAAATCCCTAAGCATGGCATCTTCTGTCTCCCTGCAAAGCTGCAAACCGTGGTGGCACACTGCTGAAGTGTAATAAAGCAGAAGAGACCAGCATGCAAATACTGCAGCAAGCAGCATGCAAATCACACTGACAGAGAGCAGCTGGGCGAGCCGTGGAAACCCTCCAGTTATTCAGCTTAATTTCACTTAATGCCTGGTTTCCAGAAATTAACTTGTGAGAATGGGGCTCTCTGATTAATCACGGCTTCTCCAGAGAACAGGAAGTGCTTTCTACACAACACAGATGCTGCATTTAAGGTGCTTTCTCATAAAGCAGAATACACACACACATTTTGATACCAAAGGGTTAGAATCCTCCCTTCAAAATTGACAGATCAGAGCATTTTCCTGCTGGCCACTGGGCTCCTTTCTGTATCTCTGTATGCCTGGGTCACTGCATTGACAGCAAAAAACTTTCCTTAAATATCCTCCAAACCTTGGTATATGGTCAGTGTCAGCTCGGTGCCGGCTGCTAGTTCAGTGCCAGAACAAGCAAAATCTTACTTTCATAGAAAGAAAAAGAGAACAAACAAACAAACACCCTGCAGCTCTCCAAGGCTGGCCAAAGGATTAAAACCCAGGTGCAGTTCCCCCAATCCAGTATCTCCCAATGCACAGATCACCTTCAAAATCTTGGACCTTCTTCATGTAAATCTTCAGCTGCTTCTTCAGCTTCTTTTCATTCTTTTCCAACTTTTCCAGTAATTCTTTAAGATCCTGAAAGACAGAAGATACATTTAAAGTAACTCCCACCATTAAACCCAAGAACAAGTCATTTGGGGTGAGTTAGAGGCTGGAATCTGGTCTGTGCATCACCAAGGCATGGTGTGAGCATCTCAGTGGAAGAGGAGCACCACCTACAGCATTTAACCCTGGCTGTTAATCACATTTAAACAGTTTTATTTAGACCCTGGAGTTGTTGAAAAAAAGGCAAAAACTCAGGAGGTGCCAACATTCCCCCCAGACCTTAAACACAGATACAGAAAGGGAGAAAGGGAAGATTTATGATTATCCAGGCCAAATTTTTGGAGTGGAAACTGCCTTTCCCCACTTCCAATAAAAGCTAGTAAGATGAAAGGCCTGTGCTGCTTCTGTGCCTAAAACAGTAGAGGGGTCCCCAGTGATCTGATCTGGAAGGCAGTGCCACAAAGAACACAGGCCTAAAAAAGAATTTTAAAAAATTAAAAATAGAGCATCTGTGTGGTCACTAAAGTCATACAGCCATGGAACATCAGCTCAAGGCCAAGTACCAACACTCAAAAATGAACCAGTGGGAGATGCTGATGGATTCTGCGGAGTTTAGAAGTGGGTGTAAGAGATCCCAGTGCCCTTCCCTCCCTGTTAGGCTTCCTATCTCCTTTCTCTCAAACTGTCTTTTGCCCTCTTTCTGTGTTTTCAGCACAGGCTCTTACCAGGTTTTCATTGGTCAGACGTGTAATTTCTTGCTGAAGTCCTAACTCCACCTGGACCTCTGGAGAGAGCTGCAGAGTCTGCAGGAATGCCTGCTGCTGGTTCTCCAGCTCCTCTTGCATTAAATCCATCTGGTTTCTCATAGCTTCCAACTCTTCCTCGTGCTCCCTTCTCTGGTCCTGGAGCTGTGCTTCCAGCAACCTGAGAACAGGACCACACTGATCAGCCTGTGACGTCTGCATGATGGTAGTAATCACCATTTGAGTTTAGAGCCTTCAAAATCAGACAACTTGGAAGATAACTCTCAGTCAACCTCCCTATAAATCCTGACAAACAAGAAGCTATTACTGCCACATTAGTCTGCCATTTCCTATACTGCAGATGAAATACTTTTGAAATTAAGAGGTATGAAATCAAATGTTGGAATTTTTTTTTTTTTAATAAAACCCAAAGCACCCTTTTCCATTTGACTGCATCAAACATCCAGGTTCCTTTACTTGCAAAAAGCAAATACATGGCAAGAAAGCAATACAAATCAACACCCGCAGGTTTTGTTTTCAAAAGCTCAGCTTGAAGGACATTTGTTCCTGTGCTCCCTTCCTGTCAAACATAAATTCTCACTCCTGAAAGCTGCCATTTGCTAAGCCAGAATGCCTTTGTAAAATCCAGTGGAAGAATGATTCACCACTGAGATGTTAACTGCAGACACCTGTGCTGATGGTAATGGTGACAAACCTGGCAGGTGACACGGTGATCGATTTTTTTTAAGTGTCCCCTACCCTCTGCCACATGGAAGTCTCCCTTCAGCCCACCAGCTCTTGTCAGAAGACTGAAGTGATTCCAGAAGGTATGAGGACTCTGAGACAGGGCCACCAAGCCAGAAACTACAAAGTATAGTCCCAGATTATGCAGGGCAAGGGTGGCCAAGAGAAGGAATGACCCAAGGGGATCACCAAGCCCCTGACCCTGCTGCAGCTCACGGATGTGCCTGGTCAGAGCTATGGGTCACCTCACACCCAGCTCGGGGCCTTTTGACACTGATGCAAACAGCAATCCTCAAAGATGAGGAAGATTCTGCTGCCGACACCTCCAACTGACCCAGGACACGCACAGACACTGAGCTGGGCCAGTGGGGAAAAAGCTGCAACTCTCTCCAGTCCACAGTGAAATTCATTGTGATCCACACCTGTGAACTGTTTCCCTACAGGAACAACTATGCATGGAATTTTTTGTTGTTGTTTTGGCGTTTCTCTCTACTAACTTTTATAAAAGAGTGCATGCTTTCAGGGACGGTTCCTGGATGAGAAGTACTAATCATTCCCCACGTTGTTTTGTGTGGTTGTTGTTTCTGTGGCCTTTAGAAAATTTAACAACACAATCCCTACTCCCACCTTCCAGCACAAGACAGAAAAGCATGTTTTCCACCTATAGAATCATGGGCAATAATGCAGTCAGCCTCATAATCCTGTCAGGATTTATATTCTTAATAGGCTTGGAAAATACAGACCCACCATGAAATAAGTATTAAGTACTTAATTTTCATTTTATTTCTTCACACTGGGATTAGTTTGGATTCAGTCTGGATAATCCACGAGACACCCTCAGAAGAACATGCTCCTTCTATGAACCTGGGTCCCTACTTTGCTTGGAAAAACACATGAAAAAATCTCTGTTATTTCCTCCTGTTACTGTCTGGTTTCACTCTGATACCTCTAGATGCGACCACTTTAGACTACTCCATACACAGTATTTAAATTTTTTCATCTCTTTAAATGTCCCTAAAGCTTTAGTAAAAATCATGGATATTGGAGCCTCATAGCCACCAAGCATGGGGGAGATGCAGGACAAGAATCCAGGAGGGGTATTTTCCCAGCAGAGCGGGACCTGGGGAGAGCTGTGGAATGATGGCACCCCGTGTCCACCACGTGCCTTTCTCACCCACAGACAACACATGGATGGGAGCACAAAATCCCCAGGATCATGCAAAGGTGACAGTACTGGGACACAAGGTGAGGGCCTCCCCCGCCAACAGGTCAAGGATTGGGAGAAAACATTTCCAAGAGGTGCCGTGTCTCAGTGCAATTGGGGGGGGAAAAAAAATAAAATGGGAGGAGTTTTTTGTCTTCTTGGAGATGCCAGCTTCCCAACCCCTTCACCACCCAATTTCCCATTAATGTCACATAATCCTTACTGGATTGAGCTCAGGCATTAGTGATAACAGCCAACACCAGCAACAGAAAAACTGGAACCATGACTCCTCCAAAAATTACAGGAGGGTCTCAGTTCCTGCAGTTCGGAAATCCTATCCCCAGCTGCTCCCGGAGAGGACAGCGGGTCCTGTCCAGGACCACACAGCAACAGCAGAGCAAGAGAAAGATACAAGAGAGCAAGCAAAAGGGAGGAGAAGGGAGAAGCAGCAGTGGGGAAAAAAAAAGAAAGTGTTTGACCTGGCAACTTGCTTTAAACCTTGATAAGCCAAGCCGAGCTCTCCATCTTCATTGAGATACCCCCAGTCCTCAGTCTTGCTAGAAATAAAGGACAGAAAAAGGAAACAAGAGGACAGAGAAAGACAAAAGGTCAGTTGAAAGAGAAGGGGGAAAGGTGCAGAAGCCTTATTTATTTCATTCAGTATTATTTTTTAGAGCACACTTTCATCGGACTGCGTTTCTTTTTCCACCACAGGGAAGCAGAGCCCTGCCCTGGCTGTGCCCTGTACGACATTTTAAGAACAAGTTTCTCTATCTCTTTCCCACTGCAGCAACTCCAACTGGTCTAAAATAAATTCTTCTCCTTCTACTTCAGCCAAGGGTTTCCTCAGCATTTGAGTCAAACACGTCAGTCTTTCCTCAGAGCAACCTTTGGTCCAAACACCACATGCATCCACACAAGATCCATCTCCTCTGTATACAACCAGGCAGAATAATGGGCAGAAAATCTCATTTCACTTTAATACTTTTAGCAGATTGGTTTTTTCAGTCTCCTTTTAGCAGATTGTTTGTACGTTTTTTTCAAGTTATATGAGGCAAGAAGCTGATTTATCTTTTTTAATGAGGTGCTGAACACATTACAAGTGAGTGATGTAAGCTGATCAACTTGACCAGGAACACTTGTTACAGCAAGATTTTACATGGCTCTGATGTCAGTTAGACCACAGAGCTTGTTTTAAGCAATAACAATTTAAAAAGTAAGCAAGGAGGCCATCAAACTTAATATATCATAATATTTTTTAAAAAATCCAAAAACCAAAACCAAAACACAAGAAGAAGAAAGCCAACACGCATTTCGAAAAGAGCTGTAGCAGATGCCATTCCCTGGTAGGGGAATCTGCATATTTCAGTGGAAAAGCACAACATAAACATTCATGAGCAAATTTTCACACGAGGAAAGCGGTGAGAAATGTGGCGTTGCAGCACTGCCCTGAAAGGGCTCTGGAGGTGCCTCAGCACCACAGACAGCTCGTGCACCCCTCCCATGCCAATGCTGGAGCCCAGCACTTCTCAAAACTAGCAAACATTTCAGGCACTGACATTTGCAAAGTTCATCTGTTAGAGCCACACGTATGAATTTAAATTAAAACCTTGTTGCTATCCCATGCGTAGCAGGTTTCCAAAAGGGTCCGCAGGCTGACAGATACAGGGGAGGTTTATTGGTCTCATTTGCATGAACTTGTTAGTAAAGTCTTTTTTTTTTTTGGTTCATATAATCTTAGCAGGACATGTCCTCAGGCACTGAAAACCGATGGAAAAAGCAGGAAGCATCCCCACTATTTATTGCACGTCAGAAACCTGTGAAATCTCACATGATGAGCAGCATTTTTAAGAGATAGCCTCCTTGCAAAAATAGCTTTCCTTCCCTTTTTAATCACATGCATTGAGGTAAATGAGGAGAGCAGCTCAAGGAAGTGCCATTATAACATAAACACATGAAAATGCTGACTTTAGGTAAACCTGCACTGGGAAATAAGCATTCAGTCCATCTCCATCAACACAGCACTGACTCAGATACCATGCGCTCCCCCTTCTCCCAGAAGTTCATCTTGACCAAGACATAAAAAAGGGGTCCTTTAAATTTAATTAGTGTAACTGGCATCTGAAACATAATTTCCTAAAATCCTAGGTAAATCCTATTTTCAGATAAGGCTGGAGAGGAGTTGGAAGGGCTGATTTACAAAGCTGCATTTCCCCTTTATCCTGATCTTGGAGGCACAGGTCTGGGGAGCAGCTGGGACCTGCAGTCAGCAAACTGTCCTCATCAGGTGCAAAATATTCCTGCCCAAACACCTCCCTGCCCTGTCAAAGCAGCTTGAAGGAGGTGTATGTACCCCAAACCCAGAGATGTTAATTTCAGGATCTTCAGCAAATTATCCTCTCTTCATAAAGAAGGGGCATTTCACTTTCAGACACAGATACACCTTTTTGTTTAAGTTAAAAGGAAAAACAACGTGCATCACAGACTAGATCTATGGCAGAGTGGGAAGACACCCACTGGAGAGTTGGAAGCAGAGATATGATAGGATCTCCACAGCATGGCCTCTCCCAGCTGCAGAAACATCCCTCATGTGAAGCCAGCATCAGCTCCTCGCTTTGTACAGCAGCTGCAGGTGGGACTTGCCCAACAGAAAAAAAAAAAAAAAAAATTCCATGTACTCAACAGAAATCACTTGGAAGCTATCATGGAAGCTAATTTCAAAGACACAACCTGGTTTACTTTGAGCTGCCAGGTATTCTCTCTTAACACCATCACCTGATCTCTCACTGGCTCTGCATTTCCACCAAAGCTTGAAAGAATGATCCCAAGAACTGGAACAGGGAAGAAAAAGCCTAGTTATTGAAGCAGACAGTGAGGTAGGAACTAACTTGATAATTTTCCCCTTAGCAGCTGAAATTCAGCAGATTTTTTTTTTTTTAAAGGGAAAAAGAAAGAGAAAATATGAAAAATGGGAGTGCTTCTTTAATGCATCTGTAAAGAAAGGGCTGCTTTCAGTTCAAACTTGCCCTTGACCTGGGAGACAAAGGGCTTTCCTCCAAAAGCTTTGTGGAGACAGAATTGCTACAGGGGCAGGGTTAGCAGCACCTGTCAGGCTTCTCCCTGGTTTCCTCCTGCTGTATTTAGAAGTGCTGCATTATATAGACATGGGGAAAATGTTGATCTCCCACCAAAATAAAGCCATACTCTATCCTCAGCCTAAACAGTTAAGACATGATGACTTGGAGCTAGGAACAGCTGCTGGGTGGAGAAAGGTTTTACCACATCAGTCAGCCCAGGCTGGTAAAGAAGCTCCACCTGGTCAAAAAGCACCTCAGTCTGTGGGGGCAAAGAGCAGCTGACATCCCTGAAGGACTGGGCCATCCAGAGGGACCTGGACAAGCCCAAGCAGTGGCCCAAGAGAACCTCCAGAGGTTTAACCAGGCCAAGTGCTGGAGCTGCACCTGGGCCAGGGCAACCCCCGGGGTCAACCCAGGCTGGGGATGAGCAGAGGGAGCAGCCCTGGGAGAAGGAGCTGGGGGTGCTGCGGGTGAGAGCTGGACCTGCCCCAGCCTGAACCCCCCGTGCCCTGGGCTGATCCCCAGCGTGGGCAGCAGGGGAGGGGGATCCTGCCCCTCTGCCCCTGTGCTCAGGTGAGAGCCCACCTGCAGAGCTGCCCCAGCCCTGGCTCCAACAGCACAAGGACGTGGAGCTGCTGCAGCCAGTGCAGAGGAGGCCACGGAGATGCTGCCAGCGCTGGAGCCCCTCTGCTCTGGAGCCAGCCTGGGACACCTGGGGCTCTTCAGCTGCACAAGAGAAGGCTCCAGGGAGAGCTCCCAGCCCCTGCCAGGGCCTCAAGGGGCTCCAGGAGAGCTGCACAGGGACTGGGGACAAGGCCTGCAGGGACAGGACACAGGCAATGGCTTCCCAGTGCCAGAGGGCAGGGCCAGATGGGATCTGGGGAAGGAATTGGTGGCTGTGAGGGTGGGCAGGCCCTGGCACAGGGTGCCCAGAGCAGCTGTGGCTGCCCGTGGATCCCTGGAAGTGTCCAAGGCCAGGCTGGACGGGGCTTGGAGCAGCCTGGGACAGTGGAAGGTGTCCCTGCCCATGGCAGGGGCTGGAAGTAGATGATCTTTAAGGTCCCCTCCAACCCAAACCATTCTGTGAAAGCGAAATGGGAGTGTTTCTCGCAGAGAAGATGAGAAGAAGAGGCTCTTGCTTATAAATCCCACTTCAGAACTGCAACCCCACCAGAAAAGCTTCCCATTAAAATATTTATTGATCAAGATTAGAAAGGGAAGGCATTTCTGTTTCTCATGCTGACACCCTTGGGTACAGAGCTGTGTAAGTACAAATGCAAATTTGTGCTGGGGGAGGGAATGCTAATTAATGTCCATAAACACAATAATCCAGGCTCCCCAAGCACTTGTCCTCATCCACTTTACTGCCATCAACACCAGCCTACAGCTTATAAACCAACCCAATAAACAGACAACTGCACAGGGAACCTTTTAATGGGGAGGTTGGTGGTGCTTAATGAGCCACTGGATAAATCACTGCAGAAAATCAGGGTGAGAGCATATAGAGCTACTGCTGCTGTATTCCAAGAGCCAAGCTCCAGCCACGCTTCACAAGAGAGGCAGATGAGAGAATAATGAACTAACCCTGGAGACTGCAGATTTCCCCTCCCAAAACTTAAGAGGCCAAAAACCACCAAGGCCAGATCACATTAACTTCTTAAAATTGCAGCTCACCCCAGCAGTTGGAAGGAAAGAAATTTGTACTCCTGTGGAAAATTAGATCCTGGAAACTTACAGGCTCTGGAGGGATTTAAAATCCATGTGGAGGTGGCGCATGGTTCAGCGCTGGCCTTGGCATCTTTTTGAACCTAAATGATTCTACAATTCAATTCTTTCTGCAGAAGTCAAGTGTGGAAACCAGAATGTCTGGAGGAGGACTGAAGACTCCTGGCGGGCTACAGAAGACAATGTGCACCAGTATGGCCAGATACCAATTAATACTGGGGACCAGTGACACCCCCAGGTCAGATACGTGTCCTGTGAAAGCAGCAAGTCTTACTTTGACTCCTTCACCAACCCCTGAACACAACCTTCCCTACACAAGCACACTGGGAAATTTAGGGATTAATTAATGCTGCGCCCGACAATGGCATTTCACGCCTCGTATGAGCACCCACAGCTCCAGGAGAATGTTGGAAAGAAGGAAAAAGAAGGAAAGAAGAGAAAATTCACAGAATTCATTAAGCAACCAAAACCCACTCCATGCTGCAGGAAGCACACTGAGCTCCACTGACTGAGTGACAAGAATGTGATGAGCAAATTAATCTCATCCCCTCTACTGCAGGAGGGGCAGAAACTTCATCAGCAAGTTCACTTCAGGAAAGCAAATATTCAATGGCAAACCGAAAAAAACCCACTAAGATTAGTCCTGATCTAGCCAGACATGATGCCCAGGTGAGAAACCAATCTCACAGGAGTCCTGGACCTCAACAGTCCCCAGCTCCAGGCCTCCACACCTGGCAAAAGCTGGCAGAACAGCCTGGGCAGAGTCTCAATCCAGCCATCAGGGTTTTGAGCTCCACTTAAATGGGCTTTTCCTCTTATTCATACAGGTGTGAATAAAATCCTCATTAAGTCAAGTCCCAGCCTAGAATGTTAACAGCCTTCTGCAAACACTCTATGAAGCAGCGAAACATATTGTGTTATTAAAAGCCATTAATTCACAATGGTTGGCTCTTCTTCCTTGCTGAATGGAAATTATTT
Source organism: Chamaea fasciata (assembly GCF_029207755.1). Taxonomy (NCBI): domain Eukaryota; kingdom Metazoa; phylum Chordata; class Aves; order Passeriformes; family Sylviidae; genus Chamaea; species Chamaea fasciata. The sequence continues at coordinate 1,128,313 of NW_027094089.1, read as the reverse complement.
AGGGAAAAAAAGCTTTAAAGCTTTTGTCAAGAGAAAAAAAAATATATAAACATTCAATTTCGTTGAAGTAAAATAAAAATTTACTTTTCATATTATCTTGCTGTTTAATCAACGTAATTTTTTCTTCTTGCAAGATATTGCTTTATTATTTTACATCCTCCTGGGCAGCTGTAAGGACTGATGTAATGCTTGACAATATCAGCCCCTTGTTACTGTCAGGACAGACACATGTTCAAAGTATTAATCCTCACTGAAGTAAATCTGCAATAAACAGTTGTTCCTGACGCTCATTTTGGGTGCAAGAAAATCAATAATGTGATTCCAGGGAATACAGCATGTCTGTTAGCTCAGTTAACCACAACAGGCTTTTGCCTCTGGGAAAACCAGACGGAAACTCTGGCGTCTTCCCAACACGGTATGAGATACCTGAAATAAATACAAATGCAATCCCAAATCTTAGCCTTGATGCTATTTACATCCAGGAAACAAAGTCAAAACCCAGTTTTGCTCACTTCCATGTTTGCTTTTCCACAGGCTCAGTACCTGACTGGAACTAGATGATCTTAAAGGTCTCTTTCAACCCAAACCATTCCAGGATTCTACAATTCTTTAAGACGCGCGTCTTTGGCTCCACCCTTACGGCCACCCTTGAGCCTGTAATGTAACCCAGAGGCTGGTAGCTCTCTAAAACACCGTGATTTTGGTGTGGATGCATCTGTCACACAGAACCCCCCTGGTGCTGGAGAGGTCTGTGCCACACTTACCGGTTGGTCTCGCACATGCCCTGGTAGGCTTCGATCGCGTCCTCCTGGTCAACGTGCTGGTCACTGTTGGGCCAGCTGGCATTGGGGGAGATGCTCTCCTAAAGGCAACACGCAAAACAGCCATGTGACATCCTGCCTTAAAACTCTGCCTGGCTCTAGAAGTTCCTGACACCAAACAACTCCCAACTATTCCATTAAAAGCATCCCTGGGGCACCCACCACACTACTGAGTTTCTATGAATCCACATACAGGCAGCAGGAGAGATAAGAGACGGAGGAAAGATGCAGTGATAAGAGATGGAAGAAGGATGCAGTGAATTTCGGGAGAAGATAAGCAGGGTGCTTAGCTTGGTCTGAAATAAAAAAAATACACCAAAACCTTGAGGAATGATTAGACAGCGAATCAATAAAGACTGAGTTTCCGGAAAATGTGTCCTTCCACTGGAATGAGCTCTAAATACAAATCCCACCACAGCTGTTTGAGAAAGAGGCTCCCTTCTTGCCTGTGTGTCAGAAGAAACACAGCTGCACCAGCCCGAAGTGCGCAGAATTTGGTCTAGAAATTCTTTTTCCTCACCCCACTTCCTTGCAGAAAAAGATAATTGCTGCAAAATGTTACCAGGAACATGCTGAATCACACACACTGGTGCAGGGGTGGTGCAGGCTGGCTTACCCTCATCAGGTATGAGGGTAAGCACCCTGGGGCAGTACCATGGCACAGAGAGTCCTGGGCTGTCTGAAATGCCAGGGACTACATCTCATCCCCAGGCAGGACTTCCTGTATCCCTGCACCACTCTCCATAACTTCCCTGTGCCATCCTGCCCACCAGAGCAGAAAGGGCATTGCTCAGGCGGCCAGCGAATCTCCAACAACAGAGGGGAAGAAGGACAAGAAAATCCGTTACCCTCTCCTTTACCATGTTTTTCCCTGTCTCCTTCTGCTGGGCTGCCTTCATGATCTGGGACCTGAGGATGAGGACCTCCTCCTTGCGCACCTCCAGCTCCTCGTTGGCCAATTTCAGCTGGTTCAGAAGGAGGTTGTAGCTGTCCTGCACGTCATTGGAGGAGTTGTTCTGCGTGGCGTGGTCTGCGATGGCCTTCCTCAGCTCATTGAGCTCATTTTTCAGCTTCTTGTTCTCCGACTCCAGCTCTTGCCTCTGGAAAACATCGAGCCATTAAGCGGGTAGATAAACTGCCCTGTGGTGCCTCATCCTGTTCTGAGATGCCTCTAAGGTGACTCAGTTATCGATGATTACAAATCAATGCAAGCCAGGATCTGGGTTTTGCTGCCAGCCCAGCCATCTGTGGTTCAGGGAAGGATTTTGCTTTAGTCAGCAGTTGCTATTTAATAACAACACTACAGGGTGACCTGGGGTATTTTTTTATTTCTTGACACTATTTCTAAACACAAAAGCAGGCTGTTAAAGAAGCTAACATGCTCTTTTCTCCTCCACTTCTTTTTCTCCTGAACCAGTAAATCACACAACCCCCACAACGTTCAGCTCACCTTCCATATTCATTAGATAAGCTGGAAGATGCAGGTTTGCACAAACCATCATCGTGGCAGGCATCCCTTAGGTGAGCCACGGGTCTGTGAATTCCCTCTTCTTTTCTCATACACTTTGTGATTCCCCCACCCCAGTGCACTGTTTATAGCTGGCATTTGACAGGCAGGGCCAACACTGTGCTAGTTTAATGCAAACTGATTCTCCTGAATAACAACACCTTTGCTGAGACAACTGAAGGGCTCACTCGCTTTTGCACGGCAGCAGAAGACAGAAGAATAGAACTCTGGCAGCCAAGACAGCCTTTATTTTAGTCTGCCACCACAAAGCCTTGTTTGCAGGTGGCAGCACAACATTTGGCAGCTCTTTGCCACCACCCAAAACCCACCTGGAGAATCCTTGCTGTCAAGAGCAGCTTTGCCCCTGCACATGGTGCAATCGCAGAATCACGGAATGGTGTGGGTTGGAAGGGACCTTAAAGGTGATCTAGTTCCAACCCCCTGCCATGGGCAGGGACACCTTCCACTATGCCAGATTGCTCCAAGCCCTGTCCAGCTTGGCCTGGGACACTTCCAGGGATCCAGGGGCAGCTTTTCTGGGAAACCTGCACCAGAGCCTCACCACCCTCACAGCCAAGAACTTCTTCCCAACACCCCATCTAAATCTACCCTCTTCAAGCTTAAAACCATCAGTCCTTGCAGTGGTTCACAGATTGGGTGGGAGCCAGACTCCTGGGGTCCTGTTCACAACAGGATCCTCCACCTCTGGCTGCTGCATGGTGGCACCCAGGACTGTTCCCTCCTGTCCCCATGGTCCCAGACTTCTCAGGCAACACCAAACCCCAACAGGACCCTTGTCCAGCATGGCACAAACCAACACCTCTGCACGTGAGCTGACAAAGTCTGCTGTCTGATGTGGGGTCAGCTCTTTCCCAGAGACTAACCTCCATCCATGTGGATTCTCCAGCGTCTGCAATAGCACAAGATCATTCCCCACTGCCACCCACGTGTCTCATCTCTCTGGTGCTTACTGAGTCTTTCCACAGCTTCCTTTCACAACCCCTCTTATCTCTGGGATATCTGCTTCATTATCAGCTTGGGCTGAGTCAAGCTAATGAATCCAAAAATGGCTGGGGGGATGCAGGCAATTTATACAATTTACACAGAGTGTAGTTAGCACAGCTGTGTAAACCCCGTTTCCATAGGAAACGGGTGCTGTAATTATAAATCCTTACAAATTATAAATAGCATGGCTTATCACAGCAGAGGTGTGAACAGAATAGCTGATCTGGCATCTGGGCAGCATGCTCCTAGCTGAACAAACATCATCAGTAATGGGGCATATTCAGGTACTTTATACCATCTGTCATGAAAAAACTAAAAGGATAAGAAATGCCTTAGATCTACCAATTCCTCCACATTAAGCACGGCAGAGGGAGTACATGAGACATGGGATTTTCTCTAACTGGTGTTTAAAGGAGGAGTTGGAAGTGTGTGCATGGTGGGAATCGATAGCAAACTGGGTTAAACTCTTCCTGCTACGTGGTGAAGCATCACCCCTCACTGGTCGTGACAGCAGTTACTTGCTTTTCTACTAAAATAACTCCTCTGTGAGTTTTTTTATTTGCTGTGTAAGACCTCTGCTTTCCTCTTTCTCAACCTTCCTCCTCCCCCTCTTTATATTCCTTTCTCCCTCTTTTTTATCATGGGTCAATCACACTGCTCACTGGTCATTTCAAGCTCTGCTCTGGTTAGAAACAAAGCCAGGAAGACCAGGAAAGAAAGCAACAACCAATAACCCTGCTAAAAGAGCCCCTACCATACACTCCTGTCAAAATTTACACTTAAATTTATTCCCTACTCACTTCTTTACGGATTTCATGGAACAGTGTTAAAACACCTTATGTCCCCAGCTCATACATCCATTTTGCATCAGCACTTGCCATGGAAGATCAGAAGCTAAAAAAAACCGCTGTGGATGCGGAAAGAGATTTCTACTGGCAAAGTGAAAAATGCTCTTTCTCCAGCACGGTCCAGTCATGCTGATTTAGTTGACAAATACCTGACAAACAAATTTGAACAAAAAATTTTACAGTCAGGATGCACTGAACTTGAATTCACACTTGCCCCAACATATGCAGTGTTAAAGAGCTCTGACAGGGGCACCCAAGCACTAATGGTGATGGAAATAGCTTCAGTCTTTAGCACAGGGCTTACAGAGCAGTGCTGGGGGAAGCGTCAGCCTGCCCGAGTCAGAGGTTAGCACTGCCATGCCAGGATTTTGCCCTCCCTCTGTCTTTTCTGGTACTCTGGAGGAAAAGGAAATTAAATCCTCCAAGCAGCTCATTTTATGATGAGCTGCCAAGTCTAAGGGATGAAACAAGCATCCCAGCTATGCAATGAGCGAGAAACTGAATTATGCATCATGCTCCTGCTTGGAATCCTAGAATGTGTGAGTTAGGAAGGACCTTTAAAGGCCACCTGGTCCAGCTGCAGGGACAGCTTCCACTAGAACAGGCTGCTCAGAAACACAGAGTCAGAGCAAGGGCTTCTTGGTGCTTTCATTCCCACTGCCATTTTCCTAGCTTGAAAAAACAAGGAAAACACATTTTTCACTGGCGTGTCTGAGGGAGACATATCTCCCTGTTTTGCATTCCTGGATAATGATTAACCAAACATCTGGCTGGGTGTATTTTGGGACAGCATTTTCTGAGAAATGTATTTATCCATTACGAAGGACAGGTAACTTCTGCCTGCAAATTTATCACTGTTAGCTCAAATTTCACACATTTCCTTTCGGACTTACAAAACTAAAAAAAAAAAACCAGATGAGCCTCTCTAACGGAGCACTGTGCCTCACTCACCTCCCTCCATCAGAATCTGCATCAAGAACAGGCTCCCCACCAGATACTAACTCCCAAGGCAAATCCCTGCCATCATGGGTGTCGTGACAGTAATAATTACAGTAATAATTACACCAAGACACCAAGTTGGAGGGCAGAAGACACCTGTGAAGTATCAGACCATGTGCTGGTTGCAGAAAGCAAACCTGCACATCCATCCAGTAACACCCACACCTTGTATTGCCCTGGTTGAGGGGCTGTGAGTGACAAAAATGTCTGAAATGGGACATGAAAGTAAGGAGTCTTCCAACAGCAGAAATAGCTTGAGTTGGAAGGGACCTTAAAGTTCATCTCATCCAAACTGGAAGAGAGAAGGTTTAGATCAGAAAGGAGGAAAAAAATTCCTGGCTGTGAGGGTGGGGAGGCCCTGGCACGGAGAAGCTGTGGGTGCCCCTGGATCCCAGGAAGTGTCCAAGGCCAGGTGGGAGCAGCCTGGAATTTAAGAGTTTAACCCTGGTGGAAGGTGTGCCTATCCATGGCTGACTAACTGGCACCTCACAAGCCATCCAAGAGCATCCACAGAAAGAATGTCCTGCGTGTGAGCTTTTAGGCACCTCAGACTATTTCCCCAAGATAAAGTCTTTTCAAGCTGGCAAAAATTGAAGATATTTACAAGAATCTCTTAAAGGTGCCAAGGTTAGTACAAATATTTGAGATACATACTGGCAGGAGAGAGAGAAGAGAGGAATAGCTTTGTCATAGCCACAGAAGGAGCTATCAGTGGGGAAGGAGGGAAAAGAAGCCCTCAAAATCAGCAGTAAGTCACTCCTGCTTTGCAGACAGAGACTTCAGGCTGGGTCCTATGCTCAGATATGAGGAGAACAGCGGGGAAATGTATTTGTCTCTCTTTTTCAGTGCTCTTTCTCAGGTAAACACTCCTACAGGGAATGTGAAATCCCTGAAGGTTCATTTTCCACCTGTTTTAGACTAAAGTTTAAAGAACGCTGCATTTTTAGCAACACATGCTACCTGTTCTTATGAAATGGTATTAACATTAAATGGTATTTTGAAGTTTGTTAGATATATAAAACTATGAATGCTAGTATGTTAGCATGCAGAAAGTAGGAAAATCCAAAGTTAGTATTTCCTAATACTAATACTCTGAACTTCCAGGGTTAAGCCTTGAAGAAAACACAGTTTGTGAACTCACACAGAAGTCAGAACTCCAGAAGCTATTTAAAGAAGAGGTGGTTCTCACCTGCTGGGTTTTCCCCTTCCAAACTGCAACACCTTTTTCTCTGCAAGGTCAAGAAACTTAAACCCTCCTCAAGTATGTTTAACCAACTGGAAGACACTTGGACAGTGACCTTGACATGCTTCTTCTCCAAGGGGCTATGCAGAGGTACTAAGAAAATTCAGTGGGGTTTCCCTCCATCACAAACAGCACATTTAGCCAGAGCTACACCAATATCATGCTAGCAAAATAAAATTGGATTGATTAATTGTCATAAAAATCTACTGCTAAGGATAAGAGCTTAATGAAGGTTGGACATCCTTTCCATCTCTAATTTCTGCCTTTTTTTTTTTATCTTTTTGAGGAGATGATGCAGAAGCAAAATTTGGTATTACTACTGACAGATGGTTTAGCACCATGTTGTTCTGGAAAACATATGTTTCTCTGGACTTCTCAGTTGCACTGCAATATTTGTTAAGGGGCTAGGGAGAGAAGGAACATCAGAAAGGTAGGTCTGCATTGAAAAAACAGCATTAAGAAATTTCCCTAACTAACCCTATCCTAGGAACTAGTTTTCTGAGGATATGCAGAACCTAAGAATTGGTCTAAAACAGTCAAGGCCAGAAGTGTTTGAATACAGTTAGAGCAGGAGGATAGAACACACAGAAGCTGCAGTAGGAGCCCAGGAGGTTTCAGTTGCTCTGATTGTCACAGGGAGAAAGTGATGAGGACAGAAACTGTCAGGATTTAGAGCTTGGGGGAAAGACAAATTCTAGGGTAGGGTAATAGCTGAGAAAAAACAGGATGACTGCGGTCAGCCAGCACTTCTGCTGGGGGATGCACACTTATACTGCAGATCACACCACAGATTTATCTGAGTTTAACCTGAGTGGCACCTTGGGACAGCACAGAAAGTGGGTAAGAAGCAGAGGTGAAGCCTGGAACAAGAAACAGCCACAACAATTTACTGCAAAGCTGACTGCTGAGACCTGCGGAGCCCCATCAAAGGGAGCCCAACAAAGCCCCAGAGGGAATACCTGCTGTGGAAAAAGCCCCCTTCACCATGAGTGGGTTTGTTACCTCCACGGATGACTCAGAGACAGGTAGATCAGCAGAGAACAGATGTTGCCCCAGAGAGAAACATCTGTGAGCAATCCCAGCCCCAGGAGCTGATGGAAAGCAGCTTTGCAACTGCCCTCTCTAACAGAGTTGATTACAGCAGGATTATTATCTCGTTCACACCATTTGTTTGGGCTGCTGGAGCCATGCAATAGGTTCCAGCACTAAGCAGAAGCCTCTCACTCACCTTCAGGCTGTTGTATGCAAAATCTTCATGTTCCGAAGTCACTTCAGTCTTTGTTTCAATTACCTGTGCAGATTAAAGAGGTAAATTTGTGTTTAGGAGCAGGCAGAGCACGGGGTAGCCGGGCACATCTCCATCAGCATTCAGCCCTGTCAGCCAGCTCAACCATAATAATGTCACTAATTGCCATCAGAGAGCATCCCACCAACACCAGTGGGGCAGAGGACACTCCAGGAGAAACAGGTTTAATCACTCATTATTATCTTGACAACTGTGCCTTGCTGCAGCTTTCAAACAATGACAATCATTAAGGGAACAATCTTCAACACAGCAGTTGGAAAACAGGTTTTTAATCCTCCTGCAGCAGGAATGAGAGGCTGGGGAAGTCTCCTGTTTCATGTGTTTCCTGCAAATTGCTAGGGGTGATCAATAAGGATATCTAGTGAAGCAAGTAAATAGTTACTGTTGATGATTTTGTTGAGTCTCTTACTGCATCTGCTCAAAGGTACACTGATCTCACACTGGAGAGCAATAACGAAAATAATTCCCAAACAAAGCAACAGAAGCCCCAGGTATTTCAAATATGTAGCCAAGAGGGATGGCATTTGCCCAACAATTTGTAAAAGAGCGTCTTCAGTGCTTCAGGACACCAAGCATACAGCATTGCTGTTTCATAGCACACTCTGGCCTCTGACCAGCCACAGAACCTTGGCTACAGATGGCAGGGAAAGCACATCCAAGAGATCTGCTATTAAAACCCCCCATCCCAGAAGTGAGCTCACCACAGCCTAGAGAGCTGTATTTTCAGACTTACAGATTCCTGTCCCCTGAGTTACCACTGGGCTGCCAGTAACCTTGATTTTTTAAATAAACACATGTTTTTAATTTGCTTTCAAGCAAGCAACTCAAACTGCAGGAAGTTTGGTTTTGGTGGCGTTTTTCTGACAAGGAAGGAAGAATACAATAAAAGAATACCCTTGCCTTTCAACAGAAATGAAGAACCCATTCTTCTAACAGATATCCTGATAGTTCTGATTTACTGTACTACTTTTAACGCGTATTCCTCTCTACGATCATTACTGAGGAAAAAAAACCCCACCCAAATCACACAGATGATGATAAAACCAAACTGAGGGCACCAGGCTGACTGATTCTACATTTCATTGCTTTCAAGAAACTTAAGACACTGCCCTGAATATATGTTTATAACCAGCTTGTGTCGAACCAGTTGTATATAACCAATGTTGTACATAACCAGTTTGTTTTAACAAATAAAGCAGTTCTCCTGTCCAGTTGTCCCTAGCTGACAAAAAAAAAAAGGTTTATCTCCATTTTCCAGATGGATTTGTAGCCTCTTATGTTGAACTTGTCACTCTCAAAGTTAAATTCCTACATCATTTGGCCTCAGGCAATCAAGGAAAGCCAGCCACAAATATGAAATATTAGTATCCATGAAAAATGCTTCTTGCCTGGGATTTCTTGCTCTCTTGGTCCTTTTTCTCCAGCTGGGCTTGCAGCTTCTTCCTCTCCAGCTCGAGCTCCCTCACTCGCTTCTGCAGCTTTAGGAAGAGGGTCATGTCCATGGCTGCCTTCTCCATCCCAATTTCCTGGAGAAGAACAGGAGGGAGGAAAAAAAAGAGAAGACCTCAGTGTCAAGTTTTTTAACTCTGCACAGTGCCAGATGCACCCTGACTGTACATCAGCCACAGCCAGGAACAGGAGCATCCTAAGAAACACATGTACTTCCAATGAGCAAATCTACATTTTAAACACCAATTTTTTGTGTCAGTAAAATACCTGACTTCTTTTGAGAAATCACTGAATGCTTAATAGCCCAACAGACGAGTAGGTGATATTCTTAGGGGGCTAAAAACATAAAAAATGCCCTATTGGGTCCCTTTTAGTCAAGTGTTTATTTTGGGGGGTTTTTAACTGCCTTCACCCGGAGTATTTTATATCAAGGCAGAGTCAATACTGATTATTTTGATTTCAGAAAATGCTTTCAGAGCAGTTTAGAAATACTAAAGCAATATAACACAGCAGCCAGCACAGGGAAGTAGGGGTTTCTGCAGGCATGATATTGTTACACAAAGCATGGTCTTTCCAGGGGGTGGCAGACCCTAAGAACATTCATCACCCACAAGTGCTCTTGAGTCAGAAAAGCGGAGTTTAAAAAGCAGCCTGTTCTATCAGATGTAAGTAAAAAACCCATTTCCCTTTTCCACAGGATTCTTGATAGCCACGGAATAATTTGTGCTGCTCTTTTCTGCATTAGGAGGCTGTTGATTTGATTACAGGGGCTGTGCTGGCCAGCAAAGCATCTGTGAAGATGCATGGGAATGAAAATGCTCGGGGCAAGAGGGCAATGAATTCTGGTGTCCTTGCGGAGAAGGCTCATGATACAGTCATGATCCATCAGTGCTGGGTGTAACTGCTGTGATGAATTTTCATCAGTCTTTAAGCTGGTACGGCCCAAAGACAATCCTTTATTATTCTGAGAGCACTGATGTTGCAAACAAATAGAGTGGGCCATGGAAAGCATGCCATCTTTAAGCTGATTGAGGCTGCTGTAATCTCCCCCTGGGAACTCTCCTTAACAATCCTCTCTCTAGGTGGCAGCAAGCAAAGTGTGTCAAACCCATGAGCCTTTGCAACATTATGTTAATTTATTACTTCCCATCGGTTAGTTCCCCAGTTCCTGGTTTTTACCCCTGTTGATTGGCTCTTTTTGGATCCTCCCCTCGACTGGTCCGTTTCCCAGTTCCTTTCCCTATTGGCCAAGTTGTAAAACTCCACCCCCTGGCTACACTATATAATCCCTGCCCTTGGGTCCTTGGGTTCTTCCTCCTTTGGACTTCACTGAACAAAGAAGGCCCCTGAGGACTGGAAGACCTCATCCCGTGGTTCTTTCTCCTGGAGTGGCAATCATGGCCCTGCAGCCAAGGCGGCCATCACGAAAGAGCTGATCACTGTGAGTGCCTGTTCCTGTGCTGAATAGGGTGGTGTCCTTCTGAAGACACTTCTGGCGAGGAAGGTCACAGCACCTTTCCCACCACCCAGACCACGACACCCTCCCAGCTGGTTCACTGTACCTCCACCTGCTGTATCACATCCTCGGTGTCCCCGATCTCAGAGGTGCAGATGGATGGGTTATTGGAATCAGACTCCAGGCTGCTCTGGTTGGATGGATTTCTCCTGTGCCCCGGTGTCTGTTGCCAAGAAATGATGCAGACACGTGAAGCACCCAGTGTTAAAGGATTCCTCTCGAAATGTTGCTTCTTTTGAGCAACTACATAGTGACTACATACTTGAGTTACCTTATAGAGAATTACACGTTCTAAGTTTTTATGCCCTACCCTTAAAATTCATGTTAACACTTCAAAGTGCAAAACTGATATAGACGCTCAGCTTAAAAATTCTGCATGAATTAAAGGCTCTTCATGACACCAGATGCCTTGTAAGTGTGAACATGCAAATCTGAGCTGAAGGTTGTGCTGCTGACAGCACCCTCCAGGACCCTCTTTAAACAGTCAGCCTTCCATCAAATCCAGCAGCACTCTGATTTTCAACAGTTTTTCTAACACTTTAGCAATGCTGAACCCAAAGAGTTCGGGTTTTGAAATTATGAAGTCATATTGCTGGAGGGTTTTTTGTTTGTTTTTTTTTTAACCCAACACCTACATACGAACATCACTGACACAAAAGCAAAACAAGAACAAGCACGAGCCAGCTTTTGCTGAGATTCACAGACATCTCTAAGCAATTCACAGAGTGCACGGAGGACCAAGCTCCTTTTTCAAGGCACACAAATGGTTTGGCTCCAGTGCAGAGAGGTATTCTTAGAAATATCAAGCACAAACTGCCCACTAATGGCAGCTCTAATAAATGTTTTGGGGGTGAGTGAGCCACATTATCCAGGCACCAACATCAGGTCCAGGGCACAAGAGAACAGAATAATTCCAGTTTCATTACCTTAATAATAGTAATTTCATCCCTCAAGTTGTCATATCTCTGCTCCAGACTTGCATACTCTTTCACCAGGTTCTGATAACGAGATCTCTCTTCTTCAAGCTCTTTCTTCATCTGCATATTTTCCTCAACTGTGTTTCGTGCAAATTCATCTTTAAATTAGGAAGGAAAAAAAAAAAGAAAAGAAACAAGAAATAAGAAATTATGAACTTTAGGTCAGAAATGAGCGTCATGTAAACATGTGCAACAACAACTAATGAACAACATACTCTCAGCCAAGACACTTTAAAATCCATGTAAGCATTCACTAATATTTAGAGACTATTATCATCTGGATTTGTCTCCTCAAGATTTGAAACAGCTTGAGCTCTTCTGCTTTCAGAGGAGTCCTTTGCCTTGAGTTAAAGAGAAGTCTCCAGCACCTACAAACCATCATTTAACTGTGGCAGCCCCAATTCCCATAGGCCAGCCATAAACCCACTTAAGAAAAGACCAGCACAGTACAGAAATACATTCATGTTGGAAAAGTGGTACTTGCTGCATATAAAAACTTCCCTGACTGCTTCCCCACCAGCAGCTTTGGCACAGAAGCAAATCAACAACAGCAGCTCTTCCTCATGTCAGCATCAGCCATTTACCGTGGCAAGACTGTGGGGCTTCAAAGAAGTTTATATCCAAATAAATTCAGTTATTTGTTGAAAATACCCCTCTGGAAGCAAACCCAGTCCCTCCTCTTCCTGAGGAACCAGGCAAATGTAGCCCGTGTGTTGTTTTAAATGGGTGAACAACAAACCAACCCTCCCCGCTTCCTTTCTCCCATCTTTGATGCTCCAAAAGCATCCTGTAAGGGATGAATAAATATTTGCAGCAAGTTTCTTCTTAATATGTTATGTTGATTCCTTTATTTTGCGTTAGGCTAGGAGTAAAAGACACTTCGCAAGTACCATGGAGCAGCGATAGTTACATCCCCAGCATGATGATCTTTGTAAACCCTGCTGCAAAATCAAAGCTGAAAAGGATGACAAAAAATAGAAAAGCTCAATGCATGCATGAGAGTCCCTTTTGTGAAATAGGTTGCTTCCCCTATGTATGACTTGTCAGCTAAGTCTGTGCTTTTAAAAAACACTCACAGGCTCATGTCACACTAGAGAAATCCTTCGTCACAGCTCAATAATGTGAAGTGTGCTACCCCTTGGATCCCTTATTAATCATTCTTGGGACACTGCTATTCCCTACTCCCTCAGCTTCACTGCCTCCCACACCATCTGCATGAAATGAACTAAAAAAGCCTTGCTAGGAACTTTATTCTGTATTTCACCAATTAAATTGGCCTCTGGCCTATCACCCACCAGCAGGACAGCATGAACAGAACTACCTGCACAACAAAATAGAGACAAAGGCCACCAGGAAAGGGTCACGGTAAGATTAGCACTTTTCAAGGCAGGGAAAACAAGCTTCAGGGGAGAAGATTAATCCCTTGTCCAATGGAGGCATGAGGATGCTATAGGCAGTTTTTCCTACCTTCGGACTGACAGAGAATCCTGCTGTTCAGCTCCTCTTTTTCCTGCTTCAGGAGAGTGTTTTCTTCTTCCAGGTCGGAGATACGCTACGGAACAAGGCAGAGAGTTACTCTGGCTGCAGGGCAGAGCTCCTGCGGGGATTAATTTCACCTGGCAGGAGACAGGGGGGCTTTGTTCGGCCTCTCTTTGCACTTTAAAAGACCTGTTCCCCTGTGCTTTGCCCCTTATCCTTTGTACACCAGTGGCAGAAGCACAGGAGAAATGCACAGCTACAACAAAATAACTTTCCCTTTCCTGAGCGCACCTCTCCCTTAAATCAACGTTTTCAGCAGAATCTTACAAAATACTGAGCAGCAGGACTTGGTGGCCGCGATCTGCAGGAGCAAAGGTCTTGCAAGTGATCAGGTCATCAAATCAGAGGTTTATTTTTACATCTCAATGGGCCTCATCGTTGTCTTCAAGTGACAGCACTGAGTCACAGCTGCTGGGGAAATAAATCTGCTGATTGCTCCCAGAGGAGTAGCACTTCAGGAGCTGAGATGGACACAGTGAATGTGAGCTGAGTGAATAGGTCAGGCTTTTTTAACTTTATTGTCCCCAGTCCATGTAGTACGATGAGTCACTTCAGTGCCTCTCACAACTACAGAACCACTGGTCCAGTGAGGAATGCCACGTACCAGGGCCCTTGGCAATACAACAGCAGCATATTTAGCAATTATTAACAACAATTGCCTCGTAAAAAATAATGAGAACAGGAACTAAATCCTGAAAAATGCTACTTTTACTTGTCACAACTGCAAGGCTGGACTGATGCTGAGAGCAACCAATCCCGGAATATTACTCAGCTTCCTGAATTCTGGTGCATTCCACAGCGTTATCTCGAAACACACAACCATCACATTGTCAAGTGAAATACGCTGCCACAGCTAAGCAGGATGATCCTGCTGCTGTCAGGTGGGAGAACACACATCACCCCAGCACGTGTCATTCCCTATGCCTGTTCCTTCACTTCCTGTAGCCACTGCTTAGGAAATGGCTACACACAGCAGAAGGATCTCAAGGCGCCAACGATAAACAACACTGCAAACACCATAATAAGAGTTTTCAAAGCCCAAGAGTAATAATTTTGCTGTCACCACTAGATTAAATTTATAGGCAGCCCAGCTGGCATGCATTCCTAGCACAGATTTCAGTCTTCCACACAAGCGTGTTCAAATTAAGGCATTTTATCAAACACTGGCTATGCCAGATACATACTAATGATGAGGACAAAAGCACAGTGAATATTTTCTTGTGAGTCACAACTGAATCAGTCCTGTTCCATGCACAAACTGAAAAACCTCCCCACTCGTTACTCTCCCTGATAATTTACTCCAGTTATCTGCATTACATCTGTCTGCACCTCTCCTGGAAGGCTGGAGTCTGGAGGTACAACCAGAAAGTGAAAAAACCCACAATTTAAGTATACAGAGCTACTGGTGTTTTAAATGTTGTGAACTGGGCCAAGATTTTAATATTCTGTACCAAAACCAACTGCACTCCTACACCATAAATCACATCTGCCATTAGGTCAGCACTAGTGTCTTCAAGGTAGGAAGAATTCTTAAAAAATTGGAGAAGAGATACAGGAGTGGTGGAGTGGAAGGAAAACCTGTGCTGTGATGGGACAGCAAGGAACTCTTCTTGTTTCTCCCATCAGGAAAAGATTAAGGCAGTGGGATTATTTTACTAACACTTTTAATGGGGTGCTGATAAGGAATTCACTGCCCAAAAATATCACGGTTGGAAAACAAAACTGGACAAAAATCTTGAGTATTCTCAACTGTGCTGAAGGGATATTTGGAAGAGAAAGACTTGACATAATCCACAACAATTATTCCCAGATTTTAAAATTTCTAATCCAGACTGAGTACAGTGGGAACGTGAATGGTCCACTACACATGGGAGAGGCAAAGGGAGCAGGTTACACCATGGCCAAGCAGCACCAAATCCATCCCTGATACCGACACAGACAGTTTTTGTACCTCCTGCTCATCTTTCCACAGGAAACAGATCTCTGGAGGTGCTTCAAATGCAACAGCACCAGCTTGGAAAGATTTCTGTGGAAGATGGCGAGAAGGGAGCACTGGTGATGGCTGCAGCTCTTATCTAAGTGTTACCCTGGAACAACCTGCTCATGATATCTGTTTCCCATCCTGCCCCAGGTCTTGTAAGGAAAGGATGATGGCATTTGGTGCTTTCCTAATGAAATTCCTGGCCAGGCTGTGAATTATTCTAGCTCACCAAGCGAGAAGATTAGGTGTTACCAAAAGCCCTAGAAAGGGCTGTTGGTACTTTCCCAGGTGTTTCAAACTTTATCACAAAATTAAATAAGAAGAGCTATTTTAAAATTAAGGACTTGGAGAGCATAGCTATGACAAAGAGATTAAAGGACTTTTTTTCCAGTAACTGAATCATAACTGACATGGATTTGCAGGGGGCTGCAGAAAAATTAAAGCCTCATCTCAGTCCCACTCAGAAGTGAGATGTCTTTGGGAATCTGTCCCACTACAACCATGTCCATGGTGTCATCTTGATACTGAAGGTGAAAACTGTTTCTCACCTGAATTTAGTTTCATGACGCCTCCCAGCTTCTAGGAGATATTAGAACAACTCAAAAATCGCTTCCCAGAATTTTTCTTGGGAATTGTTCTGGCTAAGTCAATATTTTCAGGATGGAAGCAGGTCCTCTCCATCTTCCCACTTACAAGGAACAGAAGGGAGCAGCGCAAAGCTAATGCCAGAAATGGGAGCCCGCACTGCTCATTAGAAATGTTTTGTAATTAAGCCGTCTATTTTCATGGTGAAATGCACAGTATTTGCTCTGCTGTAGGCACTTTTACAACAAGGGAAAGCTTCTGCTTTGTTTTCATGCTTTTTAAAGCATTTCTTCAGTCATTAAGCCAACCTTCCATCCAAGTGCTCAAAGGGGATTTGCAATCAAGAACAGAGACACAGTTTATCCCCAGCTGCACCACCTTTAAAATCAAGCATCCTTTCAGGCCCTAGAAGCCTCTGCTGCACCCAGCTAATGAACAGAGCCCTGCACCAAAAAAGAACCTTGTGATTTTAAAAGGAAATCACTGGTTTCACATGTCCCTGTGTGGGTGCACCACAGGTACAAGGATCACCTGGCAGCTCTCTCAGTCCAGCCAAGGACAGACTGTTCACCTCTTTGAGAAGCACGCCCAAAAGAACATTTCAGTCATGCCAGAGGTTCAGGGTAAATCACCCTGGCCACAGTCCTTCACCACAGCTTCTCAGCCAAACCCACCTCCTGAGGGCTCAGCCTTGAGGGGAGGTTGGCCACAGCAGTGGTGCTGTGTGAAGTGCACTCCTAGAAGAGCCTCCTAAGACTATTCTACCACTGTAATAATAACACAGCTAATTCCAGGCTCTTTTTTTTTTTTTTTTAAATTTCCAAAAGCGACTCATCTTCAGGTTGTCACACACCAAGTACTGTTCTAGAGTGACAGCTGCAAAACAGCTTTTTATTTGCAATTTATTGAGTAGAAAAGCCCTAAATTCTTTCCAACAGCAGGATTTAATTCAATTCAATTTCTGGTGCAGAAGAGGTATCATGGTTTTAACTTGAGCAGCCACAAGCATTTGCAGAAGGAAACTGAACTCTCATCTCAGTGCCTCAGGTTAAGAGAACGAGTGTTACTCAGAATTAATCTGATCAGCAAACAAATTGGGGGCAAAAGGTCCATCTTTGCTATTTGCAAAACAAACTCTATACCCTGAAGTCTCTTTCTCTCACTAGAATGTCTTCTTGTACAATGGTGGCAGTGTTGGACCACTGGCACCCCAAGGGATAAAGCACAGGAGCTGCACTTGATTGTCCTTGTGGTTCCCTTCCAAACCAGGATATTCCATGGGTTTGCATGAAGGAGGAAGAAAAAAAATAAATCTGCTTTGTGTCGGGGGGGAGGTTGGTCCACACACAGGTGACCAATATTTACATCTCCCTAATATTTGCAGCATCTGTGACAGCCCTCTCCAGTAATTTGCATTACACACCATAAGGAATCACTGTATACACATGAAGCTCTGGCATACACGTGAATCTTACGACAAGAAAAGCAGCTCCAAGTTGTGCCAGGGCAGGTTTAGATTGGATATTAGGGAAACTTTTCTCACTGAAAGGCTTGTAAAGCATTGAACAGACTGCTCCGGGCAGTGGAGGAGTCACCATCCCTGGAAGTTTTCAAAAACCACAGGGATGTGGCACTTGAGGACATGGTTTAGTGCTGAACACCGTGGTGCTGGGCTGATGGTTGGACCTGGTGATTTGGCAGGTCTTTTCCAACCTTTACAACTCTGCGATTCCATGATATTCACGGTTACTAGGCACCCTGATTTCCAGATGTGTTTGCGTTTGGGGTGTTCCCTCATGGTTGGCAGCACAAAAGGCATCAGGGCGGGGTGCCCTGACACAAGGCAGCCACTGCCCCTGCAGGGACGTCCACCTGTCCCTGCTGCCCCGTGAGCTGGCTGAAGGTAAATCCTAGGGGCATTCAGCAACGGAAATAATAATCAAAGAACAGACACTCCCCTCCAGAGTTGTGAAGAGCGAGCTTCCAGCAGTCTGGCCAGCTGCAGGAAGACAGCCTGAGGCAGACAGACAGACAGACAGACAGACAGACAGATGTACCTTCCTCAGCAGGTCCCTCTCCTTGCCGTGGCTGTCCTCCATGACCTCCCTCTCCCCGTGAGCTCTCTCCAGCTCCATCCGCAGCCGCTCCACCTCCTCCTGCAGGCTGAGGAGCTGGTTGCCATCACCCCGCCGGCTCTGCTGGTACTGCTGCAGCTCCTTCTTCAGCTTCTCCACCTCGGAGGAGTGGGCTGATGTCAGCATGGACAGCTGCTCGTTCAGAAGCTTGTTCTCCTTGTTCTGCAGCCAGCATCCCAAAGAGAAGAAGAGCACAAGTGACATCAATGCATGCAGTGATGTGCTACAGAAGTAACCACTCAAATCCTCAAGCCTGGTGGGTGACAGACCCCCAACAACAAATGCTTCCACGCAAATGCTAATGAAGCTCATAAAGCTAAAAGCCATTTCTAAACTGTGAAAAAAGCTCAATAATATTTTGGCAACGATTACTGAAGCATTTGTCACATCGGTATTATGCTGATACCACTCTGAGCAAAGGCAAACAACTCTCGGTAGCAACTGGCAACCGAACCAAAATACTACACTTTTACTACAGCTTCCAAATAGTATTGCTAAATGTGATTGGTTTGCAATTTTGGGGGGGGTTTGTAGTATTCCTTTTGAAGTCTACCCTTCTATTCCTGAATCCCATGCCTGCAGAAACCTGGAGTGACAATGCAGAATTGGAGCCTCAAGCACAAGGAGCTCCCAAACCTCCAGTTTTAAGGCCTGTGCCAGCTCAGTCATCCTTTCTAAGCACTTAGCAGTGATTTGCTCCCCAGTTTTGAGAAGTGAAAATTCATCAGACTTAGCTGAGTTTTGGGCTTCAAATCAAAGTCAATGGGCGCTGCATTGTAACTAATAAAACATCATCATTATTAGACATCTCCAGGCCAAAGACCAAGAGCTTCATCAAGAGGCTGCTACATAAGCTGTGCTGACACTGGGTAGATAATCTTGATACCAGAAGAACCATTTTGAAACTTAAAATGCATTCTGGTTTTTAAAGTTTGCTCTGCTGATCCTTCTGGCCCCTCTTAAGGTGACCTCCCAAAGCACCCCCTCTCACTGCATCTCAGTGCTCTGAAGCAAGATAAAGACACATCACAAATGGAAAAACAAGTAAATGAGGCATATTAACGTTTCTTTCCTTTGCTGTCCAGCAATGAATTATTAATGAACATCAAAATTCAGCATTCGTATCGTATTAGGAAATTATAATTTCTGCATGACCAAAGGCATTTCACAGAATCCTAGAATGATTTGAGCTGGAAGGGACATTATAGCCCATCCAGTGCCACCGTGCCACGGGCAGGGACACCTTCCACTAGCCCAGGCGGATCCAAGCCCTGTCCAGCCTGGCCTGGGACACTGCCAGGGATGCAGGGGCAGCCACAGCCCTCATCCTTACAGCAGCAATTCCTTCCCCAGATCCCATCTGGCCCTGCCCTCTGGCACTGGGAAGCCATTGCCCGTGTCCTGTCCCTGCAGGCCTCCTCCCCAGTCCCTGTGCAGCTCTCCTGGAGCCCCTTGAGGCCCTGGCAGGGGCTGGGAGCTCTCCCTGGAGCCTTCTCTTGTGCAGCTGAACAGCCCCAGGTGTCCCAGGCTGCCTCCAGAGCAGTGACTCTAAAGTCATTTCCAAAAAAAAGCATTTTCATAACTCTGTGTACATGGTTTTACACACCACCCAACTGAGATTTTCATGAAAATACAAGATAAATACACAGGAATGTCTCTGAGGTTTTTTATTAACAGCTAGAGACATGAGAGACCATTTACTGTGTTACTCCCCACTGCAATCAGAGATTGCTCAACAGACCCTATTGAACTTGATTTATTTTCAATCATTATCCAGCCCTTTAGATCTGAGTTTCAACCTGGTTGAAACTCAGTCCTGGTTTCAACCCAGGCTCTGTGAAAAAACCTAGTTTATTTTGCTACCAAAGGCAGACGTAACAAATTCATCAGCTTGTTCCCCAGACTAGTTTTATTCACAATAATGCTCACGGAGATAGTACTGCCAGCAGGGACAGTGTAGAGAGCTCACAGTGTGTCTAAATATTGGCTGCATAAACATCCAATACGAAATTAGGCACATGCCTTATAAGTATCTCAGGCAATTCCAGCCAACAGATTTAAAGAAAATAAATTGAAGGAAAAAAAAAGCCAGAGGGGGGGGGAAAAAAAAAGGAGGAATTGGTCCAAAGTCAATAGAAAAGAAAGTGCTCCAATGAGTATGTTTTGTAGCAAAATAGATCAAAATCTCTCTTCTGTGTGCAAAAAATCCCTCACCTGATTAAAAAACGTAATTAAAGGATTCCTGTTACAGATGCCAGTGCATCTGAGCTGAGGCTGATGTACAATAATAGGTTTTAATGTTTTCAAAGAAAGATCTCTTCCTTAGGGGCACACGGAGGATTGCATCTCTACTCATGCATGAGCTAAAGTAGCAGAAATAGAAACGTTTTCTTCCACAGCTACTCAAGAAAGGATACAACTGCAGCTCTCCAGGTTACCTGCTACATACTTTTTTTTTTCTCGGAAAGTTAATTGGTATTTTCAAAGGTTGTGTTTATAGATTAGAAAGGACTGAAAGCAAGATCCTTCAGGGAAACCATGATACTGCAAACGCACTGTGCCGGAAAAAAAAAGATTCAGTGTACTGAAAAGAAAATCTACTGGAACGGTGCTCATTAGCACTTCCAAAGCATCCCAGGGAAACCTGGCAGCCCTGGAAGGATGGTTAAATTCAGCTCACTGGACAGACCACCACGTGTAATCCAGAGCAGGAATTCTTTCCTGCAACAGCTACACAGAAAGCATCAAAGAAATTCCAACAAAATGGCAAGACTGAGGGAGAGCAAGATGAGCTCAAGGCCATTATTTCTGCCTGGTTAAAAGCTCTCCATGACTCCTTCCCTAAAGCAGATCCTTCTGCTGATTTCATAACCCATGACAGGAAAGTCAATGCTAACCAAATATTGGGGTTTTGTTTTTTTTTTCCTTAATTGTTCCACTGCCTTCCACTGCAACACTTCCCCCAGAAAGGAAATAGGGAAAAATAAAAACTAAAAAATACTACTGAAGTTCCAGTGTCAAGTCCAGCAGCTCAGCAGATCCAACAATGATGTTCACACTCCTTGCACGACTTCAGCCCAAAACACCTGGACCTGGAATGACTCATCCTATTCAATTCCACCAAAATACCTCCTGGATGAAAGGTCACATCAAACCTTCTTCTGAGACTTTTCCACTCCTGAGCTACTATCAGCAAAATCTAAGTATGGAAAACGCATTTTAAAATTAAACACCAGGGTCTGAAAGTTGGACCCTGTTGCGGTGCAATTAATACACTGCAGGCAATTAACACTGCAGTGAGGGTGGCCGCAGCAATGCAACCCCCTGTGTGCCCTGACTCTGCACCATGTGAGACAACACAGAGCCATTTGTCATCTCCTCCAGCACAGGAATGCTTGTGTCATACTGGGATGGGGACATTACAGGTGGCAAGGGAGCTGTGTGGGATGGACAAGTGTCCCTGACAGCATCTAAGAATGATAAACTGGAATTATCAAAAACTGGTGCTACAAACAAGGGGTAATCCTGACTGAAGAGAATGTTCTCCTACCTGTAAAAATTCAGTGGATATGAATTTCCTTGTTGATATTAGTCAATACAACTAGGTCCCACTCAGCATTTCTTACAATGAGCCCTCACTTCCTCGTACAGCAACACAGAAGGTATTTAACGGAGTGATTTGCACACATTAGTAGGTGAAAAAAATTATTCTGCTACGTGTGTAAAATCAAACCGTTATTCCGCAGCTTATTAATGGCAAATGGCTACTGATGAAAACACCCCCGTGATCAAAGTCACTGCAAGGTCATCAAGTCACCCCACAAAGGGGTCTGTCACATCACACCATCCCACCCACCCCTTTCTCCTGGAGAGTCGTTGTGCCTAGTAACACAAACGTTCTCAAAGTATTTATCCAAACTGCTGTTTATCTTCCAGGGAATGTGACTCCCAAGACACACGATTCATAGCACCAGTGGTAGCAGACACTCTGCGCACTCAGCACTCAGAGAGCAGAAAACACAGCGGGGGCAATTCGGCTCCAAACCTGGGACATTGGATCCCACGTGGATCTGGCCTGGGTTTTCAAGCAACACCTTCCAAACCCGCCGTTCAACCTTCCTGCTCCAAGCCCTGCTGGGCAGTCCCCACAACAATTCCGGCGCGGCTTGTGCAGCTCCCCGAGCCAGCTGTGACATCACCACCACCACCACCACCACGGCCCTTCCCAGACAACACGGAAAGGCACAAAGCCGGGCCAGGCCTGTCCCCGGCACTCACCTGCTCGTCCACCTTCCTCTGCAGCTGCACCACCTTGTTCTCCATGCCGATGTTGAGCTTCTTGAGGTGCTGCGCCGAGCGCGCCTCGATGCGCAGGGCCTGGAGCTGGCGGCGGGCCCTGAGGCGGCGCCAGTGGCACTGCAGCACCACGGCGGCGGCCCGGGCGCGGCGGAACCGCGCGCGGGCCAGCCAGCCCCGGGCGTACCTCTGCAGGACGATGGCCTTGTGCTCCGTCAGCATCTGCAAAACACGGGGGGGCGGTCAACGCGGAGAAGGCGCAGAATCGTGGAATCACGGAACGGTTTGGGTCGGAAAGAGCTTAAAGGTCATGCGGCATGGGCATGGACACTTTCCACCAGACCAGGCCGCTCCAAGCCCCATCCAGCCCAGCTTTGGGAACTTCCAGGGAGGCAGGGGCAGCCACAGCTTCTCTGGGCACCCTGTGCCATGACCTCTCCACCCTCACAGCCAGCAATTCCTTGCCAATATCTTCTCTAAATCTACTTTCCTTCAGCTTAAGGCCGTTCCTGGAAGGTTCACCTGTATACAGCAACTCTGGTTTGGCTGCAACAAACATTAAACACTTCCCAAACTGCCTTGGAAAGGGTTTCTCCCACAAGGAATGTCCCAGTAGATGCAGGGGCTGGAAATGGGGGCTGTTGTTTTGCACCCCCTTTCATGGGCAGATCTCCCAACCCTGCTCGTGGAGGCTTCTCCAGGCACTGTTCTCCACTGAGGCGGGCAGGGCACATCCAGACCTCTCCTAGGAGCCTGCTTGCTCTCAAAGCAAAGACCTGCTTGGCCAGTGACATGAGGGAACACGATCCTGGTTGTGAGGACTTGGTGGGAGCAGGTGACATCTGGGCTCCAGTGTGACCTCGTGGACCACAGAATAATACTGAGATCCACCAGAGCCACAGCTCCAGCATAAAGTCAGACACACCCACACCTAGCAATGAACTTACTGTCCCCTCAGCAGCAGACATCACCCACATCAGAACAGATCTGTAGATTTTTTTTTTCCTGTGTTCCACCTCTGCATTATGGTATTACTGCAGATAAATGCTGTCCTGATGGGATTTCATATCATGTGGATAACCTTCAAATAAAACCATGAGTCCTTTCACTACGGTCTGCAGCCAGCTCTCTAGCACAATTCAATTCCTAGTAATTTTTATCTGTTTTCATGAGATTTCTGGCATGTTTGCACTGAATTTCTTCCCCAAAATTTACAGCTGTCTTGTCAGTCCGTGGCAGTTCAATTTTGTCGTCTAAAACTGAAGGCTGACATTTTAGAGATACAAACAGCATGCTGTTAATAGCTTCCTTATGCTTCAGTCTGCTAAGGAAATAAACAGGAGAATTTGAAGATCACATGACATTTTATTGTTATTAGTTTGGGCTGTTTCAGAAAAAGGTTATCCTATCAGCTTCTCTCACAAATATTTTGTTTCACCCTAAGGCATTCTTTGCAGTTGCAAATTTTAACTCAGAATAAAGGGATTATTTGAATTTAGGATGCAGAAAGAATGACCGTGAAATGAGCTTTGTATGTATCCAGCCTTGGCATTCATAAATGGGGAAAGCTAGGGATGCCCAAAGAGGAAGAAGAGACCCCACTGCACTGCCTTGAAGACTTATTTCAGCTTTACAGCAAAATTTTTAGGTGGGAACTGGGCATTCCCTCATCCCACAGATCATCACCCACAGCCCTGCATCTGTTGCTGAACATGCACTGGAACCTATATCAAAAACCTATACCCAGGTGCACCAGAGATTAAGGGTGTTCAGATCAGAGAGGTCAGACCTTCAGCCAACTTATTCACTTTGTTGAGATCTGGGTGGCCTTGAATCTCAGAGAGTTAAACTGATGGACCAGCTGCCTCCCCTGCACAAGCTTCCATTTGAAAAACAGATGCTGAAAAAGCAGTGGCAGCACAAATTCCCTGTCACCAGCTCCTGGGTCTCAAAGGACAACCCTGGTCTCTCTGGGAGAACACCAGGTATCCAAGTAACTTCAATTATTTCCAGGAACAGGCTTTTCCCTCATAATGCCTCTCACTTCTTGGAGTAGCTCCACAAGCCAGTTAGGCAGCAATTTAGGTAACTACCAACACAGTGCTGGGTCTGAGGAGTGGACAGAAGATTCTCCTGTTCTCAGTCTCCTGACAGAGAGTAGCTGGAGAGGGGCTGAGGACAGGGACAGGACACAGGCAGTGGCTTCCCAGTGCCAGAGGGCAGGGCCAGATGGGATCTGGGGAAGGAATTGGTGGGTGTGAGGGTGGGGAGGCCCTGGCACAGGGTGCCCAGAGCAGCTGTGGCTGCCCCTGCATCCCTGGCAGTGTCCAAGGCCAGGCTGGACGGGGCTTGGAGCACCCTGGGACAGTGGCAGGTGTTCCTGCCAGGGCAGGGGTGGAATGAGGGGATCTTCAAGGTCCCTTACACCCAAACCACCCATGGATTCAATGATTTCTCACAGATCTGATATCTATCTGCCATGCTGTCATGAAACTCTGTATCTTTTGTGTCTGGCTCCTGGTTTAACACAGAAAGCTAAAGGAGAGACCTATTTAAAGAGCTGTTTCTACCAATAAATTACTTGCTGCCTTCTGTGACAGACCCTCCTCGTCTTCCTACCCTACTGGGAACAACCCCTGCATGCAGCTCCGACATACACTCAGTGGGACAAGGAGGTTTCAGCAGAGCACAGGTTAGATCAAATGACATTTCCCCATCTCCACAAGGCCTCCTGGCATCACGGAGACTAACTCCATTTAGCTGCTTTGCTGAGGTGCTGCTGCCAAAATGTTTCTTTGCTTGCACAGCTTTAAATAGCAAAGCCCTCGCCGTCCATTCTCCAGCAACGCTGGGGGCTGTCAGCTTCACAAACATCAACGCAGCCGCAAAAAAACACATTGCAGAAGTAAACAAAAAGGTTCCTTCCTCATGCAAAGACCCTCCTGGACGTGTACCTGGTGGTAAATCCTCCTGACAAACATGCCCCGAGCAAAAGCCTGGATGGTGAGGGTGGCGTTGCGGACCCTCAGGAAAGCCCGGCGCATCCGCAGCATCCGGTACTGCCTCTGCAGGATGACGGCAGCCCTCGTCCTCCTCAGGCGCTCAAAAAGCCTGAAATGCACAGGAGGAGGGTAAGCAGGGAAAATAAACTCCACTTCTTTCTGATGCAGTAAGTTTTAAAACAGGGGGAGAGGAAAACCTTTTGTCCAGTGTGGCTTGATGGCATTCAGGAAAGACCACTCCAACAGCTGGGCTAAGAAAGGCTCCATGACATGAGACAGCAGCCATGGAACCCAGGAGCACTGGAACCACAGGTCAACACCCCTCATTGTTCCCAAACAGCATTAAACCCAAGTAATTCCCCAGGTTTTCCTTGGTTTGAACTCTCTGCCACGCGTCCTTGCGCCAATCAGCGCCCAGGTTGGCTCCATTACTTCCCTGACTATAAAAAGCACATGTCACACAGGGTATCTACTGACTCAGTGAAAACAGCAGCAAATTGATTTGACATTTAAACTGGTGTGCACTGCTTTGGCAACATTCCTGAGCAGAGCCTCGAGCAATTCACAGACAGTAAATAATGAGGGATGTGGTCAACTCTGCACCACGTTGCTCCCATTCTCCAGCTGAACTCATGTTCAATTTGCTGTTACACTGGTTAATAAATGCCCATAAACCCTCAATTTAATTTGATAATTAGCTTGTTTTGCTGAATTTATGATTCATTTATTGCTCTCAGCATGCGGCATTATACAGAAATTTGATCCACTTCTTTTATTTTGTGAAAAGCGCACCAACACTAAGAGCCACATCGGATTAGTTTATATATTCCTTTGATGGAGGCAAATAGCTTCTTATTAGGACCCACAGAGCCAGGGCTTCCTGAAGAGGATAAGGGATGGGCTGTCTCCAAAAAGAGACAGCAGTTACTCAGACGCCATCCAACCCTACAAATCCTGCACAAAGAGGAAAACTGAAAAATTACGTAGAAGAAACTCTGCAGCAGCTGGTTTTCCCCGACACCAACCCCTTTCACAACCACAAACAACACCACAAATTCAGCTAGCATCTCTGATGTTCTTCTGCTGATTGTCTCACCTGAAGAAGGGCCACAAGAAGGAAGCTGGAGAGTGTGTTGGGATGCTGTTCCATTGCTTCGCTGCTCCCTCACACCCACCCCACAGCTGCCACCAGCAGTGTTACCTACAGAAACCCCAGCAAGCCACAGACATGAGGGAGCTTGAGGTTCCTGCACAGAAAGAGTTAACGCTGGGCTCTGTTAATCTCTACTGTACACAGCCCTCCTGCCAGTGATTTGGAGTGATTTTCCTCATTACAAAGGATACAGCCAATCAACCCTGAGAACTCCCCCTGGACATCACAGAGACACAAACCTGGTCCCTGCAGGGGAGGAGTGCATACCAACTAGGCAGCTCTTCCCTGGCTGATCTAAGTGCCCTTTACCAAAGACAGTCCCAGGAAAATATTAGTTCTGTGAAACACTTTCACATAAATCCCTCAGAGCACTATAGTCATCTCATTATAACCAGATTGTCTATGGTATGACCCTGGCCCAGCACCTAGAAATTAAACCAATGTAAATATGAAACCAGTTTGAGGCAAAGAATTTTGACCTCTTGCCCCTAAATAAAACTGGAAAGAGAGGCCAGAAGCAAGTCCCGAATTTATCCCAGAAACTCTCACCACAGTATTACCCACATGCATATTTCCCGTCTTGCTTTCAAGCAAGCAGAGCATCTTCAAAGCTCCTCATACGAAACCCCCAAGTTTAAGTTCTAGAAGTTGCAACAGACTGGAAACACAGTGGCCAGAGGTGTTTTCACACCTGGCTTCCCAGCTGGCCCCTCTGAGGCTGCCCAGGTGTGCCAGGTGCCCGTGCCCGTGGCACTGCAGGGTGAAGGAGGCTTGTCCCAGGAAAATATTAGTTCTGTGAAACACTTTCACCTAAATCCTTCAGAGCACTATAGTCATCTCATTATAACCAGATTGTCTATGGTATGACCCTGGCCCAGCACCTAGAAATTAAACCAATGTAAATATGAAACCAGTTTGAGGCAAAGAATTTTGACCTCTTGCCCCTAAATAAAACTGGAGAGAGGGGCCAGAAATAAGTCCTGAATTTAGCCCAGAGTGTCTGGGCTAAATACCACAGTGTTACCCACACGCACATTACGCATCTTGCTTTCAAGCAAGCAGAGCATCTTCAAAGTTCCTCAAATGAAACCCTCCAATTTAAGCTCTTAGAAGATGCAACAGAGTGAAAACACAGGTGGCCAGAGGTGTTTTCACACCTGGCTTCCCAGCTGGCCCCCCTGAGGCTGCCCAGGACCCACCTGCGTGCCAGGTGCCCGCGGACGTGGCGCTGCAGGGTGAGGGTGGCTTGTCTCAGCCGCCGGTACTTGGCTCTCTGCAGCCAGCCCCGCACCGTCTTCTGGATCATGATGGTGGCAGCTCGGAACTTGTCTGCCCGCAGCTTCTCCAGATATGCCACCTGGCCTGCACGGAAAAAGATCTTGGTACGGCCAAACTGGAACTTGTCTGGATCCTTTTCAAAAGCATAAAGGAAACTACATTTAATTGAGGGCAAACATTACTTTTTTTTTTCTCTTTTTGTTTTCAGTCTAAGTTGATCAGCAGATACACAGTAAAAACAGCGCTTTGAATCAAATTTATCAACTCACATCTGTTCTTAATTGGGCAATGAAGATTTTATTAGACGCATTACATTATTAGACTTATTAGACATTATTAGACATCATTACACCTACTAGACTTACTACACTTGAGCATCTATACACCCACTAAGGAATGCAGCACTAGGATTCAGTCTTAAAACTCCAAATATCTACACAAATTTTGAAGGGGTTTTGGGTTGGGTGTTTTGTGGGTTTTTTCGCTTGGTTGGTTTTGGCGGGGGGTTCTGTTGTTGCTGTTGGGTTTTGGGGTTTTATGGTGCTGGGGTTTATTTGGTTGGGTTTTTGTTTGGGGTATTTTTTTGTTTGGTTGGGGTTTTTTTTTTGTTTGTTTGTTTTAGGGGTTTGGGATTTTTTGTTATTTGTTGGTTTTTCTGCAAATAAAGAAATCACAGAATCACAAAATTGTTTCAGTTGGAAGGGACCCGAAAGCTCACGTATATCCAACCTCTCTGCCATGGGCAGAGGGATGCCCTCCACTAGACCAGTCTAGAAATGCAACACCAGAGCACTTCATGTAAAATATTTCTTTCTCAAGAAGATTAATTTTTAGATCTAAAAAGTCACACTTGTTCTGCAAAAGGCTCTGCAGCCAACAGAGGTAACAGCCAACATCCAGGTAACACTGGATGCAAAAACCAAAAGGAGGAGCCCAACTGGGCAAATTCCTCAAAATCCCACAGGAAAACAAGAGATCAAACATTAAAACCTGTCTAAGGTGCTATGCACATTCTGAACCACTCAACAGCAAGAAATCTTTGCATGCATGGTTGCAATTTAAAAATAATGCATACAAGCAAGTAGTAAAGTTTTGGTAAGGAGAGGTGGCAAAACCTTCTAATTAGTTTATGGTAATAAAGTCCCAATCTGTGGGATGCCTTTTCCACATAGGGCCACTGAAAGTCTCCCATGCATCAAGATAAGGAATTTACTGCCCTTTTCCTTCACTCATTTGTGCAAAGAGGCACGTAATGATTGACTAAGGTTTATGACCTTGTCCCAGGCTGGACCTCTGAAATGTGCTCCAGCTGTGGCTAGACAAAACCAGAAGGAGGGGCTGGGGTGACACATTTTTTAAAAGTGGCCAATCATTCATGCCCAGCCAGTGACAGCAAACTCTGGACTTCACCTGCACTGAAACGACTCGTTCCTCTTGACCACAACCAAAAAAAATCCCATGTCCCACTTGCTCCTGCCACCTCCTCGCAAGGCTCCCTCATTTTGGGAAAACTCCCAGGCTGCCTGGGGTGGAGAAGCACCTGCACGAGGAGCAGGTGAAGCTGGAGCAATTTCAGACCACATCAAAGCCGTGAATTCCGTGCTTTTAAAATCACTGACAAAGATCTGGTCCCAGCTCACCTTAATGAGGTCTTTCAACAGGGTCTGACAGATCTGCTTCTTGTCATTCTTAGAGAGGTCTCTCTTGTTCATAAGCACACGGTACCTATTGAAGAAGTCAGGGTAGGACCACCTGAAAGCAAAGCACACACTGGGTTACCCTGCATGCCGGGAAATGTTCCATTAAAATGAAGTTCTTGGAGTCGTAGATGAGTCAAAGTGTGAAATATTTCAAGGGATTTCTCACCACTACCCTCAACATGGACCAAAGCCACCCAAAAGGAGCTACTCACCCCCAGCCTGGCTCCCCTTTCAGACACTGAATGACCATGTCAGGGCCTTTCTAGCTTGGAACAGAAAGGCCACAGACCACCCCTGATGTGCTTCCCAATCTGCTGCTCTTTACCACTCAAATGCAACAATGCTGCTCCCGCCAGAAAGGAGAACCTAACTCTGGAGAAATCACGGACCTCCTGATTGCCCAAAAATAAAAATTAAACAGCAATCCTGATAAAGTTATAGAAAATTGATCATATAAATATTCTTTAGGTTTTGCGCTCCCAAACTCTGCAGAAGAATCAATTGACTCGCTAATTGCTCCATCTTGAGGTCTGTGACTGACACCCTTCAAACAAACACAAAATCTTTTGGCTCTGGAAAGACAAAGAAGTCCCTTGGAAGATGCCTCACTGTCTCCAGCAGCAAAGCTTCCTAACAGGCCAACACTAATTGAAGGAATTAGAGCACTGTACCCTACTGCTAGAAAATACCATCTCCTGCTGCTGGTGATAGATGCAGAGTCTGCAGACTGTGATCCTGAAATTGCTTCAGCATCTGCCAAGTTTCAGCCTTCTCTAAATTAACACAGTGAGTTATAAACCCCTCAAAACCCGAGGTTTTAATTAACACTAGCTTTTCCCAGAAATGTCAAGAACGACCATTGATATTTCAACAAAATACGCGTAACAAACATCAAAGAGAGACTGGAGAGAATCACAGAGAATTTGATTTCTGCCCTCACTCAACAAAACCACCTGTGAGCCTGATCCTTACCTGCGGGGATGCTCTGGCAACCAGGATGAGAACAAACTGTGAAGGGCTGCCATACAGAAACATCCTCTTCACCCAGAGGCCCCGTGCACACCTTAATTTTTGCACTACTGCACCCAATTCTTCCTACTTTTACACTTCCAGGGATTAGGAGTGTGGGAGTGAAAATAAACTGCAAAGGGCCAGAGCAATGCTTGTGACAGGTTGTGGCCAGTCTGCAGTGGTGAGGCGGAGCGAGACCACCTGAGCAGCCACAGCCGCCAGCTCTACAAAATACTTCACGGAACAGAATAGTTCAGTTGGAAAGGACCTGCACAGTCGTTTACTCCAGCTGCTGATATCTCTCATGAAACACCTTGAAGGCTGAAAGCTCTGGTATTTGGTAAGATAGACATATTGCTGATTTCAAAATACACAGCCAACAGAGTTTTGTGTCACTTCAGAAAAGGCAACCGGGGAGGAAAGCCAATAGTCTTTTTCATTAAAAGCAATACTCTAATTAAAGGAGAACAACAGAAGGAAATGTTTGCAAAGGGAATACAGAGAGAAAATAGGGGGAAAAATGTGGTAAGGACTGTGAAGCCACAAGTAAATCCTGCATGGACACACAGCACACAGGACACAACCAGTAAAGAACACAGGACTGGCAAAAACCAGAGTACCCTTAGGATTGCACCTGAAGCCAAAGGTAAAATGGGGAGCTCCTGGAGGCAGAAGCACGAGGGAAACTGTGATGAAAGGATTTCCCAGGCTCAGAATGCACAGATTGGTTCTGGAGCAGCCAGATTTAGTGCTGATTTAATCTCTGTCTCCAGGGGCTAGTCCTGAGGCCAGGCAGCTAAGGCTACCCACCCTCAAATTACCAAAAGTACTGGATTACCACTAAAAAAACCTAAGATGTCAGCTATGGGGAGCTCCCTCTGGGATAAAAACTGAACACAAAGATTATGTAAGACTACAAGCTTGTGTCCTGTAAGGTTTAACTTCAGCTTGCCTTCTCTTTGCTTTCCCAGTGGCTCCGTTTTACGATTACGTTTCCCATTTTGCGTTGTGCAAATAAAACCCGTTTTCATTTTAAGCACACCCAGGGTTTACGCAGCCCCAAATCAAACCTGAGAGGAGAAGCAGAGCATGCAGTGCCCGAGGCACCCAGCCAAGTACACGAGGATGGCTCGGGTATTGCTCGAGCCAGAGAAAGCTTGGGAGGAGGGGAAGAGAGAAGGAGGAGTATTCCCATCAACCTGCCAGAGTCAGCTCAGGCACTGACATCATTAACTGCTGATACCTGGAGAAAAAAGAAATCACCCTGCAGGTGCCACCCAGGCTCTTCCAGCAAAGAGCAGATGGTGAAGAGGCAGAACATGAAACTCAGGGCACAGGTCCAAGCTGGACAGAAAGCACAATCCATCATCTTCCAGCACCAAGGCAGAGATCCCACAGCTGCTCACAAACAAGAATCAGACACCTGCAGGAATTCCTTAATAATAGATCATAAGTCACTACACAGCGGGTCTTCCTCCAGAGCCTGTCGTTCTCATCTCCCGAGGTGGCAAAATTTGATTTTCCACATCCATCCTTAATAAAAATGACTCACTTTTCAGGAGTAAGTCTCACATGAGACATTCGAAGAGTCAGGGAATACACCCCTTGGTTTCTGCCGAGGCGTTTGTCAGGGCCGGTGGCATCCACAGCCCCAAAACCACACCTCCCAGAGGTTCACAGCCCCGTGCTGCACCCCCAGGGCACAGGACTGCCTCTCTCGTGCTCTCACCACTCTCTGATTTAGAGGGGATGACAGCCCTGACACCACACTGCTCCTGTATTATTGTCCACGGAGCATCAAGACAAAATCTGTGCCACTCCAGGGCTCAGCCAGCCCCTCAGGAGTTTCACTGGGATACGTGCCATCCCAGCTCACCAGCAAAAGAAAGCTGCAGGGGTTCATAGGTGCTGCTACAGAATCCTCCCTGGAGAAAGGAACAATTAAAGCACTCAGGTTTAATGTAACACGCCCCACTGAACCACTCGAGGCCCAAAGTTGTATAAAATTTCCTTACAACTATGTGCTCGGAGAGAAACAGGCATAATCCCCCTGCCCTGCAAGGGAGATTCCTCCAGTGCAGAAATACTGAAGCTCAGTGCTTTGCCATAAACACATTTTTAAAATTATTTTTCTGCACATGCATCTGGTTGGTTTTTGGTGTTTTTTTAGGTACAATGTCTTAATTTTCAGAGGGGAAAATAAAAAAAGCCACGAAAACAAAAGAAGAAAACTTATTTCATGCTCACCAAACCACACACTGACTCCCAGCAGGAGACAAAAGATGTGCCATGTTACCCCACACCTTAGCAGGTCAGGATAGACATGGGGAAGGGTACACCTCAGTTCAACTTGTGGACAGCCATCAAATAAAAAACAGATTTCAGGTGCTTGGTATGCTGCCACACAACACACAGCACGGGCAATCTCAGTGCCTGGGGCTGGAAACCACCCAGGGACATTAAATAAATACAAGTCCACGTTATTATCAAGTTTTAACATCCAGATAAGTGGTGCAGAGAAAAGAGATGGAACCAGGGGGGGGTTTATACCTGCACAACTGAGAAACAGAAAGAAGAAGGCACAAAGGACTGGGCAGATGCAACTCAAACTGAGATCAAGCCAACCTCAAACGGCTGAATTTTGCTTTGATGTCAGCACAGGTCACTAAGGGGAAAAGGCAATAAAAGGAATGCAAGGATGCAGGAAAATAACTTAAGCCTGTGGGAAAAAACCCTCCTTGGGCTCAAGCAGCATGGAGGATGGTTGGCTGGGAGCTTGAGACTTGGTCGTCCCAGCAAAGTCTTCGTCATCTACAGGAAACAGAGGGAATAAACCATAGCACACACCACAGATTAAGTTTTTTTTCTGTAGTTTAAACAACCAGATTTGGATGTTTCACACAAAAATGCAGCCAAGGTGCAAGCAAAGGGGTTGATCCTGCCCAAAACTGAGGGGTTATGAACCTGAGCAGAGCCAGCTGGGTTTATTACAACATCAAAGTAAAGAGGGAGCATGGGTAGGAAAACGGGGGTGACATTCCAAGGAAGACTCTGAAAAGCATCTTTCCAAACAGTCAGCAACTGCCCAAAATATCCACAACCCATTGTTTCAGGGTTATTACAGCAATGTCACGCCAGCTGCACTGAGTGAACAGCTGAAAGAAGTTCACTTTCAGTAAGAGGTCAAGAAAGCTTCAAACTCTTAACCATAATAGGGTTTCTCTTGTACCCTAAAATAACTGAATGCAAAATGTTTCCACTCAGGGTAAACAAATTCACTGTCCCCATCACCCAAGACCATCCCAGGTGCTGAGCAAACTCAGCTTTGTGTAAG
Source organism: Chamaea fasciata (assembly GCF_029207755.1). Classification (NCBI taxonomy): domain Eukaryota; kingdom Metazoa; phylum Chordata; class Aves; order Passeriformes; family Sylviidae; genus Chamaea; species Chamaea fasciata. The sequence goes on along the minus strand of NW_027094089.1, from coordinate 1,094,628 downwards.
AAATCCTGGCAGCACCACATGGCACCCTCCCCTGAAGGGATCAGTATTTTAAGCAGGAAGGAGTTGGACGATATCGATCTTTCCAGAGGAGTCAAAACATGTCTAGAGGGACGCAGGTTCAATGTCAGAGCCAAGATTTGACATGAAATTATTTTAAAAACTGCAGTTCAGGGAGAAAATTTCTCCTGCCTTGTTTACTGCAGCAGAACACATTTGCCTTTCAATTGGCTCTAAAACATGCAGGCTGGCCTGGCTTGAAATTAGCTGGAATATATTCAAAGGGAAAAATGAGGAGGGGGGAAACCCCTCCATTTACATATTACACCTTTGTTGGGAATGGGCAAACAGAACTGTTGGTAGCCAAACCAATTTATAGGTCTTGTTATCCTGAAATAACAGCCAGACAGCTAAAGGCACATTCTATTTTAAAAAAAAAAAAAAAAAATTATATATCCAAGGATGTCCATTATAGTTTTCAATTATAAGTGTTTAATTTTTATAGAGTTTAGCAGCTGGGATTTCACACTGAATTGATAGAAAAATGCTGCATCTGACAGTGAGCTCCAGCAACCAGAGGAAGCAGCCAAATGCCAAGGATACTTAAACTATAAACACATAACTACAGAGAGGGTGTTTCAGAGAGAACTGCAGGGATGAGGTTGTTCAGAGTGATGGCATGGTGGGAGACCACTGCTGCTGGACCACGGACTGGAAACCACCATAACCAGCAGGGGAAAAAAAAAATTGTACAGTTCTGATAGAATTGATTTAAAAACTTGTTTTAAAGAGTATTTTGCTATTCATGGAGATCCACACCAATTAGTCCTCTATAGACTCATCTCTATGCAGCCAGTTTCTGTAAAGAAGATGAATGATTTTACAGCACAGAGACATCTTCCACGCTTTACCCAGGGAACCTGATGATAGATTTACCACCTACACACCTCAGACAGTGCATTCATCACAGTCGTTTATGAACGTGCTAACAGATACAGATTTCTTAACTGCCGAGTAACATTTCAAAGCAAATGATACATTTCCAATTTATTTCAGACATAGCCAGAGCGCAGCCTACCAAGGAAATGGTAAAATAAACCCAGGCACACCCTAAGTGGGGAGTCCAAGGCTACAGATTTCTGCAACTTACATGGCTTGAACAACCATAACTTGTATTAAAAATTATTTCTTTTCTTAGAGGTAAAAAAAAAATAAATAAATTAAAGACTCAGAATACTGAACTCTTCAGCAGCAGGTGGTTTCATCCAAGAGATCTCTGACTCAAAGACACATCTTCACTCATGTGACAGTATGCTGGAATATATTCAGAGGTAAACATTACAGGATGAAAATAAGAGTTTTTCTATTGTTTCTGCATAAAACTTTGAGATAGCCTGGATACAAACAAATTTGTGAGTTCCCTGTTGCTTTGTGGGTAAATTGCTTACGCCCAAGCAAAACAAAAGTCACAAAGATCAAGTTTTCTGTTATTATTTTAAAGTATTTCAAATTTAGAGCCTTCACATGGGGTTTAAATTTAAAGCAATGACTATCCTTTTTGGGTTTATCCTTAATCAGGCAATATAAACTCAACTTATCTCAAAATACAAGGAAACACAGAGGAATAATCCATGATCACTGTGACAAAAACAGAGAGAGAGAGAGATCCCATATAAAACTGCAGAAAGAACTAAAAAGTCTGTTACTTTTCCTACAAAACAAGAACCTGTGGAAGCATCTTTTCCCAAGATGGTCTATAAAGTCAATTTAAGACAAGGACATTGTCCAGCTCCTGGGTCTGGATTTTCAAGACTGGAATTTTGTGAGTAAGGAAGGTGAAGAGCTACCAGAGCCCAAACTGAGCACTCTATTTGGTGCAGAGCTGTTCCTACACACAATTATATCCTAGAAATACTGAAACACACAGAAATCTGTCTCCTTCAAGCATCGTAAACTTTGGAGAAGGTCATTCTGAAAGACTGAAATAGCTTTGTTCACCCTTTTTTTTTGTCCCTGGAGGAAGAACAAAAGCTGACAAGTTGCAGTGATAGAAGAGTTCTGTATTCTTCCTGGGAAAAGATCTCATAACCAAAAGCATGCAAGCAGAGCTGAGAGCATCACTTTTTAGTTTGTTAGGGCGGAGAGGTCCTTGCACTGGTCAATTCTTTGCTGTCAATAGATCCTGGCTGGTCTCCAGGTGCTGCAGTGGTTTCTCTCCTCTGCTCCCCCTCCCCAGTTACTAATTTGACATTGATTTTACTGCCGTAGAGTCTAAACTGCAGTGAAGTGAGCAGAAATGGAAAAAACGCTACAAACCTGCAGTACAATTATGAATGGAGAGGAACAGGGCATCTGTGCAGACATGGTGATACCAGTAACAAACTTCACAAAACACACAACGCTCAGGGCAGAGCTCCCCAGACTCTCCCAGGGCCCACCAGAGCAGAGCCAGAGCCCAGACTGCAGCGGACAGTGTGACTGCTTGCTTGGAGAGCAAAGAACAGAAATTCTCTGGCCTCTTCCATGTGGAAAAAAACCCCAGATTCTTCATTGTTTTCAGGGCTTTTGCTACAAGAGGACTGATGGATTTGGTCTGGCAACAAAGGTGGTAAAAAAAGACAACCCATGGGCTGGAATTTTTCATTCTCCACCACGGCTTAGTGATCACGTAATACAGAAGCAGCTTTTTACTGGCTAGTTCCACAGAAGCCCTCAAGACTTCAGAGATGAGAGCCAAAGGTGATGCTGGCTCTTCTAACAGGGTCAAAGTGCCGACATGAGGACCTGTAGTAATGCATCTCCACACCCAAGCAAGTGTTTCTATTTGAGGAAAAGAGTTTCAGTTTACCTTGAACTTAAAAGGAAAACGGACTAGGATTTCCTGTGATACTCACACTGCGGTTGGTCCAGTGCCAGCACAGGGGCACTGGTTGGGCTTTAGAAATGTCTCTCAACACCTATGGCATCTACTGGCAAGAAGCCAAGTTACCCCTCCTAAATTGTTAAGTATTTATAGGGGTGCACAAAAGGAGCTCAGGTGCTCTTTGGGGTGTTTCAGCAAGGTGTCGGGCTTCTCTGACACCTGTGCTCGGCTTTTCTTTTGTTTCTGTATTGTTCGGTGTTTTGTCTTTATCAAACCTTTTGCTTTACAAAACACACCTGGAAGAGCCGTCTCACAAAATTATTTTAAGCCATTCTGAGAACTTCAGGACACCCTCGGGGACTTGATAAATCTTCATGTAGCTTATTCCATTCTGGCCACGTGTAAGATTTTATCGAGGACCCAGACCTCCACCCTCCCACGCTGGCAGGGGACAGAAATTGGTTTCCACGAGACTTTTCTTCTTGCCCTTCTTCTGTTTTCCCTTCTTCTCCCAAAGTAGCTGGACTCAGCTGGCCAGGGGAAGCCCACCACCAGTTGTGGCCTGCCCATGGAGGTCACAGGCCAAGGGAGGTGAAGGGCAGCAGAGCCTCAACACGCAGCTGCAGCCCTCGGCTGCCAGAAACCCTCTGCAGCTTTTCAGGAGGTGAGAGGAGCACACTCCTCCCCAAAATCCAGGACAGGGAGTTTCTCATGGTGTTCCACGTCACGCTCAGCCAACTCTTCACTGAGCATATTTATAACTTCTTTGTTCCGTATAAAAAGGCTGATGGCTTTGCTGACATTAACACAAAGCTGCTTGGCACTAAAATGCAATTGATGCATTTTTAGAATTATTTGCCCTTGTCATCTTCAGGACTTATGTATAGTCTATGTTTTCTGATTTATTAGGCCTTAAAAACCTCTTTTGAATTTTATATCTCAATCAGCAGGAGTTACACCACCCGTAATCCTCCTTTTTATGATGCAAGAGTTTGAAGCCTAGGACGCTCTGGATGTGCAGTGTGAAAGTCCACAATAATAATTTACAACCCTTATTTTCTTTGCAAGTAGAATCAAAATCTTTTTTGGCTGAAATGAGGATTGCAGCAGATGTCTGAAGCCAGGAAAAAAACCCACAAAGGAAAGCAAATAGAACAGTGGAAGGCACTTCAGGCAAAAAGGGAAGAAGTCCTTTAGGGCAATGCTTGCTTCCAGAGCTGTTCTTTAGTTACTTGATGTCCACCTAGGCACAGGGTCAAAGCTGGATTCCTTTGTCTGCCAGGCATCAGCTTTTTCAGAGGTTTCATGAGAGCAAACTATCTCTCAGGACCAAACTGAAAGCGGCAGCTGGAACACTGGACACAGCATAACACACCCTCTGTCACCCCCACTCTGCAGCTCTTCCCTTGACAGTGAATCTCTCAGACTTGAGGAACCCAGAACACACAACGGGAGTTTTGCAAAATGAAAAAAAAAAAAAAAAAAATAGGAAGTAGAAAAATCTATCCTGGATATAAACCCACCTAAATAAACACTCAGAACACAAGTGTTTTCTTCTCCCTCCCTCCCTCACCTCAGATAATCACAGAATGGTTTGGTATGGAAGGGTCTGCAAAGCTCACCCAGTCCTACCCCTGCAATGGGCAGGGACACCTTCCACTGTCCCAGGGTGCTCCAAGCCCCGTCCAACCTGGCCTTGGGTACAATAAACTTGCTCAGTAAATCACAGGAGCAGCACCACCCCAGGGAATTCCCAGCCCAGTACCTGGATGGGAAGCCAGCTGCACTGATCCGGATGGTCTCCAGCACTCCACAGGCTCTCAGTTGCTGCACTGCTCTCCTCGGGTCAAACCTGCAATTACAATTAGGAAAGACATTAACACACAGTGAAAGGGGACCCACCTCACCACCCCACCTGACCGTGACTCTTCAGGAGACAGGAATTACCTCTCCTCATTACTCCTCATGCACAGGTGTCACACGTTTTCTCTGCGTATCGCAAAGGAGTTGCGATTTTCAAGTCGCTCGAAACTTTGCTACTACTCTGTTTTCAATGCCAGGTGTATTCTTGGGATAGCATGAGAACCTTCTGCAATTAATTAGTGCCTACAGCCAGAATCTACCTGGCTTTGTACAGCAATACAATCACAATAAAGAAGGGAACAGGCTACCCCACCACAAGCTGCCTGGTATTATTCCTGCAGCCATCAGGGCAACAACATATTTACAGCAATCAAATTCAACAGCAAAATAAGTCTTATATATTCTGTTCCATGCCAAAAACAGGTAATTAACAGGTGCCACAAGTTTCTAGACTAAGTTTTTCCAAGAACGGTGGTCCTTGTGCTCCAGACTAATGACTTTGGTAGGCACCACATGGAAATTCAAGGTGATTCTGTCCTCCTCTTTAAAGCTCGCATCACCCCTTACCACCGGCTTCTCATTTCCATCAGCAATTTGTGCCAAAAAAACTCATGGCAACTTCCACCTGAATGCTTGGGCAGTGGTTCCTGCAGTTCCTGGAAAAAACTCACTCCCGGATCAGGCTATCCTTGCACAGAGTGCAGGTACCAGCGTCCCCCACGGCTGCTCCCTCGTTCCACCGTGACTCTGAATGCACAAGGATGTTCCAGCTCTCCAGTTTTTCCCTTTCTGAAAGCCCAAAATATTTCCACCTGCGAGTCAAGATTGCATGAATAATTCTGTCTGCTCTCTGCTCTACAAAAGCAGCATGAAAAATAGTCCCCTTCCTCTCTCTCTGCTTTTTTTTTAATTCCCTGGACCTGTCAAGTCTACAACCAAGTTATTCACTGCAACACCACAAACACTGTGCAGGGTGAAAAATCAGTCTGGGCTGTCACTCACTTCAAGGAATAACCCACAAGGGTGCAATTTCCATAACAATAAATAATAAACAGGACTGGCAGATCGACAGGTAAGCGTCAGTCCGGGAAGATCCCAGGGCAATCTCTGTTGTATCCAAGGGAAACTCTGCAAAGCAGCAAAGCCCTGCTCAGTGGGGGTGAAATGCAGTCACCAAGAGAGGCTGCAGTTATCTATCAGCAACAGCTCCAGCTATGGGCTAACGCTGAAATTAAAACCTTAAAACTGAGACAACACACCTTATTACAAACTCCTTTTCCTTGCAATGGCAGGTAGAAGCACCTGGCAGGTTGCTTTTGGCCTGGAAACCCAAGTCAAAGATCCCAAACCCTGCCTGAAACAGAATCTAAATGGAAAACTGACAGAGGAACAACCTCAAGTCAGGCATTCCCCTTGCACATCTCTCTTTGGAAGCCTTCTCCACCAGGAATCAACCTCAGACCCAGCCTGCAGTCAGGTGCAGCAAACATCCCTGCTCGGTGCCAAGGTGTCCTCCAGGACAGGAGCCTGACACCCCTCAGCCCCGTTACAGATCTTATCTTTTCAGCAAGTTGTGAAGTAAGAATGCAGGGTGCAAGAAAGCTGAGGAAGTCTGCAGCCTAACCCTCTGTGTTCAAAAGCTGGAACAGCCGTGGGAGCAGATCCAAAGCTCAGGGGTTTATCCAGCCAAAACTGACAGAAACCTCCACAGACGGAGGGTGAGCAACCTCTCTGGGCAGACTGTTCCATTGACAGACTGTCCTCAGGGAGAAAAAAAAACATGTTTACTCATCTCCAGTCTAAAACCCCCCATGTCAATTTGGGGCCATTGCCTGCTGTCCTCCCACCACACACCACTGCTGAGAGCATGGTTTTCTCCTCATGCTAGCCCCTCTAAGTACTGAAGGGCTGCCCTTGCGTTCTTTCTGTTCTCCAGGGTAAGCATCTCATTTTAGTAAAAATGTAACGCTCTTGTGAGCGTTAGAAAGAGAAAACTTGTTTTCTCACTGAAAAACAAACATAACACCAAATGTTCTGCATGCTACTTCAGTGCTAACCTGGGGCAATGCTGATGATGTTTCCCTGCACAAACGCTTCCCAGCACTGTGCATTTTCCAGCGCGTGTCTCTGGATCCCACTTTCACACATAAGCAAATAGACTTTGGAGAGCAAGTCCTGCAAGGAGGAGCTCAGGGAGCTGGGGAAGGGGCTGGAGCCCCAGGAGAGGCTGAGGGAGCTGGGCAAGGGGCTGAGCCTGGAGAAAAGGAGGATCAGGGGGGACCTTGTGGCTCTGCACAGCTCCCTGACAGGAGGGGACAGCCGGGGGGGTCGGGCTCTGCTCCCAGGGAACAGGAGGAGAGGGAACAGCCTCAGGCTGAGCCAGGGGAGGCTCTGGTTGGACATCAGCAGGAATTTCCCCCTGAAAAGGGTAGTCAGGAATTGGAAGGGGCTGTCCAGGGAGGTTTGGAGTGCCCATCCCTGGAGGTGTCCAAGGAAAGCCTGGAAGTGGCCCCCCAGTGCTCTGGGCTGGGGTCACGGTGAGATCAGACACAGGCTGGACTCCATGATCCTGGAGCTCTTTTCCACCTTCAGTACTCCTGGGATTCTGTGACTTTATTTGAGCCAGGCTAAGGACACAAATTCCTCAAGCTGGTGGCAGCAAGACCAACCTTGACCACAATCCACAGGCCACAACACCAATTCAGAAATCCATGCGGGGTGAGGGGGGAGAGTCTCTTGCAGAACCACCCACAGGAGACACCTGAACCCCCTGTGGATGAGGATGCGACCCCATCACCACAACCTAAAGAAACCTCCCAGAACCATCCTTGTGTCTATTTTGGTCTGTTATTTGTTCCCAAAATCCCGAGCCTGCACATTCACCAATAGTAGCATCACACTGGACAGAGCCATCACTTGGACTAGGAGCAGGCACTGGCAGAATTATCCTCCAGGTGCTTGCTACCCATAATATCTTAGGGATGCAACTGAGTTCATTCATTTACTGCCCCCTGAAAACCAGGAACTTGCACATCCACGGAATTATATTAACTGCATCCAGAGCATCACATGAAAAACTGAACTTGAAAGTTCAAAGGCAGAGAAGTGAGGAGGGATGAGCTGAAAGGAGAGCCAAGTAGGGACACGGAGTCTTGGAAACACTCCTCGGAAAGATGAAGCCACTTCATCACCCAGGCCATTTACCATGCTATCACTACAGCAAGTCAGAGAATAACTTTGTGCTTCATCTAAAGAAAACAGTCAATCACACAGTGTAATCCTGAATTTCATTTAAATGAACACCCCCTGCAAAAGGCAACAGGAGACCAAGGTCCCGAGCATGTCCAGTACCTACAGGATGGTGTGTGAAACTTATCGGCAGAGCACAGGAACCGCCACCCCAGCACAGACAGCCTTCTCCAGGGCTGTCACCTACTCATCTAAGGCATCTGGTAAATAAAAACCAGTTTCTGAATGCCTTGTATTGATTAATACCCCTCACTTTGCTGTTTGCAGGGGGAAGAGAGTCAAGCCAGGCAGCCTCCTGGTGAATACATCTCTCCCAGCACATTATGATCAAGGGTGAGCCTGTTTAAAAGAGTCTCGCCCTCCTTTCAGGATGCTGTTGGAGCTGTCTCTGCACTCCAAAACGGCACTTTGCTCACTGGGAGCACTCAGCCTGCATCGGATCAGCTGGAGGGAAATGTCTCCCTGCTGCTGGACTACATTTACAACCTTCTTCCCTGAAGCTCACCACCTGGACTTCATGCCTTTCGAGGACATCACATCTCTAAGGTCCCTGCATACTAATGGCCAAGCTTTCCGGAGTTACAGGGAAGAAAAGTGGGCACAAGTCCATGACCAAGAGGTCAAACAGGGCTAACAACTATCAGCTCACTGTGTTCCCTGCCTGTGATACGTCTCTGAACTATGCAGGAAGACCAGGACTGCCCTTCTGCTTCAGCTGCTCACTCACCTGGAAACCTGCCTGAAGTTGATACAAGCCACATCTTTACTTTTTCTACATTTATTTTGGAAGCACCACGGTATTTTTGTTCATTTTACAAGCCCACTGCTCATCTCTGCTTCTTCATTTCTTTCTCTTTTCACTGTCCAGAACCATAATTATTTAAATCAAAGCAAGTCTAAGATGAAAACTGCACAAAGACCCTATTGCTGCAAAGCAAGGATGCTCGGCATTAGCAGAGCATATCCATGAATTATCAGAAACTGAATTTGTCTTCATTTCAAAGGCACAAACCCCACACGCTGAAACCCAAAAAGGTGACTCCAGCAACCCACACAGAGCTTCCAATTACAGGAACAGCATTAAAAGGAGGGGGAAAGTTCTTCAGCAGAGCCCAAAGCACACTCTGCTGCTGATGCCAAGAGATTTGGGTGTCTTCATTGAAGACTACAGAAGATGGGTTATTTGCAGAAACAAAGTCCTTTATTGCACTGTTAAACCAGCTTCATAAAAAGCAGAGTTGCTACAGTCCGAGCCAGAATGTAGAGAGCCTCCTAACACAGTTAAGTTAACACAGTTAAGCCTTCAACTCCTTAAATTCTGAGCAGAAGCAGTAGTAGATCATATCAGTAGTAGATCTTATCAGTAGTAGAGGTAGCAACAGCAACAACAGCGCCATTCGATCAGTATTTTTCATGTGCCTACTAGTATCCTCAAAGTAGTGCATTTTATTCTATTTTTGGCCAATTAGGTTAAAACGTGAATTTTCTGCATCCTTGCTTGACCTATCCTCAGTTAAGATTGATGTGCGAAGGCAAATGCAAGTTCTTACATAAATTCTACGTGAATAATTCTATCTGTTCAACCTAAGAATGTCTAGCAAGGTTACACTGTTTTCATTACGTCCAAAAACTTGACTACCTTTGCGAAAGGCAACGCTACTGAACCTTAAACTAGATTTTAAATCCTTTCCTTACTAACTAATTCAGTCTCTCATTTACTGAAGGATTTACTTAGAAAATCCTCTGCTTACTTAAAACTAAACTTACATTTCTACTTCATGCCTGGGTGGATTTAGCCCAGGCAGATCTGTGCTCCAGCACGCTGCTGTAAAGCTGAGCACATCTGCTCCTCTGCAGTGGCACTTACTTGAAGGGGAGTTTCTCGTCGTTGGGCTTGATGCAGCGCACGTAGTGCGGGGTGGTGGCGTTCAGGGTCTCCATCAGCAGGTGCAGGGAGTTGCGGAACTGGAAGACAAAAACCACTCGTCTGGAGGAGGGACAAAGGTGCTGCAACCCCACAGCCCCAGCCAGCAGGTGCCACAAGCCACCCGTGGGTGTGACACAGCGTGAAGCTCCCCACGGACCCCGCACAGGCAGGGGGAATTCAGGGAAGGCACCGCGGGGTTGAGGGCTTCCAGCTCAAAGAGGTTCATGAGCAACAAAGCTCGGGGCTCTGCCCAGTTGGGTCTTTGAAACATCTACAAGGATGGAGACAGCACAACGTCTCTGTGTCCCCGTGGAACTTTTTGACTGCCCACAGGGGGAAAAATGCTCCTTTTCTGAAGCTGTTTGAATTTATGGGCCCCACAGTATGTTGGGACACTGTCCAGTGAATCCTACAGCGGCCTCCTCCCTCCCCAGGCCATGTCTCAGCTGCTTCCAGTCAAGACTACTCAAGCCTGCCGCTCCAGACACACTGCTACAAGTCATCCAAAACACAGCAGCTGAACACAGAGATCATGGTAAAGTCTCTTTCCACCCCCAACAGCTTTTTATTTGCCTCTGTTTCAAACTGAAGCAACAAGATCTTAACTGGATTGCTCTGTCGTCACTGACCCACTCAAATCTCACATTACCTGGTGTCCCACTGTTTTCCTGTGCTCCTTGTTGGCAGCTTTGAAGGCTGGGCGGGCAGAGCGGACGCTGATCCGGGGCGCTCCCTTTGGCACGGCAGCAGCGGCCACAGCGTCCTTCTCCTCCTGGAATAAGTCTGCTACCATCTGATACTAAAACAAAAGGCAACACCTGAGCAGGCGACACCTGAGCACCTCTGGCCCTGCTTTCTGGGGAATTAACCCACCCAATTCCCTTTGCTCAGGTCACTTCTCACCCATCCTAAACCTGGAAGGGGAAAAAGCGCAAGGAAGTCAAAGCAAGAAGAGCTGGCTTTATAAACCACACCAGCAGGACAGCTGACCATTCTGTGCTGCAGTTCATGAAACCTTGAAATGTGCACATTGAATCGAACTAGCCAAAATAAAAAAAAAAAAAAAAGAGCCTGGATTGCTGAAGTCCTGCCAAGGCACAAAACCTCCTGAACATGAGGTGACTCTTGGTCCCAAGGTTTTGTTTCAGGGTGTTTATCCAGCCCTGACCCAGCAAGGATGCTGCCTGCACAGCACACACCCCAGGAACAGGATCTCCTGTGAGGACAGGCAGCAGCCACCACGGCCCCAGAGGCACCCTTGCTTTTCAAAAAATTACGGGACACAAACACTTCCTCCCCAATTACCCAACTTTCAGGGGAGCACTGCCATCCCACAACCCTGGAAGCACCATGTGTAGCCTGACAGATCCCTAAGTCTGGGATTTCTGGCAAGCCAGCAGCAACATTTCCGCTTCATGAACTGAGCTGGCAAAAGCAGTTAATGCCTTTTTTACTATTATTATTTAGGGAGCAGGATATTCAGATTTACATCAGGCTGGGGAACCTGAACATTAAGTAAGCCGCCATAAATCCGGCCTGGTTAGCAGGGCTGTTGAAATTTCACATCTTGAATCCATCTACGCACCCACACTGTCTACTGCCACAGCTGCACTTGCTTTCAAAGGGGAAATCCTTAAATGTAAAAAAACCTCTCTGCCAGCAGGTGGGATGTCATGTATCACCAGCTGAGCCCGGTGACACTGCCAAAGCACCCACGATGCCTCCCAGCAGCACGGATGCTGGAGCACCTGAGGGAGAGAACCCCACTCCCCACACCCATGGCACACCATGCCAACACATCCACCCCAAAAACACCAGCACAAGGCAGTGGCAGCTGCATAGCACTGCTGTCCCCACCTCAGGCTTCTCCAAAAGCCCAGCCTGGACGTGTTTCCTTTAAGATCTCAGGAAGAGTGCTGTGGTTAACCACTTTTTAGACATACACAGACAGCCCTGTGCCGTGAAGGGCTGCCTGGCTCTCTGCCACATCCCTGTCCTGCGACAGGAACACTTCCAGCCCAGTCCTGTGGGCTGTTCTCACAGCTTGTTAGTACAGCAGCCTCAACACCACAGTGGGAAGGAAATTATTTGCATTACGTGATCAATTTCTTGTAGGTTTCGTGATCCAGCTAAGGACCTGCTTCATACTCTCAGCTTTCATTGCTACCTCTGCAGTTCACTCAACTCCCACCAAAGAAGGCTCTCTCCTTCTCCACCTGACCCTCCATCCCTAAAAATGACATCCTGACAGTGGTTGTGGATGACACATCACCGTCTGGGATGCTCTGACTCCTGCAAACACAGGAGGTATGGGTGGCACATGTACTGATGAAGACATCCAACACAGGCTCTGCACTACTACCTCACACCTGACAATGTGGTAAAACCCCTGGAGGTAATTTTGGGTTTCAAAATATCTTCCCAACACAGCTGGGAGTGCCACTGATCCCTCCATCCACTTGGTATTAGTAACAGCAGTGCTTGTTCCTGAACAGGTGCTGGAGAAGGATCTGAGAGCTGAGCTCACAGCTCGCATGATGCAAACCTGGTGGAACTGGGATCATCCCTAGCAGGGACCATTCCACAGGTTCTGGGGCATAAGTGGGAGGGACGCATCCCTCCTCCCCAGCTGGCAGAGTCAAAACCATTGGTGCATTCTTTGCAATCACAGAGAACTGGAAAATAATACCTTCACAGCGTGCCTGTATGCTTTCCATCAGCATTCAAATCATTTCCCTTAATTCAAAGAACATCAACTCGACTGTTTTAGCTGACCAGCACTTACAGAACTAATTAAATGCTTCATGAAGTCTCTTTCACCACCTTGTTGACGGCAGTAATTGCATTCTAATTAGCAGAAGGCAGTTCTGCCTTGGTGGGAGTGCTTCATCAGCAGTGGCTTGCTGACAGGGAGGTGCCCGGGTCCTTGCTGTGTTAAATTCAGTGTTCCCCCTTGCCCTCTGTGCAGCTTTAGTGGGAATGTAAAGAAGAGTGCAGGGAATGCTGTGAGCCAGCCTGATCCTGAGGACCAAGTCCTCGCAGCACAGCCCTCTGCAGCACAAATCTGAGCTTTAGTAAAATTTACACATATGGGTAGCAGACTCAGCACTGCTGCTTTTTCTGGTTCAGAGGGACCAGGTTGGCCTTTTGCACCTAAACAAAATTGTTTTTAATTGTTTATAGCCCTGAAAGGGCAAATGGCAGGCAGGAGGCAAAAATACCAGGGTAACAATCTGCTGGCAAACAGGAGTTAGGGGCAGCAAGAGCAGAACATCAGGTGTTGAAGGATTTGCTAGAGGAATGTGCCAATGCTGCTGCTGCTCTTATTCCCGGAACAGCACGGGATCAGCACTGATAAAAGCCACTGCTCTTAAGGGAACGGCTTAAGGGCAGAAATTCATCGAGCTATCTCCCAAAGGTTCTCAGACCCAAGTGCATTTCAGAGTTTTGGGCTGGGTCAGGGCAGCTGTGGCTGCCCCATCCCTGGAAGTATCCAAGGCCACACCGGATGGGGCTTGGGGCAACCTGGGATAGTGGAAGGGGCAGGAGTGGCACTGCATGGGATTTAAGATCCCCTCTAACTCAGCCATTTAAGAAAAGTCCAGCCTGCTCCAATATCATATTGTGGTCCCTATTTATGACAAGAAGGCCTTTCTTTAACATCTCTGTCTTTAGGGAATGATCTCCAGGGTCTCCACCACTATACACCACACTACTCCAGCGAGTTACAATCTCTCCTCTACACCAGCAGGAAGAAGTCAAACAGAAATCCTTATCAGACACTGCCAGTTCTGCAGCCCTGACTCCAACAGCAAGTTCAGCACTGGCTAAATAATTAATCATACAGCATCAATTATTCCTGGAGGTTACCTGGCATTTCTAATGAGCTCTAATCACGCCCAGTTTTTCCCTGAGAAGCTTCCTGAACATGCAGAGCTCTTGATTTGGGCATTATTAAAGCCCAGCTTCACAGTTATTAATTTCACAACTACTCCCAGGGATGAGAAAATTGCTCATCTTGCCATCTTCACATGAATTCCTTGCTGTGAAACAGGCCAAGCCACTGACAACGTTGAAATAAGTTCCCATTCTCATCTCTTCCAATTTTGACAGGAACAAACTCCTAAAAATAATGTTTCCTCCACCTCCCCTCATCCCACTCTTTATTCAGGGTGGCATTTAGAAGGCCACAGCCAGCAGCAAACGCAACGGTGTCACAAAGAGAAGTCTGAATATGAGAAACATTTGCTTGTAACATGGAGAGGGCCTTCAAAATCTTTAATACGCTACACACACACACATGTATATATATATATAACACAAACTTAACATGCTGGCCTATGCTGTGGAAGGCTTCAAAATGGTTTTGAGGAAAGCAGATGGAACTCCTTCCTTAAACCACACACCAGGTTTGAGGGAACAATGGTGCCCCGGAGTCACACAGCCTGGATTTTGGCTGCTGGATGGTGAGTTGGACTTTGCAGGGCTGCATTTTCACACTAACTGCTTAATAAAGGCTGCCCCTGGGAGAGATGAGGTTGCTCAAAGTTTCAGCTCATTAATTGACAATGAAAGACTCAAGGCTGCAGGGAAGAAATTTTGGTCTGGTTTTAAAACAACAAGGATTTAAAATTCCTTAGCTGTCTGTACTATTGACACCTTTAACACAACCTGCCCAAATGCTCATAGAGAGCAGGAAGCACCATGGTAGTGGAAGCCAGTGTAAAATCTGCTCAATTTATATAGAAAACTGTAAAATCTCTGCCTTGAAGCCCACTATCAAATGCTCATTTACCGCAGGCATGACCCACTCCAAAGCCTTCAGAGCCCCACAGCTCTTCTGCTTCCAACATCCCACCAAATCCACAGCCCATAGGAAACTTTAAACACCAAGAGCCAAAAAAAACCCTTTTCCAGGAGCCCTGGTATTCAAAACCTGGCATTCAAAACCAATACATCCCTGCTGGCACTTGGTGCAATGAGATGTTGACAAGTTGCTTGCACAACACTCAGGAGAGCGAAGGTACGCTGCACAAAACCTTGTAAGACACGAGTGACATCAAGAGTGATCATCAGTATCTGTTAATTTTGTTAAAGTTACACATTGGCAGCCGTGTAAAACAGTTCCACAGCAGCTGGAGTGTCCCGGAGCTCATGTTACATTTCCAGAATTCTGTATTAACTCTAGTTTTCGCATAGTAATTACTGAAGTAATTAGAAGCCACAGGGACAAGTACAATGGATTACAGCTAAGGGGAACAGCTATTTTCACACAGAAGGGGGATAGGACCAGCAAGGCCACCCACTATATACAAACTACGCTGATGACAGTGGCTTTTAACCCCAGATCTTCATGCTTTTGGCCAGCCTGGTCTAGCGGAAGGCACCCTGGAAACTTAGATTTTGGGGCTTTAGGCTATAGTAATGTATGTAGGGCAAGATGGAGGATTTGGCCATTGTGTTAAGTTCTTCTTCACCTTCTTCTTCTTGGTTTGGGGGCGTTTTTTTCTAATTGGGTGAAAAGGGTCTGCATTGCAGACCTTGTGTGGTCAATTACTGGGTTAAAAGTAAAAACAGTATAGGTGTAATCTCACTGATGGGTGATCAGCGCTTAAACAACCTTGGGAAGAGTTAGAGACACCTCCATTTTCTACCTTGTTAGAGTTCACGAGTCGTGAGACTGTACTACAGATAATAAACACTGAGTTCAAATATGAAAACTGCGACTCCCATGTATTAATCCCAGCTCTAACACGAAGAAAAGAAGATAAAAACCTTACAGTGTCCCATTCTACAGGTGACGGGTGCTTGGGTGATGGGAAGGGAGCTCCAAGCAAGAGTTAAGTGGGATTTACAGTGCCCAAAAACCACCTGTTCCTAATTTTGGCCCTCAGTGACCAAAGAAGAGGAGGATCAGCAGGTTTGGAAACTATTTTTGCGATGCATCTTGACAGGACACCAACACCAGGGTGAAGGAAGGCAGACAACCACCCACATCCACGCGTGGGTGCGACTGCAACCCCCAGCACCTTCCTCTCCCCACTTTTTCCCTGCCCCACACCCCATTGATTTGGCTCCTTGGTTGTTGTCAGTGGCTAGAGGCAGCTGCACATTCCCACCCTCAGCCTGCTTGGCGTGGCACAGGGATGCACAGCTCAGCTCCAGCCTGGACAACTGCCCTGGCTGGGCTCTTTTACCTTGCTGGCTTTGAGGATGTTGATCTGCTCCTCATACACGGTGTCCCTGTTCTTCTCCAGAAACCCCTCGCTCTGGTACTCTACCTACAAGGACACAAAGGGAAGAAGTTCAGAGGGTGAAGCCCAAACACACAGGGACAAGGTGCTCACACACTCCCCCACCATCAGGAGCTCACCCAAAAAAAACCTGAGAGGGGAAAGGAACAACTGGAATTTAAAGGTCACTTTTTATCAAAGTAAGTGAATCTGAGTGAAGGCAAAATCCTTACTCCAAACAGAGACTGTTTCCTAGTCACTGAATTGCTGCGTGTGGAAGCAGGGGGGTAAAAAATGCAAGGATCATCAGTAACTCTACACGCTCTTTTGTTCACTCCTCAACTCCTTCTAAGTTAATCAGTAAACCTCAAAAAATGCCCTGCCTAAGTTCCCTTGTAGGTCTCTTGGGTTTTGAAATTGCAGACAGTTAGGATGCAAATGAATTTTAAAAAAGAATTTAAAAAATATTTAGAGACAACAAAAGAAAAATTCTCTTTATTTCGCATTTTTTAAAAAAAAGGATACACTGTTATGACGGATCCATATGCCAAACCAGCTGCCTAAGGAAAGGTGAGAATCAACCTTTGCCGTGGTGAGTGCCTCTGGCATCCAGGGCAAACCTGGTTAGGAGAAGCACCTGTAAGGCATCACAGCACCTGGATGTTGGGCAGCTCCTCAGACATATCCCTGGGTTGATCTTAATTTTTTTCTAGCAAATGCGTTTGGGGTAACTTCAAGCCTTTGAGATTCCTGTTTGCTGTGAGTAACACGTGAAGCTGGAGCCCATGGACAAGACCCCGAGCACCAGGCACTGGGATTTGGTTTACTTTAGTGCCAGAGTTGATATCTCCTCCCTCAAAAAGGTGGGATCAGCCTCGGAACACCTCTCACCTCCTCCCTGCACTGTGCCTTACTAACACTCACAGCTCCTGCTCTTCAAACACAATTCCTTTTTCCAACACACTTTCTGCCAAGCTGCCCTCACAGAAATCCATTCCTGTGCAGCTTTGGGAACGAGGATTTTTTCTCTCCCGGAGAAACCATGACAACTCACAGCTACAGAGGGAGGCCGAAGCCCTAGGAGCTCAGCCAGATCTGAACCCCTGAGCTACAATCACCACCCACAAGGCACCACAGTCACTGAGAAACAGCTCATGGGGGCTGTGGTGGTCTGTACACCATCCAAAAGTAACATTTCCCTCCCATGAGAAGCACACAGTCTTCAAGCTGGTTCAGGGTACAGTGCGCTCCCCCTGGGAAGTCTCCCTGCGAGACTTCTCTTAACTCATGGTGACCAAAGCTGTCAAAACCATGAGCCTTTGCAATACTACGCTAATTTGTTACTTCCTATTGGTTTAGTTCCCCAGCTCCTGGTTTTTACCCCTGTTGATTGGCTCTTTTTGGATCCTCTCCCTGATTGGTCCCTTTCCCAATTCTTTCCCTATTGGCCAAGTTGTAAAACCCCATCCCCCTGGCTACGCTATATAATCCATGCTCTCCCCCTTGGACCTTGCTGAATGAACAAGACTCCTGAGGACTGAAGAACTGTCCCTTACTCCTCTGTCACTCAGAGTGGCAATCGTGGCCCTGCTGCCAAGGCAGCAGTCACAAGAGCGCTGATCACTCTTGAGTGCCCGTGCCATACAGAGCGTCCTACTAAAGACACTTCCGGCAAGGAAGGTCGCGGCACCTTTCCATCACCCCAGACCACGATAGGGTTTTATCCACTGATTTACTTCCCTGCAGGAGGCTTTCCTGTCCCTGCTGAGTGCTCCCCGTGCAGGTACCTTGTCGGCGAAGTGCAGGACGATGAAGGAGGTGTTGGACATGCGAGGCTTCTGGAAGTGCTGGCTGGCGCCGTGGCGGTCGTACAGCTTCTGCGCCCAGTTCTGGTCCGTGCCCTTGGGCACCTGCAGGGGGACAAAGGGGACAGTGACAGGGCCACGTGGTGCTCCGGGCTCACGTTCTTTCATGACAAACACACTGGAGCTGCCTTTCCAGCAGGAAACACCCAAATCCTGGTTCTGCTCCAGCAGCTGGAAACGGCTCTTGCTGGAAAAACGAAAAAAAAATGGCAAAACAAACCAACAGAATGAACCAAACAAACAAAAACCACAAACAAACACCCATCAAAAAAACCTAAAACAAAACAAAAACGTCCAAAATGACAAAAACAACCAAAACAAAAACAATCAAAACAAAAACAACCCCCCCAAACAAACAACCAAGAACAAACAACAAAAACAACAAAAACAAACCGCCCATAAACAACCCCCCCAAAACAGCCACCAAAGCAAAACAAACATAACCAAACCAAAAACCAACAAAAAACCCAAAACCTCCCCCCCTAAAAAAACCAAACAAAAAGCCCCAACAGAAAGAAACCCAGAACCAAACAAAAAAAAAAAAAAACCGAAAGGAAACAAAACCCCAAATACACGCACAACTCTTTAAACAAGAGAAAAAAACCCCTCACTAATTAAAACAGAAATATTAAGGAAGTATTTTTACATTTAAGATACATTAAGTACTCAGGCACCAACATCATTTTTTAATGCTGTTTTAAGTGACTGAATAGTTTCCTGAAACTGCCACATGAGACCACATGCATGAATTTCTGGTTTATTTAACAGTGAAATTGTTCCCCTTGGGCTCTGAGAGTCACCACTGATAGAGTTCATCCCCATCCCATGAATCACTGTTGAGCACAGCAGTGCCTGCACATAAACACACACACACACACATTTTTAACAACAACAAAAAAAAATGGATAATTGGGTATTTGGGTTAGAAAAAGAAATGGTTCAGAAGAAAAGTCTCTGCCAATATTTAAACTTAGAGGGGACAAAGCCTAGAAGCCACAGAACAACTGTGCAGCAACACAGAGAGCTCTTGATGATCCATCAGGACTTTACATAGGCCTTTATATGAAAAATGACAGAGGAAATAGGGACAGAGAACAGGAAGATGGGGAACATGAGACAGGTGAGGAAAATTTCTTCATGCTGTTCTGAAACAGCTTTTGATTTCACGACAGCAAACCAAAACACACCAGAAGGGTTCTGGACACAGGGATAAGCATCTCCTGCCAGTCCCAGTAATAAGAGTGAATTAAATGCAGCAGCCACTCACACAGCCGTGCTCTCCCACGTTTATTTACATTTTACAGTTTTTAAGTGTAGCCAATTATGGATGCACACAGAAACGACACAGACTATCTATAAATATTGAAAGGCACTTAGCTATGCAATTATATACATGTTTTATTTATGCAAGGTAAGACTCGCATGTTTAAACTATGGGGTTATTTAAATGCAGATGTGTTTCTTTTCATGGGTTATATTTAATATTTGCATGCAAAAACATCCGTTCTGGAGGTATCACTGGGTGCCTCCTGTGCAGGACTTAAGCCACAGGTGCAGAGCAGGAGCACTGCAGCCACCCTGAGCCAGATTTATCCTGCACCAGCCCTCTTCCAGGGCATCCACTTTGCTGAAAAACCTGCTTATCTCAGAGTTGAAATTCAAAGGCATCCCAGAAAGAGGGTTTGCCATACCCTGCTCACCATCCTGCAGCCTGGGTATTTTTAGCTGCCTGGGAAGCACCTGATAGGGACCAAGTTCCAAAGATAAAAACTAATAAGGCGATTATCTGTACTATTATAACAGCTTTTTGGTATTACCTTGGCAGTTTGAGGCCCTCACAGCGACTGGGAAAGTTATTTAGAGGCTATCTCATCTTTTTTTTTTTTTAGGGGATGGGGAAGAGGAAAAGAGATTGCCTTGCAAGTTTTGTGCAGAATCTTTAAACAGGGTAAAGGTGACACCAGGAATTGCACAAGGTCACTGCCTGTGCTCCTCTGTCCCTGCCGTGCCTCCACCTGTCACAGGCAGGGTTCTCTCCCCTCTGCATTCGCTGTCCCTGGTGCTGCCAGGGTTGTCCCCACACTGCAGCCAGGGCCAGCCCCACAGGATCCATTCTGCATCCCAGGACCAAAAACCCTCCAGCCAGGTGAGGAGATGCTTGGGACTGCCTGGACTAAAGGCTGAGATTCCCTCCACCACCACCTCCAACAGAAGGACAATTAAATGGATAGAAGAAACAAAGGTCAATGGCTTACGGCGGAGGAAGGTAGATTTAGATTAGATATTAGGGAGAATTTCCTCCTGTGAGGGTCTGCCACAGGTTGCCCAGAGAAGCTGTGGCTGCCCCATCCCTGGAGGTGTCCAAGGCCAGGCTGGACAGGGCTTGGAGCCACCTAGGATAGTGGAAGTTGTCCCTGCCCATGGCAGGGGGTGGAGCTGGATGAACTTCAAGGTTCCTTCCCACCCAAACCATTCACAGCTTCTGTGGTTCAAACCTAATAATCTAAAAGCCAACCTTCTGAAAACACAGTAGGAACTATTCACATTTCTTCACTCCTCAGCACTCCGATGTAAGTTAAAGCCTGACAAGAGCCTGGGCTGCTTCAGCACTCCAGAAACACGTTCCACTGCAAGTGATGTGCCTGACTTTGAAGTCATCAGAGCTGACAGCGTGACGTCGGGGAGGCGGCTCTGCCCGCGGGTCGGGCAGCCCACCCGAGAGGAAAGCCCAGGGGTCCAACCTCTGTGTGTCTGCTCGTGGAGCAGAAATCCCCCCGGACAGGAAGGCCATGTGCTAACTTCTGATGTCCAAAAAACTAACGAGTCCAGACAAGGAAAACACATTTGCTCAGATCCCCAAGTTCGCAGCGATGCACGGAGACAAGCGGGGTGGAAAAGCAGTCGGCCAGGAGCAGAGCACAGCATTCCTGGCACTCGACAGAAGGACACAGCAAAGGTTAAAGAGCATCTTCTGAACAGCATTAGAAAATGCATTTGGCAGATCAGCAGCATAGCGCGGTGGCGACATGCCATGGAACACAGAATGGAGCCACGGAGGAGCTCAAGAACGTGAGGGAGTTTGTGGGTTTGGTGAGACACATCCCCCTTTGGCAGCCCCAGGGTCAGGCTGCTCCACAAGCAGAAAGATCCCTCACCAATCTTGGACAACAATGGCAACATCTCGACATGTGAACCCTTCCAATCAGCCTGCTCTTGACTTAACCCTTTTGGTTGCACTTAATGGAAATGGACACTTGTTTTTTTCATTAATTTTTTTCATCCTCGCTCCCATGCCAAGGCGAAAGCAAGGAAACAGTGAGGTGTCAGGACACCTTATGGAGAAACCCGGGCATCCACAGTAACCTCTGACTGTACTCCCAAACCACAGAATATCCTGAGCTGGAAGGGACCCACAAGGATCAACCATGTCCAACTCCTGGCCCTGCACAGGACAGTCCCAAAAATATCACCCCGTGCCAGAGAGCACTGTCCAAGGCACTTGGGAACTGCCTGGAAGACAGGCAGGACGCCCACATGGCATGTAGTTTCAGCCTGAAAAGCAGGACAGCTCACCCAGCTCTGACAGAGGCTCAGCTCCATTTCCGAGGGGTTTCTGTTTCCTGTAAGGATATCTTAAACCTCTTGAAAAGCCAACCCCAACTGGCTGCTCCTCTTCAGAGAGTGCAAGTCATTCCACATGTTTCCTCAGAATTCAAAGCATTCAAATTCTCCCGAAGAGTGCTGTCCCCCTCCACCAAAGTAATTCCCTCCACAAGTGCAACCATACCCTAAAATCCATTCCAGATATCCAAGCAATCTTCCCACAAGCAGCTTTAGAGAAGACAGCCTCCATCCTTCACTTCTTATCACTGGCTCAACTCCTTTTCCAGATTACTTCCCCCTTGGCCCCACGGTGACTGCACCCACCCTTCACAGCTCACCAGAGGGGAGCCTCTCCTGGATGCCCTTCTGCCCCTTCCCACCTCTTTGGGCTCATCAGTTTGTGCTACAGTGTCCCGCCACCATGGTGGCCTTGGCCAGAACAGGGGACATGCCTTTTCTGAACAGGGGACGTGAACTCTCGCTGTTCCCTCTGACATCAGAGCAAAACCAAGAGGTCCTAAAAGCTACAGGTCCAGGCAGGTGAAACTCCAGTGCAGAAAACAGGGAAAAGGCTCTTCAAGGACTCCAGGGTCCCTCAGCAGAGGACACAGGTCCCAGTCCAGACAGATTATAAGGGTTCCTGGGCATACCAAGGATGTAACAGGACGTAGGACCAAATGAGCTCCAGAAGACACGTTAATAATTCTACAATAGCTTCCAAACCATAATATTTCAAAGCTGCTTAAAAAAACCCTCATATCCCTCCTGGAGAGGGGTTTCTCACAAAGACATGGAGTGACAGGACACAGGGAATGGCTTCCCAGTGCCAGAGGGCAGGGCTGGATGGGATATTGGGAAGGAATTGTTCTCTGTGAGGGTGGGGAGGCCCTGGCACAGGGTGCCCAGAGCAGCTGTGGCTGCCCCTGGATCCCTGGGAGTGTCCAAGGCCAGGCTGGACAGGGCTTGGAGCAACCTGGGATGGTGGAAGGGGTGGAGGAGGGGGTGGAGCAAGATGATCTTTAAGGTCCAGACCAAACCATTCTGCGATCTGTGATTACATGATTCTAAATCCTCAAGTCTGTTTCAAGAAGTAGTGCTCTTCTCATTAGCTTTCATGAGACAGGTTTAGTCCTTAACACTCCAATCCCAGTTCAAGGGCCCTCTCTTCCACTGCCAATCCTTACGTCAATTTTTCCCTAAACAGCAACAAGACTCTCCTGCGACCTACGCTGCTTCAGCACGTACCCAGCCACCTCCTCCCCAACCACACATTAAGGATTAAAAAAAGACCCATACTGTGAAGCAAGAACATTAGTGACAAACCCTCTGTACTTGCACTAATGCTTCATTATGTACCAAATATTCCCCTGACACCGTTCCACGTCCCGGAGTTTTTTTTTTATCCACTGCCGTAGGCTCTAACGAGGTGGCGCGTAATTACCTTATTGTGGTCCCACCCCAGGAGGTGAAACACTGCCGTGGGGGTGAAGGTTTTCAGCCATAAACTGCTGCTTTCAGCTGACAGGTTTTGCTGAAATTTTCATAAATCTGGAGAACACTTGCAGGTTGTTATAAAAGAGGCGATTACAGGGCCGGTAATAAGGGCCTGTGACTAATGACAGCATCCCCCACTGACAGGTAAACACCCAGATAATTGGCATTTGATGAGGAGGGGGAGGGAATAGATCTTGTGGGTTTGTGGTGGTTTCATTTGAGGTTTTTTGGTTCTTTGTCATTTGTTTTTTGTTTGGGTGGGGTTTTTTTTTTTGGTCAAAAAGTAAGTGTGGATGAAAACAGCAGTACCAGGTAGACCTACTGCTGGCACATGGGAGCTGCAATGTCACCACCAACAACAACCAGTGCCAGCTGCTCCAGAGAGAAACCAAGGGTGTTACTCCCAACACCAGGGAAACTTCCCTTATGGTCCTCACAGCATCCGGGAGACAGTTTGAGCCTGCAAAATTGAACTGGCTCAATCACACAGACACCAGATGAAAGGGTGCTGAGTATCAAGCAAATAATCTGACCTCCTTCCGAACCAGCACTGGCTGAGATACTATTTTTAAGGACATCAAATTAAGTCTAATCTGTTCTCATTTTTAAGGAGATTTCCTGAGAGCAGACTTGAACAGGGCAAAGCCCCAACTCCAGCTCACCCCACAGATGTAGCCAAAGTGTCTGTAGCCCAGACCAGGGCTGAGCTGGTGGATGTCCAAGCTGGGACAGCCCTGTCGTGCCTGGGAAGGCAGCCCTGGTACCTGGAGGGCAGTAAACACTTCACAGGTCACCCCTCCACTTCAGACAAACACAGGTGCTATGTCCTTGTCCAGGAAAACTAGTCTAAAATAGGGATCCCAACCCTTTCCCTCTGATACCATACAACACTTGTGTTCTTGAGCCACCAGATCTGTCCTGTGCTCATGGACCCAACAGACACAACAATTCCTTGGATGCTTCTTATCACCTTGGTTATGCTGGTGAGGGTCCCTTATCTACTTCAGCTCTCCCAACACTGTCTCGCTCTTCCCTGCCTTTGTGCAAAACCACTCAGAGCCCTCCCAGAGCCAGAAATACATTTCCTGGCACAGAATACATCCAGGTCTCAATGGAAACCCCTCCTGAGGACAGCGTGGGTCACCCCACAGCAACACCAGGCTGAGGCTCCACAAGGCAGCCACACCCAGCAGGAAGGCAGTCCCCATCCCCTTCCAATAGGACATCTCCAGCATCAAAGAGCTTCAAAACAGGAATCCCAGCTTCCCGAGGAAACCTGCCCTTTGACATTCCTTGCTCCTATGTACATTGGATTATTCATGACTGAACAATGTGCGAACAAGGAGTCCGACCTTTCTTTTGGACTGTCATCAAGGTTTGTCAATCTGGCTTTTCTTCTCAAATTTCAAACAAGATTTCACTTTGGCCAGTATGAGAGAGGGCAAAAGAGAGCAAACTGCTCTCCAACATTACAGCCCTGAAGTCCACGTGCTAAATGCAATGAGCTTTACCTCAAAGAGCTGCTGCAAGAGGACGCAGGTTTCCCCTGAGTCAAAATAAGGCTTGAGAGGAGCTCCAGCTCCTGGGCTATGCCAAAGACATCAGGTCTCAGGCAGTGGCTATTCCCCAGGACAGCCAGGCCAGACACATGGTGAGTGCAGGTACCCAGGTTTGGAGCAAACACCTGCCCAGGAGGCTCTGAAGTGCTCCTAAAGCAAATGCCAGCTCAAGCCTACCCCTGCCATGAGCACAGCAGCAACACAGGCAAAAGGAGATGTTTACCCACCTGCAAGACACCCCAGATTAAAGCCCGTTATTTGATCTTTCACAGAAACAAGGACACTGGTGAAAAGGTGGGAGCTCCTCTTTACCTTGCACTCCTCATCCAGCAGGTCCAGGATCCCAAGCTTGGCCTCTATCAGGTCTATGCAGGGCTGGTTGTCGTAGAAGTCTATGAGAGTCCAAGGGATTCCCTCCTTCATGTACTCCTCTTGCTCCAGCTTAAACACGTGCTGGGAGTGGGAGAAAGCAAAGTCACTGAGTGTGGCCCCAGCCAGCAGAGCACAGCCCCTTCCCCTTGTCCCAGCTGGAGTTCAGCATTCCTGAGCACATCCAGAAGCCACAGAGACTTTAAGTGCCCTCACGGCCAGCCTGCACGGGCTCTGCCATTCACACAGCCCAGCTCCTGGCAGGGAAAATAAAACCATTACACTGGGAAACCATGGCACAGGGAAAAACAAGGCTTGAAATGACTTTCACTACAAAATGACTGAAGCTGCCACTGCGTCGAGGAGGAAGCCATATACCGGTGTGGCAATGACACATATATCTCCTAGCTTGACAAAAATCCTCCTCTGCTTTACTGCTCTGCTGATTAAAGCAGTGACCTGAAGCAGGTTCACGAGCTGGGAGCCCAGCCAGGGCTGAGAGTCTGTGTTCCCCATCTGTGAGCAGGGCCTCACAGAGAGCACCCGTCATCCCAGAAGGGATATCAGCAGCAGCATCTGACTGACTCAGGGACACTTCAATTGAAAATTCTTATTTAAAATAAAAGTATAGTAAAAAGAAAAAAATCTTTGCGTGGCTTACGTATCTCAGACCTCTGCCCAAGGAGATAAATTGTCTCTGGCTATTTATGAGATACTCTAAAGCGTATTAAAAAATGATTTTTCAAATGCACTTTTTTTTTTCCCCCTTCAAAGATAGCTTTTTAAAATCTCTTCAAACATGTCATCTTGGAGTTTGAATTTATAAGCTTCAGAAGTGATAGTTAGACATACCAAGTAAGATATGAATAGTGCAAATACAATCCATAATTTACTTTTCATTTTTAGCAGCAGTGATCTATCTGATGTATTAGATAGACTGCAAACGTTCATGTCCGTGCATATGATAAGGTTTCAAAGGGCCAAACTAATCTGCAGTACTTAAATGCTCAAATTTAACAAGTTTTCTCCTGTATCCTGAAACTAATAGTAATTTTTTCCCTACTTACAACCAAAGCAGAAGACAACTCCTTACTGGTTCCACTTCCAGTGAAGGTAAATGCTTGTTTCTAATAAAATAGGAAAATTTCTGGGTTTTGTGAGGCACGTCCAAGTGAAAAGTGGGGAGTGTTTCCAATCCTGTTATTTAATTCAGAGTTTCCATCTCACAGGTTTAAGCCATGCTTAATGGGAAGGTTTCCACACCCATAACTTCATTTAATTCACCCTGGAAATCAGCATGAAACCACCCAGGTTTTGTTTTAGGATTGAAACAGCACCAAGAAAAAGGCGAACTGCATATTTATTCAGAGCAATACGTGAGCCTTCGCACAAACCACACGCAAACCCATTTCCAGGATCGAGTTTATACACCAACTAAGCAACATTTTCCAACTTGATAGGAATATCTAGAACCACCGCAGTGAAGTGTCTGGGACAGAAGCATCCCAAGGATGCACATGATCTGCCCAGGCTGCAGGTAAATGCTGTTAAGCAGAAGCCAGACACACCACAATCCTGCCTTGTTACATTTTCTGCTCAGTTTTATGGAACGTTTCCAGGCTGACCTTACCGAGTTGAACTGCTGCTGGAGCTTTTCGTTGGCATAGTTGATACAGAACTGTTCAAAGCTATTCACTTCAAAAGTTTCAAACCTGAAAAGCAATGAATAAATCAGCATTAGGCGCTGCTTTGTCTCAAAGGCTTTTTTCTTTTTTTTTTTTTTTTTTTTTCCCTTAATTTTTCCTGCAACTGTGTCATCAGTGTGATGGGGAACACCGGTTACTCAACAGTCTCTTCCATTCCTCCTATCCCAGATTACACTTTTTTTTCCCTCAAAACACCTCTGCTTGGCCCAGCTCAAGGGATTCAGGAGGTCCCTCCTGCTACACACGGATGAGACATTTGGCACGACTGCAGCTTCCTGCCCATCAGCTCTGTCTGAGAAAAGAAATGTAACTGCCTCTCCCGGGGAAAAATATTATGAAATATTAAGTCCAAATACATTCACCGCAAAGGTGATGAAGAAACAGTAGCTGCTGTCTTAAAAGACCCAGCATGCCAGTTTTAATGGAATTTAATAGAGCAGAAAAAGAAGGTATTAAATTTGTAATTATAGCTTCTGTACTGCATCCCTGTTAGCACAAAAATTAGACACACGTGAGTAAGCAACTTCTGGGAGGGAGAAGGGGGAAAAATGGTGATTTTCAGCTCCAGCACCACGTTCCTTAGAGGGACCTTGGTGCTGGACTCAGTGATCCACCTCTTCACCAGGACTTCCACAGCTCCCCACGCCAAAACATTATCCTACCCTGCCACAGATCAGCACCAAAACAGGCCCAAAAATAGCTTCTTTGTCACAATTAGAAAGGAAAAAAATATGCAGTTTTAGTAGGACAAACCACAGGTAAGGAGCAGGGAGCCAGCAGAGCCCCTGAGGCTGAAGCACACAACATCCAGGGTCAGCACAGGGAGCCAGGCTTGCTCTTAAAACCCAAAGAGGGTATTTTGAGCTACCCACTGGGAATTATGTGTTTTATATTTCTATTTTTAAGGCACAGTTGGAAGGGGGAAGGGAAAAAAAAAAAAAAAGGTCTTTGACACATTAAGGATTAAACCAAGGGGAGAAGTGGGAAGGCTTCCTGTGTTCAATGAGTAAGCTGCTGTAATGATAAATATGTGACTAAATAATTGTTAGGGTAATAGGCACTGTAGGAGCTGGCAGAACAGTCTTTAAACACTGAATAAATGAAGCCCTTTCTTTCCAACCTCTCTTCCTCAAAATAATCAGTACTTCTGCCACCTCCTGAGGATGCTGTTACCCAGGGGATGCAGTTACTCCATGGGTACTTCCAGGTGGCAATGCCATCACCACACAGCAGTGTCCCTGGGGAAACGCAACCCCAAATGGCAAAAGAAAAAGGGGAATGGGAGAAATGAGCTGGTTCTGTGCTTTTATCACCCCCACAGGCCCTGAGGAAACCTGGGACTGCTTTCCCTCTGCCAGCCCGGCACCTGGTGCCACCTGTGCCAAGCAGGGGAGGCTTAATCCATTCCCTTCCCAGAAACTGGGCTTCACGGCCTTCAGTGCAACAGAATCTGGTGCTTGGGACAACAAATGTTTACACTGAACACGTGGCCTGGCCTTCAGTGATGATTGTGTCCTTGGAGAGCTCCCAGTGTGCTCGATCCAGGTTGTGTGGCTGAGCAAACCGGGGCCCCTAGCTCTTGCAACTCAAGGAATGTGACATCCCAGGACTCTGGAAATACCCAGCTCTTGCAGGCTCATGATCACAGCAACGGGGCAAGAAAAGATTTAATTAAAACATAGATGGAGAGGCACAGTGAGCTAGGTGGAAGGCAACGAGGGCAGGAGTACATGAGGAAAAGAAATCAGAGTAGAAATTTCTCCCTTTGAGACACCAGATGTGATCCATCAACCCTCCCAGCGAGTACCAGCCGGGGGCAGAGCTGCTGTACAACTCCAGCTCCAAGGGAGATCTCACAAAGTTGCTAATTGAGGGACTCTACTAGCACAATTTGCTAATTGACAAAGCAGATTAGTCGCCAGCCCTGTGTGTGTGCTCACCAGGAGGCCCTACCTGCTCAGAGTGACTGCACTGAGGCAACATCCTGATGGGGAAAGCAAAACAGTGCCTGTCTGGTCTCCATGCATTTTAGTGCACTGTAATTTGGTGGAAAAAATAAGCATATTCACCACTCCTGCCCATCGCTGTGGCTCCCTGGAAGGCACATCCAGCCTGGGGACAGCTCTTGTAAGTAGATTTTCAAGGGGAAAATGCTGTATTTTGGTTTCTCTGCTGCTTCGCATTCTGCTGTGTGACTGATCTCTCCTAAGTCCTCTGCAGCACCAAGGCTTGTATTAAAATATTTAAACTTCATGAATAAGTCCAGCACGCAGCTGGTCTCTTGGGTGTTCACACTTCACATGGCAAACAAGAGGGGGAACAAACTTGTCCCCACCAAGTCCAGGAGTGCCACAAGAATCCACTCTTCTGACTGACTTCAGTATTAGTGCTACAGCAAATAACACCATTTCAATAAATACAGAAAGGCTTTCAATGCTGCATCCTCTCACCTCAGTGCTGACAGAGAAGGATGCAAAGTCAAGCACAAGAAATTTGGAAGAAAAACCCTACAGCTTCTGCACCCTCTGTTTGGATCCCATCCCTAGAAATCCCAGCCACAGGGACAGTCCTCCCCCAGGAGCACCAGGACAGGGAAGCTCTGAGGATGTCAAGGATGTGCTGTGAAGCTGGCTGCAGCCTCCCTGCCTTTCCAGCTCAATCCCTCTCTCAAAGGAAAGGAAAAAACAACATCCATTGGGGACAAAAAAAATCTGATGGTCAGAAAAATGCATTAAAAACTCAAAAAACACATGAGTTAGAAGAACCAAACCACTATAAAGTTCAGCAGAGTCAGGCTACCATCACCCATACTCCCCACATTGTTAATTACTCAGCATTTAGAGAGCAATACCCATTTACGAAAGGGATTTATGGTCATTTTAGGACACCAGACTGCCACAAGCATTTCAGTCAAGAACATGGACACCTTTCCCTGCAAATCTGCCTCTTCAGTAGGACCTGCAGGTCCTTGGGGAAAAACCCTGCTGGTGCCACCAGGGCTGTGAAAGCATCTGCTGGCCCATGCACTGGACGTGATGCACGGACTGGCAGTTGAAGGAGGTTTTTCATCAACACTAACAGATTTTCAAGACCAGCTTAATCTTTCATGAGCCTTATCCTCAAGTCTCCCTTCATTCAGACTTCTGGAAGTCTGATCCTCCAACTCAGGCACACAGTTTTCTGTATGGACCCACCATCACCCACAGGGCTCCATCTCAAACCTTTATTTGCCATACTCCAGCCTGCAGAAATTTCTGGGTTTTAAGGACTGAGATAGGAAACAGCTTCTCTATCTTATACAGTCTCTGAACCAGACTGTGCCCATATTTAAGACCTTCCCAAGAGAATCCAGAAACCTGCAAACCAGAGAGAACAACCTCATCACCTCAAGCTATCCCACTGAAATCCCAAACCACGCAGAACTGTATTGTTACCATCCTTGACAGCAGCGTTCTTGCAAACCTTCCCATGTGACAGCAGTTATTGATGGAGATCAGCAGCCAGTGGGGCAGCACTAGTGCTCCAGCACTTTCTGAAATCCTTTCTGCTGCTGGGGTTGTCCAAATGTCAAAACCAACTTCCCAAACACCAGCAGCTGTAGAAACCTCGTGGGAGGGTTTATACACAATTCCAGCAATTGTGTAGGTGTTACAGCCCTAAAGTCACTCTGCTCTTTTATTCTGATCCAGAACTGCTTTGGCAGGGTTTCATTCTGAACTTGAGGTTCTCCTGGAGCTGACAGACCTTCAGAGGACACAGGATTTGGGACCAAGCAAGCACAGCCACTGCCCTGGGTTAGGGACTGGTTCCTGGAGCAGCTGCAACTTGTCCATTCCACCTTGCCCTCTGAAACAGGAGCAGTTCAGCACCCTAATGTGTTAAGGGAGAGCAGCAGGCCACTGCTGTCCCACTGAGAACCACAGAATCCCAGAACAGCTCTGGGCTGCAAGGGACCTTTTAAGGTCATCCAGTCCCCACATGCAGGGACACCTTCCACTGTCCCAGGTGCCATCCAATCTGGGCTTGCATGAACCTGCTGCATGGGCCTGTCCGGGCCACCTGGGAATTCCCTCTTGCCCTTGCTGCCCAGAGACACACAACAAAAAACTGGCGTTGAAAAAATGGAGGGTAAAACCCAAACCCACAAGACTGCCTTCCTTTTCCAGCCCACAACTGACAGAAACCCTTCCTTTCTCTTTCATTTTCTGCTTCTTTGCAGCACTTCAGCTCAAATGAACTCAGACAACTCTCACATCCCTCTTCTATCACCACTCAAGTGCCAGGATGACAAACCAGGCAGTAAGGGGTACCCAGAACAATTTTAAAGTGGCTCATTGCCCCTGAGGGTGCAGGCTGCAAGACTTGCAAGAGCTTTTTGCACCTTACATCTCCACCAGAGATTGCCAAGCTCCTCTGAAAGCTCTCACTGCACCAGGACCCTGCAGCAGCAGCTTCACAGATGAAGTAAAGCAGTGTCCTCAAACCCCACAGCAAGATGAGGCAGTCTTTGGTGTCCACAGCAGCACCTTTACCTCAGCTCATCTTTAAGGCTATTTTAAACAGCACAGGAGACAGAAACCCCAGATGGGAAGGGCGTGGGAGGCAAATCCCAGAACCCAGGGCTCACACAGACCCGCATGCACCGTTTTGTGCTGAAGGCTCCACACTCTGAAGGAGCATCAAAACTGCAAACTACACGGTAGTTTTTTGTTCCTTTCTATATTCCCATCACCTGCCACCAGCCAAAGCAGTGTGTGCTCTGCAAGAAGGGGAAGACAAATTGTAAAGGACTCATGGAGTGTTGGAATTCTGGAAACATAGATTTTAAGATTTTAGTTTCCACTAGTATATGTCAAGCAATATGGAGGATTTTGGGCATTGTCCAAGTCCTTCTTCTTCACCATCTTCTTCCTCCTTCTCCATGGGTTTGGGTGGTTTTCTGTAGCTCGGTGAAAAATGTCCACATTGCGGGCCTTGGGTGGTCATTATTGAGTCAGAAATATAAATAATATAGGTGTCACCTCATTACTGGGTGATTAGCACTTAAACAACCTTGGAAAGAGTTAGAGATACTTCATTTTACCTTCATTTTCTAACTTGCTAGTTAGAACTCACAGGTCATGAGACTAACATAGGTAAGAAATAACAAACACTGAGTCCAAACACGAAACTGTGACTCCCGTGTATTAACCCCAGCTTTGGCAGGGAAGAAGAAGCCAGAACCATCACAACTGGAGCAGGCTGGAGAGCTGAGGAGGTGCCTACCCATAGATGTCGAGCACGCCGATGAAGGAGTGCTGCTTCACCGTGGTGTGCAGGGCCTTGTTGATGTGCTGCACAATCCAGTTGAAGAGCTGGGCGTAGATGTGCTTGGCCAGGGCGTTCCTGGCGTTCACCACCTGGTGCAGGGACATGCTCTTCACGTAGGTCTCGGCCGTGGTGACCAGCTTGCGGTGACAGAGCCAGTGCTGCATCTGGCTGTGCTCCACGCCCAGCAGGCTGCAGAAGTTGCTCAGGTGCTCGTCCTCGCTCTGGGAGGGGGGGACCAGAAGCAAAGTCAGTGTCTTGAATCGCAATGCGATATATATAGCTAAAAGCATGCATTCTATTCCCAATCTGCTGAAACCAGTTGAAGAGGTGTTTTTTATTTATCTCATAACTCCAGGGGGGAAGGGGGCAGGCGGCTTTCTGTTAATGGGCCAGCAGGAGCAATGCTCCTTATCTCCAAATTATCTCCAAAACCAGGTGGAGCAATGTTCCTTATCTCTTACACAACCCATCCTCCTTCCGGGGGATATCTGCTGTTAATGGGCCATCGAGGCTCACTGCATGGCTGATACATCATCCCATTGGGAGATGCTCCACCCAGAGGGAGGACCCCAGAATTCCCACCTGGATAAAAACTGAGACTCAGACCAGCAGTGCAGCCTGTTTTTTTCCCACTGGATTTCCCAGAGGAAGATCAGTCCCATCTCACCAACACTGGACCCTTCTACAGGATCATCTCTACTCCAACAGAACCACATCTGTCACTCTAGCAGGATTTATTTGGACTGCTTCCTGCACCCTGATGAACAGGGTGTCAGGTTATATTCTGACTCTGTCAGGGTTTCTAGGGTTTTTGTTCGCTTGGGTTTTTGGGGGTTTTTTGTACTACTACATTTGTATTATTTAATATTCCTAGTAAATAACTGTTATTCCTATTCCCATATCTTTGCCTGAAAGCCTCTAATTGCAAAATTGTAATAATTTGGAGGGAGGGGGTTTACATTCTCCATTCCAAGAGAAGCCCCAGCTTTCCCTGGCAGACACCTGTCTCTCCAAACCAAGGCAGTCAGCAGGTTGGTGACACCCCAAACTGGCAGTTTTACACCCAAGTTCACAGATCTGCACAAGGAATGTCAGCTTTTTTGTAACTATCTAGTGAGAGCTGTGTCCCTCTGTGGGGGACAGGAAAGCAGTGACACCCATCCAGCTGTGCCAGTCCTCACAGGTGGGGTGGGACAGCTCTGGAGCTCTGTATGGTGGCACCAAGGCTTGGCCCTGCTCTGGTTATCCTTGAGCTCTCAGCTTTCACAAGGAGCAGATTTCCACAGGAAAAAGAATTCTCCACCTCACTCCTCCTTGAGCTGCAACTGCACTCTCCCCCAGAGCAACCCTGGTTATGCCTCAGCCTAAAGCTTAGGTTATGCTGTGACACCATGCCTTTTACAAAACAACTTCATCCTGAATAATAAAGTTATAAATCGCGCATTACCAGAAGGGCTTAGGCTTGGCACAATTAATAAAATGAAACATGAACTTCATTTTCTTTAGTGCAATGTATTTCCACCCCCACCCGCTCTGAAATTAAGACAAAGCAGTTCTGACTCTCTATCA
Source organism: Chamaea fasciata (assembly GCF_029207755.1). Classification (NCBI taxonomy): domain Eukaryota; kingdom Metazoa; phylum Chordata; class Aves; order Passeriformes; family Sylviidae; genus Chamaea; species Chamaea fasciata. Next base: position 1,061,021 of record NW_027094089.1, on the reverse strand, counting down.
CGGTCAGATAGCAGGCACTGCCTTTTGGAAAATGAGAAACCAATTTCCCCTTCCTCTGTGTAATAATACATATCTGTTGGAAGTAAATTGTTTACAGTTAGGTAAGTGTACTTAGAAATGCTGAATAGAGGCTGGGATGCAGAAAAAAAAGTGCATTTTACAAGAATTCTAGGATGTTTCATTGCTACAATACCTTTTTGACCACAAAGTCAAGGTTGTACCAGAACTGATTTCATACCTTGCAATTACATTTGAAGGTAATTAAACAACATGAACTTCATTAACAGAACTCAACATTGTTGAAGCAGGCGGCTTTCACATATCCATGTTGCCAAGTATCGAGTAAATTACCCCCAGCATCTCACTCACTGAACACCACATTATCTCAAGGGTAACACTAAAAGTGTGTGTAGAACCCTTTTAATACTCTAATTAGGAACAAATGACCCAGCCTGGGATGCAATGATAATTTACAGGACAGTATTTTCCATATAATTGCTTTACTTTTCCCCACCTCTGAACAAACACAGAAACAGAAAAAAGCGCCTCTAAGGCACCTTTAGTGTTACTTCTTTTTGCTAATTAACTATGCAGTGCTCCTTTGGCCACGTTACAAGCAGCAGCTCCGTGGCTTTGCCTGGAGGAAAGTGGTAATAAAGCATCACACCTTGTGCTGGTGTCACCATCAGTGTCACAAGTCCCCAAGACCCTGCACTGGGCGTTCTGAGGGAGCAGGAGGAGTTAAAGGTGGGTGGGGATGTAAGGGATGTAAGCAATCTTTTGAACAATCTTGATCGCAGGCTGGCTAAAGAGGAGGAATAATGCATTATTTCCCAGGACAAACAAAGCAAGTAGGAACTTCTGATTTTCTTTTTTTTTTTTTTTTTTAATGTGTGTTTACAAAAAAAAGGCCAAGAAAACCAGGAGGAAAAGGGCTTTCTACCAAAGGGCACTGCTGTGAAGCTCAACACATGAACACGGGCTGACTGCTGAGCACACCAAACTCCCCACGTGCCCCCCTCCTGAGGGTGACCTACCGACACACTGCAGACTTCCCCGTCTCGTTCCCCTTGGATTTCCAAGTTCCCCAGGTGCAGAATGGCAGCAATTATCCTAAAAATGGTCATCTGATGAGACTCCTTCACTCCTGCGGGAACAATCGACAGCTGATTGTCGCAGCGGAAAATGAAACGCGATTTTAAGTTTATTTGAAGGTGCTAGCAGTGTTTGATTTCCTTCCAAGGCAATTGGTTTTCAGAATCATGGGGCTTCTTCCAATAAATACACCATAAAGTCTCAACTTTAACATGGATGGGCTTAATACACACAAACCCAAGGCTGCTGCTCCACAGTGATCAAACAGGATCAGAGTTATAGGGGCTCTGCAGCTTCCACAGAACAAGGAGTTGTTTGTCTGTCATCGCAGTCTGCTGACAACCAAAGCACAGAAATTACAACTTACTGCCCACGTCCCACAAAAAGAAGGGAAAATTAAAGCCCTGCATAAGGCCTCCACACTGGTGGCACAGCTAGATGCAGTGAGGAGGTGACGGGAGCTCTCTCTTACTGTCCCCAGTGTCTCAACAAGAGCAATGTGCTGTGGGTCTTCACTGGGGGTGTAAGATGCTATTGCTTTATATATTTTATTTATATATTGCTTTATCTATTTACAGGCATTCCCAGCAGGAGCTCTGCTCAGCAGCAGCCTGCACATGGCCTTCTTGCTGTATCTTGCATTTCTTTAACATCCCAGCTGGGTTTCTGTGTCCCTTTTGTGCTCAGGGACGGTGCCCTAATTACCCACCCAAGGTCTGAGACATCACCTGCTGGTTTCTGAATTATCCAGAGCTTCCCTTTCTCTCTCTCTCGGGACTCTCCTGTTATCAGCGCAGTGAGAAATGTTTCAAGGTTACTAAAAGGAGCAATGCTCTGCTCTTGCTTGGAACTCCTAACTGGAGTTAAGCTCGGCTAAGACTGGGGATTTGCAGACCAATTTGACCTCTTGCTACACACAAAAAGGCAAGACTGGAAACCGTAGTAGTAATTTCACCAGGCCCTGAACAGAAGCAGAGTTGGGAAACACTGAAGGAAAATGAGGAAAAGCAGAGACGGAGGAGCACGTGAAGAACAGAAAATCCTCACCAGACTGGCCCCAGAGGAAGATGCTCTCACAGGGCTTCCCAGGGACCAGCAAGGAGACAGGGGAGCTGCCTGGGGAGCCAGAGAAGAGCACAAAAGAGAGACTGCACATGCCAAGGGGGTGGGGAGAGAGTTCCCTGGGGATTACAATCCTGTGGGAAAGTTTGGAGCAACCAAGAATCGTATCTTTTGAGCAGTTAACAGAAGTCACACAAGCTGAACAAGAGGAGGGTAAAGACAAGACCCCAAAGGGAAAGAGATGACGCCCATCTAAAACACAAAGAGGACATATTTTGGGGAAACAATTGCAGTTCTACAGCTCTCAGTGAGTCCCCACACTCACTGCAGGCACGGCTGGTCGGGGGATTTCACAGGCAACTGTGAATATCACGAGCTCCTCTCCCAGCCTGTGAAATGCAACCAAGAGGCGCCGAGACTGACCAAGATCTATAAACTTGGTTTTAGATAAATACAAATAAACTGGGCAACTCTGCCCTTCCAGGTTGTTTTTCCTTTTGAAGGGCCCTGCTGCAGGCAGGGTACAGCTCTGCTCCCCTGCTGCCTGCACGGGGCCTGGACAGAGCCACAGCTTCTGCAGCTGCCATGTAGATGTGGACTCTGCACAGCAGGGATGTACTCAGTTCATTATTTCCAGGAATCAGCTACTCGGTACAACGCTGTGATCCAAGAAGTGACATCACCCTCAACCACAACATAGACTGAACTGCAGAGTAATAGCTCTTTTCCTGCTTGTAAACAGGATAAAAAATAGCAAGTCAATACTGCAGCCCTGCTTTGACTTCAGAATGGTTTAAGCTTCTCTTAAATTCTGCCTCCTTCTCCATTTCACTGCTGCCTCACAGACAGCTGCTGGAAACACTTCTGTAGCTCCTACTAAAGAGCAAAGTGAAGCCAAGTAGGTCAACAGGAACGTTATAATTCAGGCAAAACACTGAAAACAATTGCAGGAGACTTCTGCGGAGAAGAACAAGCAGAGCAACCCCTTACCGAGCAGGGTGAAGGCATGCCTGGTTTTCTCAAAGTCATCAGCATCGTCCACACCATCGATGGACCTGTCACCTCCCTGAGAAGTGTAGAAAAAGTCTTCAGCACATGCTAGGAGACAAGAAAGAGAAGAAATACATCAGCAAGCAGTGCTTCCCCCCCTGCAGCCACTGCCCAGAACTTGCACTGGGGTGCTCCCTGTCCCCCACCCCTGAAGGCCACCTGCGTCCTCTAAACCACAGTTTGCTCTGGGATGGATGGAGTAGAATCTTGGGAAGTGGCTGTAGCTGCTTCCTTCAGTGATGAAACCTCTTTTCCATGCACAGCAAGTTCAGCCAAGGCAGTGCTGTAGTGTATTTGGGATTCTAACAACAGCTCCAGCACACGGAGGAAGACCATTTCAATTACTGAGGTGACTGCTTTCAGCACCTCCTCATCCCATTTTACACATCCGTGAGTGATTCAGGTACTTTAACACCTTTTCTACACAAAGCCTTAATCCTTGGGAGCAAAGGGAATGGAGAATGGCTCGAGGTGCCTGCATTACGCCACTTGAACATCTGCGCTTTAGCAAAGTTACTCCAGCATGACACCAATGAATCCTGTGGAGGCTGAGAGGCATTTCCAATGCAAATGCACCAAAGAAGAGACTGCAGGATTTGTGTCCACTTAAGAAAGCTGCACATGTAATCCCCCTATTTAAAACAAGGCCCCACATGAAGCCCAGAGCAGCACAGTGTGTGCCCAGGGCTGCTGGCTGAGCCCTGGCAGAGCCAGAGCTTGTCCCCTGCCAGGGCTGGGACAGCCTCCCCACCCCACCCAGAATCAGCTCTCAGCAACAGCCTCAGCCTGTTTTGAACTGAGTAGGAGTCATTTGCCAAAACCCACTCATTAACACGGACAAACATGTTTCCCAAGCATCATGAATATAGAGAAAAAGCCTACTGTGTTCCACGCCAGCCTAGCTGTAACCTTTAAAATCATTGCAATCTGCACATTTCCTGACTCAAATTGCCACCAGAAGCTCCCCATCCCCTCCCAGGCCTCCCACAGGCTTCTGCATTAGCTGTGCTTTCAGGCTGTAAAGAAAAACACTTAATTCTTTTTGGCATACAAAGCCTTGCGACCCGGAGATTTAGGTAATTCCACTCAGTGGCATCAGGAATAAGGGGCAGGAAATGCTGGTCGGGGTCAGGCAGACAATGCCCCTCCTGGTCCTCCAGCACAACAGGAGCTCACCCAGCCCACGGTGGAGCACATCACACTCACAGCCTGATGCTGCTGCACGCTGCCCAGAGAGATGCAGCCAGGGCATCTGGTGGTGGCTGATGGGATCAGGACATCAGCTTTCAATTCCAAACATTCCCACTGGGATCTGTTTCAGCCTCAAGTCATCCCTGGCACAACTGACTTCAATCTGCACATTTCAAGATCTCCGTAATTATTTTAACCACGCAAACCCTTTGATTCATTGCAAACAAATAAAACACATTCCCGCCTTGCACCACTGCCCGGGCATCATTAGGCTAGACACCACACTTCAAAAGGCACTTGCATTGCACATCACCATTTAAAGTCAAATATTTACTTTCTGGTTTAAAATTAAGCCTCCAGGATCACTCTGAACGAAGCCAAACGCTGGTTTGCTCTGCTGGGCTCATGTATGTTTAGAGACTGTTTTTGTTTTCCAGCATATTGCAACATAAAAGGAAGTAATAACAATTCTCTGCATGTGCAAGACCCAAAGGAGAAGCAATAGCTCCTGTTTTTTTAGATGGAAAAATACACATCCTCCTCCATGAGTAATAAAAAGTGGATTTTCACATCAAGACACCTCTTGTTTTGTACAAGCCTTGGGAAGACAAGATTGACAGGCAAGTACAGCTCACACGGGGAAATAAATCTGAGTTCTGACTAGTCATTTTCTTTGCAGGCCATTAAATCGAAGGCACAGCTGGAAATGAAAAACATCACTCGGAAGAAAGAAAAGTAAGTGAATTGTGCACCTCTGCACCCACAGACCTCTGCCCAGCACCAGCAACCCCAAAGGCCAAGGCAGAGCCTGTGTCACACCAACAGGAGCAGCTCACAGACCCACACCTCTGACCCCACCCAGCCTGTGAGCAGCGCCACATCTGACAGCCAACAAAACACTTTGGGGAGGTTTTTGGGTTTTTTTTTCAGCTAATGCAAGGTGAGAGGGCAGGAAACACCAAGGACACACACCTCCACCTTTGGAAAGAACTGCTTCTATTCCATAACCATGATGGGCACCTGTGCGTGCTGTGACACAGCAAATGCAAAGTGCCACGGAGAGCAGCTGGAGACTGACAGGCACTGGCACCAAATTTTGATTAGAAATGACCCAAGAAGGCTTCCCTGCAGGCTTAGTGGCCCTGGCACCCAGTCCTCCTGCACTGCCAGCTGTTACCATTACATATTCAGCCCTGAGATGCTGAAGTTGAAAGCCACAGTCACAACAGCACAAACATGTCCTGGGTGATGCACCAGCAAAGCCCTCTCAGCCTCCACTCCTACCAGCCACCACAAACACAGATGATGCTTTTAGAGGACTGTGATGAGTAAGACCAGTATTTCCTCTGATCCACATGTTCCCAAGGAGAGAGCAGTGGTTTCACAGCTGGAGCTCTCACACGTCAACCGATCTCCCAGACGGAGCTGAAATAATTTGTGTCTGAATCTTAAGATGCCAGCAGACATCACCGTTACCCAGGGTGTGTTTTTAAAAATTAAGCACACAACCACGGAGGAAACTCTTGAAAGTGGTCGAAGTGATGTGCTCTGTGTGGGCAACGTGCCTACAGTGACCCAAAAGGTCATTAAGAGAAGCTCAGAATTACGTAGAAACTGAAAGCCCTTCTCTTCATCTGCTATTCCACTTTAGTGTGGATGGCAACTTCTGCACGACCCTGTGTTGGGACCAGAATATGCCTTGCTCACTAATAGGTAAAAAGCCTGGTTTAAACCTGGCTTTTCGCTCTAAGCAACAGCAAATATGGAAGATAAAAGGATAATTAAAATTCATCCCTGCACCATCTGCCGCAAGTGCAAACCCTTTGAATCAGGTGTTCTACAGAGATTTTGCTGCAAATCCTGGGGAAAAAACCCAACCCATTCCAGGAGTTAGCCATTAAAAAAAAAAAAACCATAATGAATTCAAAGGACACAACCACTCCTGCCACGAGGCTGACCAGATCAGCCCACACTCACATCTGAATTAAAATACACACCTTATGCAAGGTTGGTACAGTATTAACATGACCTCCGTGCATCAGCTGGCATGTACCTCAGCAGTGTAGTTTCACTGCACCTCTTCTGCCAATTTTTTACAAAATCATGGAGTCACAAACTGGTTTGGGTTGGAAGGGACCTCAAAGTGACACCTTCCACTATCCCAAGGTGCTCCAAGCCCCCTCCAACCCACTTCCAGACACTGCCAGGGATCCAGGGGCAGCCACAGCTTCTCTGGGCACCCTGTGCCAGGGCCTCCCCACCCTCACCTGAGCTGCCACATTATCCCAGGTGATGGGGTGAGCACAGCTGTGCTCCACCCAGCAGCAGAAGCCCTTCAACCTCACCTCCCTCCCCTGCTCCTGGGCACGCAGGACCTGCATTTCTGACCCCACCAGGTTCCCCTGCTGCCCTGAGAGGCAGGCAGCAGCCAGCAGTGCAGAGGGATGTGCCAGCACTTACTGAGTCCAAGGTCCTTGAATTCTGGGAGGCTTGAGGAGGCGCAGAGCTGATAGAAGATGTGGTAGTTGCGCTCGTCCTCTGCCTGCGGGGAAACGCCGAGTTACCAGAGGCACAGAGAGGTCACTGCAGTGCCCCCACCCTCACACTGGTGACCCCGAGCCCAGGGCCACCCTGCTTCCCGCCACCGAGACCCTGTCAGTGACACCAGCACAAGGACATTTTCCCTGCCACCTGGGAGAAAGGAGGTGCCCAGCCTGACCAACACACGTTGCCTACCTGGCAATGGAAGTAAATAATTCTGTATTACCTTCCACATCTTATCCCTCTCTGGAATAGCCGGGATAGATGAGGCAGCAAGCACCGAGGTGCAAACACACAGTAATATAGAAGGAGGTGGTTTACTCTTCACGGCTTCTCAAAGTTGTCAGTTTTTTTACGATTTTTATAGTTGGGGCGCTCTTTTTTTTTTTTTTGTAAGGACAACATTTTTGCAGCAGCTTCTGATCTACGTCCCAAGCAGAAACCAAGAAAGCCTCCCCTAAGCCTGCACAAGAAACCCAAGGGATGTGCTGCGGCAGAGACATCAGCCTTCTCAGCCCCTCTCCTGCCCCATCCTCACCTTCAAAACTGAACACTGCCGCTTGCAATCTGCTCTCCCTGGCTTTTCACCTAACAAGTCTCCCAGGTACACCTTAGCCCAGGACAAGGGTCAAAAGGCTGGAATCATAGAGACCTCCAAGACTGAGTCCAAAAGACACATCTGGAAGCTGTGTCCACCAAGAAAGCGACAGGACAAGAGGAAATAGCCTCAAGATGTCCCAGGGGAGGTTTATGTTGGATATTAGGGACAATTTCTTCATGGAAAGGGCTGTCCAGCCCTGGCACAGCTGCCCAGGACAGTGGTGGAGTCCCCACCCCCGGAGGGGTTTAAAAGCCATGTGGAGGCAGCACTTGGGGATACGATCAGAAGGAAGACGGAGAGAAACTTTGTACAAGAGCATGGAGGGACAGGATAAGCAGCAATGGCTTCCCATTGGCAGAAGGTAGGTTTAGATATTGGGGTGAAATTCCTGGCTGGGAGGGTGGGGAAGCCCTGGCACAGGGTGCCCAGAGCAGCTGTGGCTGCCCCTGCATCCCTGGCAGTGTCCAAGGCCAGGCTGGATGGGGCTTGGAGCAGCCTGGGACAGTGGAAGGTGTCCCTGTCCATGGCAGGGGGTGGAATGAGGTGATCTTTAAGATCCCTTCCAGCCCCAATCATTCCACGATGATGATTCTGGGAGAACAGTTGGATCTGGTGGTCTTAAAGACCACTTCCAACCTAAATGATTCTGTGGTTTTACTTGTAAAGAATTTTTTTAAGGTTTTTTTTTTTAGTCCATGGAAAAGACCCAGACTATTGAATTCCTGGAATCCAGCACCCAGAAGAGAAAAAAAAAAAAAAAGGAAAAAAGTCCCACAACTCCTCACCTGAAATACAACCCGAGATTTTTCCAGCAGATACGTCCTCATGTTGGCACCAATGATGTGGTATCTTTTATCAAAGCCAATCTGAATGTACTTCCCAAAGCGGCTGCTGTTGTCATTCCTCGTTGTTTTAGCATTTCCAATGGCCTGCATAAAACAAACAAAATTAAACATTAAACTTTAATTGCATTTCTGAAATTTTTTTAAACACTTGGATTTGCAATCAGTTTCATGTCAACAGCCACAGGAGGATTTGAGGAAAACCCCTTGCCAGATGCAGAAGGCAGAGGAACAATGCGACTTTGGGGAGGACTCTTCACTGAAAATGTGGTGTCTCCAGGGGTTTTATGAAAGAAAAATGTACACAAACAGCAACGAGTATTTGTACAGCAATCATCTACATCCCAAAAGCCTCAAAATTCGTGTTCTGCCCTATGGGATGCCCCCACCTTTGTTCAGAGTCAACACCAGCAGCTTCCCTGGATGGGCTTCCTTCCCCCACAAGCACATTTAACTCGGGGTTTTTCTGCAAACCAGGCAGTTTTCTTTTATGTTTTTTTCTGCATAGGCAATGTTCTCATCAATTTCCAATAAAGACAGGCAGGTTTCCTGCCCTCAGCACTTAGAAATTACAGCCAGAACAGAACACAGGCAGGAAAATTAGAGCAATAAAATTCTGGGGTCATACAGAAGAATAGTGTGCACTATCAATTTTTTTTTTTTTTCTTGGATGGCTTTAAGTGCCCTCTGGTATTGCAGCTACATTTCACTGAGGCAGGGGAGATGGGTGAGGAAAGCAGTTAAGCCAGCACATTTACCAGGGGTAAACCTGCAGGAAACCAGTCAGTTTCCCCCATCAGCAACACGGCTGCTGGTTTTTCTTACTGATGACCTGCACCACCACTGCTCTGGGCACTGGTGCTCACCCCCATGGGGCAGCAGGGTGTCAGACCACACGTGCTGCCTGGCCAGGCTGCTTCTCACCCTGGATCAGCCACCACCTCTCTGTCTCTCAGACAATTTGGCACGAGGCACCGTGATGGGAAGCCTCCCCAAAGGCTGAGCCAAGCCTAAGGTTAAGCACTGGACAGCACCACTCTCCACTGAACCAGCACTGCTGGCTCCTGCCTCAAAAAGAGAGTCACACAAGTCTGAATTGCCTCATGGACTTTGGAAATGCCCAAATCAACTGAAGGCACTCCGTGACTCCAAAATCTGTTTGGAAAACGAGATTTAGGCACTGAAAACATTTGTTTTCAGCATCTGGCTTCAGTGAAAGGAAAAAAAGATGCTTTTTCCCTTTCTTTTGTATTTATAAGAAGAATTTTTTTTCCTTCAGAGCAGGGATTTCCCTGCAATGAGACTCATTATTCCCCTACCACAGATCAATTAGGTTGGAAAACCCATCCCAGATCATGAAATCCAAGCTGTCACCCAATGCCCACCGTGTTATCAGCCCAGAGCACTCAGTGCCACATCCAGGCCTTTCTTGGACATCTTCCAGGCACGTGGATTCCAACACCTCCCTGGGAAGCCCCTTCCAATTCCTGACCACCCTTTCCATAAAGAAATTCCTTCTAATGTCCAGCCTAAACCTGCCCTGGCACAGCTTAAGACTGTGCCTTTTTGTCCTGTTGCTATTGCTTAGGGGAAGATGCTGGCACGAGATTGATAGTAACAGAAAACTAAAAAAAAATAGAAATTAATTTAAACATCTCAAATAGACAAATCCCTTTCTTTTCTATCCCATGTTTGTATAACAAAAGAAGGAGATTAGGGGGCACCATGCAGCGACAAAGGAGGAAGAAGATGATAAAACACTAACAGTGCCAGCTGCACTGCTTGGGCTCTCCACTCTGGAGCCCCATCAAAGCCCAGCTCCTGGAGATGTGCTGGGGGTGCTCAGGCTCAGCTTTAAGACCATCAAATCCAGGTGCAATTGGGGTGGTCTAAATGGAGGCTGTCAATGCATTTCTGCATTTCCTCCCAGCTCCAGGATGCTGTTGTGCTGTGAATCAGATCTGTCCCGCAAGTCCCCGGGAGTTCTTACTGTACTCGTGACTCAGGGAGAGAGAGGAGAGAGTTAGGGAGAGACAGAGTGATCAGTGCAAGCAGGACAAAGGACAGGGAGCAGGTTTTACCTCCATGATGGGGCTGGAGGCCAGGACTTTGGCTTCGATGTTGGTCTCGCTGGCGGAGCCCCCGACGGTGGCGAAGAAGCGCATGGCGTACTTGGCAGAGACCGTCTTGCCCGCCCCCGACTCCCCGCTCACGATGATGGACTGGTTCTTCTCATCCCTGGGGAGCCAGAGCAGCGAAGTTAACAAAAGCTAAAATTCTCTAAGCTAGTCCATTTCCTTGTCAGCTGTCTGTGCCCCCTTCGCAGGTCCCTCACGCTGTCGCCACCTACGTTACAGACGCCGGGTTTCTTCTGGACCGCGAAAGTGACAGTGAGTAACACACAACTGTGGCATTTCCCAGAGAAAACACAAAGGACACTGAGCACCTCCGGAACATCTCCAGAGCCCTGCAGAGACAGCAGGAGCAGAGCCCTTGCATGAAGCACTGCTGCTTCCTTCATCCTGAGACTCTGGGAAGCCTATTTCTCACACACCACAACACCCAACCTCTGCCGCTGGATGTTTGTCTGGAGAACTATTAACAGACATTGGCTGAATATCAGCTCCTAATGCTGGATATTTAATTTTCCTCACCAGCTCCTTCACTCAAGCATTTGAGATTTTGCTCATTATAACACAATCAACTCGTGAAACCTGCTTTTAAAACACAGTTACCCACGAAGATCCCTCTACACTCAAAATACCTTAAAAATACTGAAGTTGTAAAATCAAGCATCCCATAATTGGGATACAGAAGAAATCACTTGATTCTCTATGCAATTACCTGAGTATCTGTATTTTCACACGACTCCCAGCATCTGGTTAAAACTTTGACAACAAAAAGCATGCCTGACATCAGACTCACTGCAGCAAACTCATCCCTAAATCATGTGACATTGTGAAGTCACTGATCTGAAGTGCAGAGGTGCTTCACCAGATACCTCCAGGGCACAGGACTTTGCATGCAGAACCTGAGGGTGCCCTACCTCGTGCAGCTCCGAGCCTTGCACAGAGCACAAACTCTTCCAAGTGCCTTTTTCCACTTGCAAAATTAATCATTCACACAAAACCCGTCGCACAAGTCACCATGAAATAGCCAGTCCTTCCCAGCACGGTACCCACCAGACACATCCCAGTAATTAATCTGTTTAACATGCTTGAGCTGCAAGGCAAAGAAAGGGCCAAGGCAGGAAGACGAGCTCATTTTCAGAACTACATCCCTCCAGGAAAAGATTTGCTGGCTCCAGGGCCAAGTGCCTCTGCTGCTGTGGGATTCGCTCCTCAGGGCATCATCAGCACACAGCAAACCCAGCACCTCTGCAATTTGGTTGCAGACTTTGGGAAGGGCAGAGTTTTCACTGCAGGATTTGCTATAAGCTGCCAAAATACCCAGGCTCTTGGGTAAGCTGTAGGGACATAATTGAGTGTGTTTTTAAGTAAGATGAACTTAAGCTTCCCCAGACTCTGCCCTGGCTTTCATGAATCACAGCTGAAAGCAGGCGCAGAAAATCCCACATACAAGTACAACAATATATTTATACCTCGCAGTTCTCTTGACATCAGGAAATACCATCAAAACACATTTCAATTTAAGATACTCCGTTCAAGTTTATACCAGATGAGGACAGAGGCTAAATGATTGCCATACACCACTTTTGCACTTCCAGCACAGACACACCCCACCATTACTTCCCTCCACTGTCAGGCACGAACATCTTAATTCCTTCTAGGCTCAAGGTAATTGGCTTGAGAAAAAAAACCTCAGCCAAGTCACGTGTAACATTCTGGTGTAAACCATGTCTTTGAGACGCTTTCAGCAGCAGCGGACTGACGAGAGAATTTCCAGCTCTCTCTGCTTTTCAGACATCAATTCACAAAGTGTATCTTAATCCCCCAGCCAGCTAGTTCTCCTGGGTACCAACCAACAGGAAGGCAAGAGGAGCTTCCAGCCACCCCAGCAACCAGGCAGCTGCGCAGAAACACGGGCTGTGAGTGGAGCATGCCCTCAGCCAGGCAGCCAACATCCCAGAGCCCGTGTTCCCGTGCTCCCAGTGACTCATCCAGGGTGGGGACAGCCTGGTATTGCTAAGTCACAGCGCCGTGCCCTCAGCAGGCCTTGGCAAAGCCACCGGGGCTCTCCCACAGCCAGCTGGCAGGATCCAGGCATGGGGCTGCCAATGTGCCAGCCTCACACCTTCGGACTTCCACAGGTGTGCAACAAACCTCTCCTGGCAGCACGAGCCACCAGGCGTGGGCAGCCAGCAGAGGAAAAACAGTGCCAGCGCCACAGAGGGGAAGGGAAACTCAGCACCAGCCCCAGAAGGGAGCTGGAAGAACCCACAGCAGCAGTTCCTGGAACAGCTGATGGCTCTCATGGTTTAGCTCTGACTGAACTCTGATTGAAGCTTCCCCCATGCTTTGATCATCTTCAGTCAGGTGGGTTCTCAGTCTCCCCTTCCAGGGAACAAGTGAAAGGAGGAGAGGAAATGGCCTCAAGCTGTGCCAGGGAAGGCTTAGATTGGGTATCTGGAAAAATTTCTTCATGGATGGGGCTGCCAAGCCCCAGCACAGCTGCTGAGAAGTGATGGAGTCCCCACGGCTGGAAGTGTTCAAACAAAGCGTGGATGTAGCACTTGAGGACATGGTTCTGGTGAACATGCTGGTGGTGCTGGCTGAAAGCTGGACTTGGTCTTAAAGGCCTTCTCCAGCCTTAATGGATCCATGGTTCAGTGACTGGTGGACAACCTCCTGCTGAGCTCCACGGTGAAATCCCACACTGGCCATCAGCAGGATCCAACAGACAGAACTCCTGTCGGCTGCCAAGAAAGGCGCAGAGAGAGGCTTTGGCATGGGCTGCAAGGGTGGATGAACAGGCTGTCCTTGGTCGGAGGTGAGGGAGAAGCAGAAGGGAGAGGTGACAACCAAAATCCCTGCAAAAGGAGCTCTGCAAATGCAAAGCTGGCAGGGCTTAGAGCTACACTCGCCTAAAAGTTACTTCAGAATTATTGTTTCCCACCCTGCCCTGCATGACAGGTATGGCCCGAGTGGCACATTTCAGATAACATTTCCCTGCCACTTTCCTCTTAAAGCCATAAGATAAAAGCTCCACCCGTCTGGGAGTGAGTCTTCAGCTAAATGAGGCCAAAATCTCAAAAGATGCATTACTTGGCATCCAGACAGCGCTGCTGCAAGGCAGTATCTGGTAACCCATTTTTTTTTATTTTCAACTTAAGATTCACAATTATGAGTTCTTGTTACCAATTTTGGCCTCCTTCATAACTTCTATTACCAGCTACTGGGGTGGGCCAGGCTGGGGAAGGCAGAGACCAGCCCACCTGAGGGCCCAGCCAAGGACCAACCCAGACCCACAGAGCCCCTGGGCTTCAGATCCCATCACAAAAATGCCTGTAAGTGCCATTCTGAGTGCTTTATGCTTCTGGCTCGTCTCTTTTTAAACAGACATTTGCCAAAAGACACTGAGCCGAGTGACAAAACCATGGCCAACACAATTTACTGCTACTGCAGCCACTCTGCCGGGTCCCATTTTCCCAGAGTTTCTCAAGAATTTGCCCTAATGGCTGATGTGCTGCAACATGAAATAGGGCAGGTGAGCTCTCTGTGGCACAAGAAACGTATGGATTATATCAGTAACATAAAATGAAAAGAAAGCTGCTCTTAGCAGGGCACTCAACCTCCTGCATTTGCAGTAATGTGTCTCTTCTGGGGTTTTTTTGGTGGATAATGCGTGTTCAGATATTCATTTTCCAACTTCAGGAATAAAAGCTTTAATGAATAAAAGCCTTCAGGAATAAAGGCTGAAGAGCCCTTCCCTTCTTCAGTGTACAAGTTAACCAACTGCTGGCGCCAGCAGGGCAAGATCGATGAACCCCACGGAGCAGCTGGCAGCAAACAGGATGCTCAGGCAGCAGAAATGGTTAAAGCCAGGCAGGAGGTGTTTGTGTTCAGTGTGGAATAAAAGACACCGAAATGTCTTACCACCATGCAGGCACAGTGTGCAACACGGCTGCTTAAAATACATTCAATTTTGGCAGTGCCAGCACAGGAGAAAATTATTGTTGAAAAGAACCTGGATAAAATGAAGCATTTATGGGCGAATGCTGCCTCTGCTGCAGCATGGCAGTACTGCCCCAGCTCCTCCTGGGGTTCAGGGGGCTCCTGTGCACCTCAGGGTTGCCACCACAGCTTTTTATGCTGCCACAAAGTGCACCAGGGCTCCTTTCCCCACGGCACATAGCTCACATGATGCTCAGGCTGGAAAACCAACACCACGATCTGAGCTACAGCCACCACCCATCAGAGAGGCAAACAAAACCACCAAGGGGCAGAAGTCCAAGCAGAACAAAACCCAGAATGGTTTCTTCAATGCAAGAGGCAAGAGCAGCTCCAGAGGTGCTTTGGAGGTGGGTAACACACCTTTTTGCAGGTATTTGCCATGTTAAGAGTAATGACCCTCAAGACCACATGCAGCAAGAGATGGGTGAGGTCTCCCGCCCAGTAAAACTAAGAGGGGAGTCGCTGGTGCTTTTACAACCCATGAAAAATATCACGGAATCATAGAAATGCTAGGGCTGGGAAGGACCTTTGAAGGCCACCTTTAAGTGAAGACCATGAGCAGGGACACCTTCCACTACTTCAGGTTGCTCCAAGCCCCATCCAACTCAGCCTTGGCCATTTCCAAGGATGAGGCAGCCACAGTGGCTCTGGGCAACCTGTAAAAATTCCCTCTTTCTGTCTACTCTAAAAGTCTAATAGATATCATTTTTTAAAGGCAACATCTAAAGGTGCTGCCCGAGGCAAACAAAAGGCAGTTGGATGTGAAAAGAAAGGGCACTTGCTGATTAGCACTGGCTGCTAATTACCAGCCTTTACATCAAGGGAACGTATTTCACTGCCTGTTTAAGCAGTCAGTCCTTCACCCCCAGCAAGGCAG
Organism: Chamaea fasciata; assembly: GCF_029207755.1. Taxonomy (NCBI): domain Eukaryota; kingdom Metazoa; phylum Chordata; class Aves; order Passeriformes; family Sylviidae; genus Chamaea; species Chamaea fasciata. The sequence goes on along the minus strand of NW_027094089.1, from coordinate 1,045,628 downwards.
AGAACACTGCTGCCCCTCAGAAGAGCCTCCAGACAGCCTGGAGAAGGTGTGGAGAAGCATCCACACACCTAGCTGCCCAGCTGGACACAGCTCTCCACTGCATCAGAGCAATCAGAGGTGTGGCACTGCTCAGCGTTTCCCTGTGCAGCTCCCATCACTTCATCTAATTAAGCCAGGACAGAACATCCCTGGAAAATCCTCGCTTCAGAAAAGGGGATGGTCAAGCCACTGCAATAAAAAAGGGGTTTGAATCCAGGGGTGGCTCTCACCACCCCTCTGCCTGAGATAGAAGAGACAGGGGACACCTCAGTGCAGATATTTACACCCTCAGCCTTCAGCAACACTGCTCGGAAACAGTATTTGAGGACAAATGCACCCCAAATGTTCTTCAGACATATATCACCAGTAAGAATTTTTCCAAAGTCAGCTTTCTCTAAAGCAATCATCCAAACCCATTGGAGAAGGGACCTGGAACATCTAGGATTTGTTTACATAGTCATCCCTTCAGGAAAATCACCACTGGCACAAGCAGCTTAACTGCACAACTTCATCCCAGTCTCTGTAGCGAGAGCAAAACCAGCCGCACTAAAAACACAGCTTCCACAAGAGGAAAAAGGATCTAGAATAAATGAAGGCAGAGCCAGACCCTGTGAATAATTGTCAGGGGTCACTCCAGCTTTAATCCCAGATCTGACACTAATTCTCTGTGTCGTGGAACAAGTCAGTAAGTCTCTCCACCATGAAAATCATATTTAACCTACTTCTTTCAGGTTGCTTGGAGGATTAGTGTTCATAAAGCAATCTGAAGATTAAAAATCCTTAAAGTGCTGCAGCTTGAATTGAGCCCGACCACAGTGAGAACACCCACAAAAGCCCCGATGCATTTCTCCACTGACAGTGCTGCAAAGGCTAAGAACGAGCATTGCTACTGCACTGTCTTGTTAGAAATAGAAAACGCAATAATTTAATTGCCACTGGATTGCATCCCTCCAGTGCTAGCGACAGTGACGGAAAATTGAAACAGTACAACTCTGCTTTCAAATGGACAAACAGAAGTTGCACTCTGGAGGTGAAAATCAGAGTGCTGTAGTGCTGTGATACAGAAAAAAGCCATCTCTGAAACAGTCTCTGAAGCCAGAAGCTGTTTCCATTTCTGCGGGATAACTGGAATCTGGAGCAGCATCACTGCTGAGAGTGGCAGCAGCTTCTTTTATTTGTTGGCTCTAATTTGGGCTTTTAGAATCCCTGGCATTGTCACTCAAGGCAAACAAAAAACCATAACTAAGGGGCAGTTACACTTTTCCCTCAGAGAAACCCAAGAAGATATTTTTCATCCAGTCGAACAAGAATGTTTAAGGACTTGTTTTCTGTTTGCATTTTCAAATATCAGCTGCAAATGCACATTTTATGCTGCAGCTGCTAAAGCCAGCAGCACAATAAGGACAGATTTTCACACGCTACACATTCATTTGGGTCATTTTTTACACTGCATCTTTCATAAACAGCTTGGATTACCCTATACAACCTTTTCTTGGTCTTCCTTTATTTTTTGCACAGAAAACTATATTTAACATAGATCATTTCTTTTTTACAGGGATAACTTTTGAAACAGTGGCGCGTTCCAGTGGGGAGAAATAATACTGCTTTCACCAACAATCTACACCCGTATCAGAGCTTCAAAATACATTCTGGTCACAAAGAAAGGGTTGGATTCCGAAGAGGGGGACTTGAGTTGAACTTGATTATCCTGATGAGTCCCTTCCAGCTCAGCATGTTCTATGACTTTGGGATGCACTGGGGGGCAACGCTTTCCCTGGGATACACCCTGCACAGCTCTGGAGCCCATTCGCTCACACACCCCTGGGTCTCCGCAGGGAGGCAAAGAGAAAATGTGACCTTCATTGTCTCAGCTGCTGGGAAAAGGTCTAAAAGCAGCAGTTCGGCCCAGAATGGGCAAGGACGAGTGCAGCAGTGTGATTTTAGATGGTGGAGCTGCTACCTATTTCCCAATAAGCATCTCCTATGGAAAAGCTTGGGGAGGATTCAGGCAAAGCAGTCAGGTTCACACATTACACACACCAAAGCTCAGCCAAGAGATGCAAGAAGGGCCTTTTTACGATCAGTTCCAGTCAGGTTTTTTCCAGCACACCGAAGGGGAATCAGGGACAAAAGATCTGGCCATGTGCTGTGCACAGGGCTAAACTGGGGTCAGGAACCCATGGTCTGAGGGCACAGTGGCGGTACAAAGGGCAGGGAAAAGGGCAGTGACCTACAGGGGACACGGGGCTGGCCGCCAGGGATACCACAACCACAGGGGAAATAAGAAACCAGGAGAACCAGAGGCATGGGGAGAAAGGGAGACGGGTAGATTACACAGTGCTGCAAGGTGCCATGGGGGAAGTCTTCCCTTTCAGCTTGAGTGGAAAACTCTACGGTAGATTGTTACAGTTCTGGTTCCTTCTTCTCTGCCAAGGTCAGGATAAATAACATGGGAAAGGTAGATTTCAAGTTCAGGCTCGGTTGTTTATTATAACTCATCCATTTACAGACTCATGAGTTGTGAGCTCGATCTAGCAAGCTAGAGACACGAGGTAAAATGGCTTACCTCTCTATCTCTACAGAGTCTTTTCAAGGACAACCTGTCCAATTATGAAATTATTTTCACTTCAAACCCAGTAACTAACTACTTGAAGTCTGCAATGCGGACTCCATCAACCAATTACAGAAAACCACCCAAGCACATGAAGAAGAAGGAAGGAGGAGGTGAAGAAGAAGGACTTAGACAACACCCAAAATCCTCCATCTTGACTCACACAGATTACTATGTACTAAAATCCCAAAATCCAAGTTTCCACAATTCCAAGAGCAGATCTTTCCAGGGAGGGACCCTAGGGATTCCCCTGAGAGGGTGGAGGGATTCCACAGACGAGCACGCAGCACGATGCCTGGAGACCAGGCAAGGCGCAGCACTAACCTTCTCCTGCACGCAGGCAGGGCTGCTCCCCCATCCCACACCGTGTAAAACTCATCCATCCAGCGTTCCTAACGCCAAGACCAAACCCCACAGAGCAGATCACAGAGTCTCTGCAGAGGTCAGAGAGCTTCCATGAGGTGCTCCAGGCCTTCCCCCACGGGAGTGTTGGGCCTCCCACAGGCCCTGGCCCATTAATGCCCCTTCTCCCCCAAAGGCTTCGTGCAGCCGGCTGGAAATGCCCCTCCAACAGCACAGAAAACCTTGAGGGCTCCACATTTCTGATGGGCTGTCTCCAGTCTGGATGACCTTCTCGCAGCACTGATGCTCTGCACACCCCGTCGGGGAGGAACACAAGCTCCTCGGCCTCACGGAAACGAGGTCAGCAGTTCTTTTGTGTGTTGTTCCCAACGAGAGCAAAACACACACCCGGCCGGTTTCCTCAGCTCTCTGGCACCCTGACGTTCTTTTCTGTGCCAGGATCACACCACAGAGCATCCCTGGCTCCAGCCCAGGCCACCTGCAAGCTGCTGGAGCACTGCAGGGGGAGGAGGTTTGGGACTGCGTCCTCCCAAAAAGCACCACATCCAGGAAGGAACTGTGAGATGCTGTGCCAACAGATCAGCTTAGGAGCACCAGGAGGACCGTCAGTTGTTCTTCCACCCCATGCCAGTCCCAGAAGGAAGGTCCTTCAGACTGACCACCATCCTAAGCTACTGCTGCTTGGAAAACTCCCACGCTACCATCTGACTAACTACACTCGATGAACAACAGGAAAACCCCAGAAAGGGATTTTCAGAAACCACACTCTGAGTTCCCCATCCCGAGACCCCCAGAAGTCCACGGAGGATGTGGTGGCAAGGAGTGACTGGGAGGTGGGCAAGGCCCATCACAAGTCTTCGGGCTCTGATGTAATTATGCCCCTCACAAATGCTGTTTTGAATGTTTAATGATACTTGGTGTTACAGCTGTGTCCCCTCTGAGCTCCAACAGTTCTCCTGCATCACAGCAGTAGTTCCATGTCCGATATAGGCTATTATCCCTCTGTCCTGGTCAGTGATACTTCACACACACACAGTCATTACTCTCAGCAAGGCACCGGCCTTTCTCTACCTTAAGCTTTCCCATGCCAGTTCTGTCCCATTTATGAGTATTTATGATTTTTCTATAAGGAATATCTCATTCATTATTAAAACTGCTAGCAAATAGCACGGTCCTTATTCTAAATTGCCAAAAGAGAAAAAAAAAATATTACATTTAAAAGAAGTTCGTTAGTTGGCCACTTATCCCCAGAGTATCTCTGTTCCCCCACCCCACAGCAAGTAAGACCAGAGGGTCTCTCCTCCAGTTCTTGGGAAACACTTCCTGGAGCGTCTCCCAATTTATTTTTTTTCTATAGATCACCTTGGGAGAAGAAAAGCAATCCCTGAGGTCTTACACCAGCACCAGCACGTTCATGGGACAGTCCTTGCAAAACCTCCTCCCTTTACCCCTACCCCACTTTTAACTCCAAGCAGAAAAGAACCCCCTCAGTTTTGCAACTTCCTAAATTCAAGGCTCTTGAGTTATTTTTCTTCTGGCCCCCTTTTTAGACCAGGATTTTTGGTTTTGGGATGATCCCTGCTGCACAGCCCTGCACAGCTCAGCCCCACAGCAAGCCCTCACCCAGCCTCATTCCCCTGGAGACTAAACCCTTCCCTGCCTTTAATATAACACAGGATTCAGCCTTATTTACTGTGCCAGTCTGATTCCCCTTGCATCTCTGTCGGGGGTTAATCTCTCTTTTAACTCCTATCCACTCTCTCTTTGTACGGCTTTAAATCCTCCTGTAAAAGCTTGGAATCTGAAGTGCGATGAAAGGACATCCCCCACCGTGCCCATACCCCTCCCTGAGTCTATTTGCTTGTGTGCAGGGCTGTTGCTGCAATTTCTGCTCTTTTCCAGCTCCAGCATAGCCCCCCACAGCAGAAAAGAGAGCAGCGGTCACCTCAGGCAGCCCCAGTGGCACCTGCCTCTCTGCAGGACACAGACATTCCCCCTGTGGCTGCAGGGAGCAGTGATTTTGACAGCACAGTGAAAAACCTGGGTGCACTAACTTCCAATAAAAATGGAAAGCCACTGCTAAATAGAGTTACCTGTCTGCAGCCCAAGTGTTTGAGCACTTGGTGACAGAAGCAGCGTGTGGGCAGTGGGGCCGAAGGGAGGAGACACCCGATTTCCATACCATTTACGATTCAGGAATTACACAACGGATGCTGAGCCCGGTTGGAACTGCAGACACCAGGGGTTATCTGGTACCTGCTGAGCTGCAGTTCAGACAAGATATGCAGAAGTTGAACTCATCCACCAAATCACCCCTGTATTTCTTATTTTATTTCTTCTGCAAGAACTATCAGCAACACTGTGAGCAGATCCTCATGCTGGGAAGGAGGAACCTCCAGTCTAACCAACAGGTCACCGGGACAATTGCCTTCCCACTGACACTGCAAGGGTCAGTTAAGGTCTGCAGGGCCCTTCCACGCTCCTGGCAGAAAACCACGATGTTCTGCAATTTGGATTCAGCAGTTTCATGTGAAACAGACCCAAGACATTTTTGCCTGGCCACATGGAACAGCTTTGCAGGGATGCACCTGTGAAAGCATCAGCCAGATGGATGCACCAGGGAACAAAGCCCACGGCACTTGACCCAGTCCATGTATTTCTCAGGAGGCTTTCACGAGCTTTTATTACCCGAGATCTCTGTCAAGATAAGAGCTGAACACTGGACCTCCTTTATGTTCAATACTTGAGGCGGGCTGCTGCCATGTCACACCAGGTGAGAGGCCCACACAAGGCGATAATATCCCAATATTCCTACCTCATATTCCTATATTCCTACCACAGCGAGACCCAGAGGTGCCACGGGGAAAACACACAGAAGGGGTTGACAATACCTTCAGTATCTGATTTATGATTTGTGCAGGATCACCTCTGCTACCTGCTCCCTGCTTTGGCACATGCCCCTCTCACCTAGTGCTGTCCAATTCTGTATGTTATCAAGTATAATGCCTGGGGTTTATTTAAATAAATAAATTTAAACACACATCAAGAAATAAATAAAAAGCCACCGAAAAACCACCACAAAACAACAGCAACAAAACCAAAACAAAACACACCCAGAAAAAAAAAAACCTCTCCAAACCCAAAAGCATTAAGAAACCTGACTTGGAGTAGCAACCCCTGACTTGTGCCCAGGACGAGCCCAACTGGCACAAAAGGAAGAGACAAGGGCCAAAGACAGAAAAGTCACACAAATACACCCACTGTAGTGGTCTTCCTAATAGACTCAGCCCAGCATCACGTGAAAACACGGTGACCACAGTGACAAGTTGAGCTGGGATGAATTAAAACAGAACTGCAGACAAGACAGGGAGAATCTAACTAAAAACACACCTAAAGCTCCCAAAGGGTGGGAGGGGCAAGCTGGTGTTGCCCTGTCACCACACAAATTTCCTCCATGGAGCTGGCAACAACTAGTGGGTCACATTCATAGAGAGGGACAGGGGTCAGAGCATGAATTACAGATTCTCTAAGGTTGGAAAAGCCCTCCCAAGAATATCAAGTCCAGGCTGTGCCCAATGTCCACCATGTCCTCAGCCCAGAGCTCTCAGTGCCACGTCCAGGCCTTGGACACCTCCAGGGATGGGCACTCCAAACCTCCCTGGGCAGCCCCTGCCAATTCCTGACCACCTTTCCCATGGAGAAACTCCTGCTGATGTTCAACCTGCTCCTCCCCTGGCCCAGCCTGAGGCCGTTCCCTCTCCTCCTGTCCCTGTTCCCTGGGAGCAGAGCCTGACCCCCCGGCTGTCCCCTCCTGTCAGGGAGCTGTGCAGAGCCACCAGGTTCCCCCTGAGCCTCCTTTTCTCCAGGTTCAGCCCCTTTCCCAGCTCCCTCAGCCTCTCCTGGGGCTCCAGCTCCTTCCCCAGCTCCGTTCCCTGCCCTGGACACGCTCCAGCCCCTCGGTGTCTCTCTTGTCCTGAGGGGTCCAGAGCTGTCCCCAGCACTGGACATGTGGCCTTGGCAGTGCTGGCCACATGTGCTGCTCAGGCCAGGCTGACTGCAGCAGAAATGCAGGTCTTCAAGCGGGTATTTTTGTCAGACTCCAGGCTCCTGCCCAGAGCGATGACACACACGGAAATCAGAGCCAGGATGTGGGCACACAAGGGCTCTTTTGTTCCGCTGCGAGAAAAGCAAGAGTCAGCCAGGGCATCAGCGGCTGTGCTGGCTCTCCATGTGGCCGTGGCACAGCTTTCAGACTGCTCCCAGGAAGGGCAAACACCTTCTGCAGCCCCCCAACCCCACTGCACCTCTCCAGGACAGGACCCTGGCCAGAGGAGGTGTCTGCACTTCCCTGCGGGCAATCCATGTCCCAGGGCACCCATTGCTTCCAACCCAAAGCCACTACCAACTACTAAATCATCCATCCTTCCACCAGCCCTACACTTGACTCCACTGCCTCCAGCAGCAGCACTTGGAGCAGATTAACTCCATGCCGCTCATTTTGTTTAAAACAACACTGTTCCAAGCGAACTGAGTGTGTTTAGTCCCACACAGGGTATCTGGGGAGTTTCTAAAGAGCTGGTCACTGTAAAAATTGGAGGATGTCACATATGAATTTTAATTACTTGCCTTTTTTTTTTTGTTTGTTTGTTTGGCTGGGGTTTTTTTAAGCTGTTTCGCATGCAAGTGCTGCAAAACCATCCTCTTTGTGAAAAGCTCTACTTAAAGAGGAGTGTAGGTATTCACGTGCTTTATGAACAATTCTGACTCAAAAAAGGGATCAGGTGTTGTTACACACCCTCTGCAGCCCCCTTGTATGGCCCACCCACAGTTTTTTTTTCTTTTTCTTTTTTTTTTTTTCTTTTAAATTGGCATTTTCTGATAAAGGACAAAAGCAAATACAGGATGCCACAAAGTCACCTGTGAAGGTCCCTCCAGTCCCACCTCTTGGGCACTGAGCTTGAGGCAGTGACAAAGCACAGGAGCAAGTCACTAACGCTTGTACTCACCAATTGCCTTACACTCTGCCCTGGTACCCTGTCTCTGCACACTGGAAGCTGAGAGAAATAAAAATCTAATTACCTCCACTTTTTCTCATTTAACAGAGAGTTTTAAGTTTTGTGCCCTCTTCACTTGCCATCCACTCAATCCCCTACACTGTGCTTTCCCTGTGTGCTGTGGGCCACCAATGGAAATAAAATATTCAAAAACCCAGAAGACTGGCCAGACTGTTCTCCTGCTCCCAATCACCTTGCAAGTTTGACCTTCTGAGATGGCAGGCCTGAGTTTTATTCCTGATCTATAAGGATGCACTAGACATAATCCAATTGTGTAAAAACTGAACTGCAAAACAAGTGATATTTTCGCAAAGTGGTATTTTGATATTTTTAGGTTTAACAAGCCATATCCCACTTCACCCCAAAGGACTAATGCTGAGCTGCAGACACAAGGCATCCCACAGAGTCAGCATTTCAGCTGAGAAAAGGGCAAAAAAGAAGTCCTTTTCAATGCCCTTTTTACATCACCCAGGAGCTATGCCATCCACACACTCTGTTCCAGCAGCTCCACCTTGGAGCAGCATGGAGGGAAAAGCTCGGATCAAACTGCAGAGAACACAACACCCACCCAGGAGTGCTCAGACTTTAAACTCAGCATGCCACATTTTAAGGCACATTTCAAATAACCAGGTAGATTCCTATAATCCACGTCCCAACCTCCTCTCAGCCCTGTCTGAAACCCTCTTTTGTACCCAAGCCTGCAATTACCATAATCACAGCCCGAAACAGAGAGCACCAGAGGAGCACGGAGCAGTGAGCACCTTGCTTAAGAGCTCTGAAGGTGGTTATTTTCCTGTCCCCTTGAAAACAGAGCAATCTGAACCACCCAGAGACAGCAGTCACCCATTGTGAGCTGTTGTCAAAAGTAGCTTTATTTTGATAAGGAGGAAAGCAGAGACAAAGCATTGTTGGCTAGAGCTGTTAGCCCATTGCCTGCAAAATTACTCAGGGATGTGGGAGAACAGCGTGTCCTCCCTAGCACAAACTTCAGCAGAAAAGCGAGTTGCTGCCTTATATTTTAGACACTTTCCCTGGAAAACCCACAGGTCCTGTACACGCTGGTCAGCAAAACCCTGGTACCTTCTAAAAAGACCCGTGCAGCTTGCTGCTCAGTCTGGAATCGCACAACAAAAGCCTTCCCCTTTCTACAGGCAGCTCCCCGAATTCCTGAACTCTTCTCAAAGTGGTCTTGCCCAAAGTACAAGCACTTGCAGGAGTGAACTGCAGGCTGGGCTCAGTTTGGGGACAATCCATCTGATCTCTGGCCATGGCAGTGCTCCTCCAGCTGCATTTCTGGATTGAACCCTGGCTCGTTTTTATTAGAAAGGTATCCTAACTCACCACCAAAACCCAGACACAGCAGAAAGAAGGTTGTAACCCCTGGAAAATTGTTCACTGCTTACTCTCGCTATTAAAAGCCAAGGCTTTACAAAAATCTCAGCTAATCCAGAAGCAAACATAAACACACTGTGTGAGTCCTGACAACTATAATAAAATGATCCCTGGTACAACAATTTTCAGCTTCCTCTCCAATTCTCTTTTGGATCATGACTTACTTGTTAAGAACAAAATGCTACATTTGTCCCCAGCAACACAAGAAGCACGGAAATAAATAAAGTAAAACTCTCACCATATCCATCTGGTAAAGACACTGCTTTGAGGGATCCATAAATATCTCCAGGTATCTGCCAGTCACCACCTAACCCAAAATCCCAGTGTCTCCATAAAACGACAACTCACATTAGCTTCTGGATTTAGTTTGATTATCTCACCAAATTATCTGAAACGTGGTTTCCTCTAAGCTATTAAACCTCGCATTTGCAGAGCGGTTTGGATTTCTTCCAGGAGACTCATCCAAGAGGCAACAAGAGAGGGATCCCCTGCGGAACCCCTGAGGACCACAGGGATCCCCAGCAGCCTGGGTGCAATAATGGGCTGAAGCCACTAGGCAGAATTAATTAGAAACACCTGACCTCCATCCAGCTCGCTCTCTTTCACAACTTTGCTTTCACTGAGTATCCAGAGCATTTAATGGCATCTCCGCCCACTTTCCACCCAAACCTGGCCCGTGGCTGGGCTCCCACTGACCTGGCCATCTGCTTGTAGGCTTCCTCAGCCACAGCAAAGATGTGGGGGTCCATGTCCCCCATGTTCTGGCCGCTGTAGGCGTAGATGACATCCTGCTCGTAGATTGGCAGCTGCTCGTAGGGGTTGATGGCCACCAGCACGATACCTGAGGGCAGACAGACAGGCAGGAACATCACAAACCAAGCAGGGAGTTGATATTTCAGGGTTTTCGGGGCTTGTGTTCGTTGTTTCAATAAGGTTTTTAAAATACAGTGATCGAGAGTTAACAAAGAAAGGTGAGCAGCGAATGGGGATGGGCTTGGAATTCTTATCTCAGCATCTCCTTCAATAGCAGTAATCTCCTGCACAGCTACAAAGGGGATGCACAAAAGTGGTGAGAGGAGAATAAAAATACAATAATCTCCATTGTGTGAAGACAGACTTTGCAGGAGGGGTGAGGAGACATCAACACAGCCTGAGCCAGCAGTACAGAAAAGCAATTCCTGTGCAACCAAAGCTCAGCTAGACCCAAACACACACCCCAGGTTTTCCCCTGGCTTGAGTTGCAAGCAAGAACACCTAACAAAGAATGTACCCAAATCAAACTGAAATACATAAATCACGGGAAAGGAATGCCAGAGCCTGCTCTGAGGCTTTAAAGTCTGCCTCCTCTCCAGCTCTGGGCATGCTGGAGGAGGCAGTGAGCTGGGAGCTAATGAGAGGCCAAGCCACACGTGGTGCTCCCCGTGGGCTCCAGGGAGCTGCTCCGCACCCAGGTGCTGACAAAGCTCCAGCTCTGAGGAGTTTCAGGTCGGGCAGGTCTCAGCTGTCCCTGCAAGGAGCTCCAGGAGCACCGTGGTGGCTGTGGGGCCTGTGCCGTGCTCCCAGCCTGGCTGCTTCAGGGCTTGGGCACGCTCCAATTACAGGAGCACAGGAACACTCACCTTGTAGCACACACCGGGAGTGTGACTTAGCCCATCACGAAAGGCAAAGGTCAGTGACTGTCACATCACCTGCCCCTGCAGGACATTGACCCAGCTGCTCCACCTCCCCAAGCCCCGCTCCTGCCTGTTTGCTTCCCGGTTCTGCTCAGGTCACCCACCAGTTTTCCCTTACTCACCAAAACCAGGATGCAAACCACGCTGAAGGGCTCTCCTCCCTTCAGACAAGCACCTTCCTGCCCCTCTCAGCCACTTTATGGTATGCTGCAGCCAGGCAGAGCTTTGCAACTAAACCCACACAGCCCAAACCCCTGTATCTCCATTAATGCTGCACTCAGGATGGTCGTGGACCTTCATGAGAAGCTGCCCTCATGAAACTTCACTGGTTTTGGGTGACAGGAGGTGGCCGAAGGCACATGGTCTTCTGCAGCTGCAAAAGGCTGCAAGCTATGCCAGCAATCCAACACTGTTTTAACACCATTAAATACTGGAAGTTAACATCACCACGAGCCACAGAGGCTGTGTATTTCCAAGGCACTGTTTTAAAAAGCCATCTCCTCCTGCCAAGCATTTCCTCCACAACACCAAACTGCAACACAGTCACAGCTGGACACACCAGCTTTAACAAGACAAGGGGGAATGGCTTCCCATTGGCAGAGGGCAGGGATAGATGGGATCTTGGGAAGGAATTCCTGGCTGTGAAGGTAGCAAGGCCTTGGCACAGGTTGCCCAGAGCAGCTGTGGCTGCCCCTGGATCCCTGGCAGCGTCCAAGACCAGGATGAACTGGGCTTGGAGCAGCCTGGGATAGTGGAAGGTGTCCCTGCCCATGGCAGTGGGTAGAATGAGATGATCCTTAAAACGCCTTCCAACCCTAACAAGTCTGGGATTCTATGTATTGTCTTCCTTTCTTCCTAATTTTTCAAGTTGCAACTTGTTGCTGTCCATCCACAGGTAACTGCCATCCCGAATAGCTTAGGCAAAGCACCCTCCCCAAAAATCAGAGACTCAAGTTCACACCTGCCCTCCTCCTGCTCTGAAATTGGGAGTTAGATGATTCCCAAAGCCATGAAGAAAAGGAAGGAAATGGCAGAGCTGGAAGTTTTTATTTTTTGCTTTTTTTTCTGGAGGAAAACCTGCTGTGGACATTCCTCAGCAGGATCACTCAGGCATGCTGCTGTTCACTGGCTTTTTACGTCCTACTTTTTCCCCGTGGGGGCTGCCAAGCACATGCAAAGCTGGCCTCAAACTCACCTGACAAGATGTTCCCACCAAGAGCAGGTGGACCATGAGCTCAGCAAGTTCACAGTGCACCAGCACTCTGGTTTTACATCCCATTGACACACACTCATGCCTCCCACTCACCCTAAACCCACCACCCCCAGACTTTCCTCAGGCTGAAGCCTCTGGTTTATCATCTAAAGGGGTTTCTCTGTGGCCCCACAACCTTTCAGGAGCTGAACGTGTGGTCTGGACACTCACCACAGTAGGTGTAGATGTGGTTGGACTCGAGGAACCTCACTTTGAGGTTGTGCAGGACGGCAGGCTCGTGCAGGTAGCTCAGGGCTGTCAGGTCGTTCTGCCCCACCAGGATGTCTGGATTGCGCAGGAAGGGCAGCTCATTCCCTTGGAGGTCGACGGGATATTCATAGAGCTGTACAGATACACCAGGAATGCAGCAACACAAAAAAAGAGAAAACAACAGCAGCTCCTTTAATGGCTTGTCACTTTTCCAGGCGTTACTCCTGCTACTGTAAAAATACTTACATGCCCTGTGTAATTAAATCATCATCCCTGATGATAAATGCCATAGGGACTTGGATGACAGATGTCAGGTCACCCCACTGGGAATGGCTCTTAGCTGACCGCCACATGGTCCTGGTGGACACTGACGGTCCACAAGCACCAACCTGGTCATACCTGAGTCATCCTCAGGCCATCCTCGGGACAATCAGCCTGTAGCCACCTCTGAGCAGTGACGGGCACCGTACAGAAACCCACAGCTTCATCTCATCTAAGCATCTTCCTGCTCTTGGAAGAGCAGCCTCATTCCCAACTAGACCATGTTCTTACCATCAGAGCCATTTCTCAGCTCATTTTTAATTGAAGTTACTTTTCTACCTGAAATCTGACACCCCTTGAGGCAGAGAGGACTTGGAGAAGCACGGAGTCCCTGCAGGTGAAGTGTCTGAGGAGCCAGGTTACGCTGCTGAAGCTGGCACATGGGCAGCCTTACGCTAATTTTGACACGTCCCCAAATGACCAACAGAGCCACCAACTAAAAAAAAAACTGTATTTTTTTTCTTTACAGAGAACGGAAAAAAAAAAAAAAGCCAGTGATGCTGCTTCCCACAGGGTGCCTCAGAAAGGAGGGATGATGTTTAGCTCCCAGCAGAAGGGAAGAATCACAGTTTCCAAGCAAAACCACTGTCACTGCACTGGATCACTGCCCGTGCAAGCAGCACAAGGAAAGCTGACCCAAGTGCACGAGGACAGGCTCTCTCAGCGTGTCTGACAACCTCAGGCTGGTTTTATCCTCCAATTCCACGTTGTCAATGCCAATTTTCAAGAGTTTGCACTCAGTCTCACATTTTAATGGCAAACACACCAGGGATGCCCTGTGATATTTAAAAGTCAGCTCTTCATTCGGAGGGAGTACTCCTGCATACAGAGCAGAGCCAGAAACCACAAAACCCATGAAGATTCACTTAAAGCACAAGGACAAAAGGAAGCACTGAACAGCCGGGTAATGCGTGTTGGCCGTCAGGAACAAAAGGCTTTCTGCAGCTTTGAATCCCCTGAAGATACGTGTGCTGGGTATCTCCAACCTGATGCACACAAGTGCTGTTGCCCTTTGCTAGAGCTTTCCAACATGACACAGATCAAGGCAGGACTTAATACAGGAAAGCATCAAACAGGGCACTCCCAGAGACCTTGGGTCTCTTGCACAACCCCAAAATGAGATGTTTCATGTTTCACCATGACTAGTCTCATTAAGCCACTACCTGCAACACCTGGTAATCCTTTCATCTCCTCGTACTTTAATGTTGCTGATCCTGAACTCAGCTATACAAAAAGATTAGACCTTGCAGGACTCCTCAGCCCCTCTAGTTTGCAGGGAAATATCCAGATTAAAGAGGAAAAAAGTAATTCCTACCCAAGTACTAAAACTGCAGGAGATCTCAACCAGGAAGGGAGAATGGGGGTTGTAGTGCTCAGCAACAGGGGCAGGTGTACTTTGGCAGCCTGAGCACAAGTGGAAGAAAGGAGCCTCCAGCCCTGGCTCCAACAGCACAAGGACGTGGAGCTGCTGCAGCCAGTGCAGAGGAGGCCACGGAGATGCTGCCAGGGCTGGAGCCCCTCTGCTCTGGAGCCAGCCCGGGACACCTGGGGCTCTTCAGCTGCACAAGAGAAGGCTCCAGGGAGAGCTCCCAGCCCCTGCCAGGGCCTCAAGGGGCTCCAGGAGAGCTGCACAGGGACTGGGGACAAGGCCTGCAGGGACAGGACAAAGCAGAATTACCATAAGTTGAAGGACAGTAGGCTTAGGTAAGGTATTAGGAGTGAATTCTTTGCTGCAATGGTATTGAGGCCCTGACACAGGTTTCCCACAGAAGCTGTGGCTGCTCCATCTCTGGCAGTGTCCAAGGCCAGGTTGGATGGAGCTTGGAGCAGCTCCCCGGGTCAGTGGAAGGTGTCCCTGCCCACAGCAGGGGGTAGAATGGCATGAACTTTAAGGTCCTTCCAACCCAAACCATTCCATAATAAAATGACGTTTCTGTGCCTGGTGCTTCCAAGGGCTTGCAGGGTGGCCTCTGTTCATCTCCTCATCAAGATTTATCACTGTGGAAGGTAAAGAGGCATCAAGCATCCTCCACCCTTTATCCTCTCCAGAAAGCTGCCCCATGCTGGAGAGCAAACAGGCAGGACAACAGAAGCAGGTGAGGCCAAGCCACGAAGAAGCACCAGCACCAAGCACTGGGTGCAGATCCCAACATCAACAACGTTCTCTGCAAACCTGGCCCACTCACACACTGCCAACACTCCATGCCTGAGCTACTCTGAAAAAAAGAAAACTGTTTTGATGAACTACCCAATCAACCACAGCTCATTCCTGCTCTCCATCTTCCCATTAGGCAATATGGTGAAAATGCTCCCCACAGTGTGGAAATGTCTGGCTTGGAGGGGATGGGAATTACTTGTCCTGCTTGGAACATGTGGATTTGTAGTGGGTGGTCTCTACTAACTCTTCTAGGCAACGGAGCAGATCACACTCCAGACAGCTCAGGAAACCCCATCTGCCCAATTGAAGAAAGATGGTTTAGGTGAAATTCTGCATGAAAAATGTATTTATTCTTCCTGCTGCACCAGGCAGCTCATGGTGGGTACAGAGCACGGCTGCTCCCTTCCCATGAACTGAATTTGCAGCCGATGCAAATGCCGTGGTTAACTTCATCTGCAACTCCCTGCTGTCACCCAACGTGCCACTCCACGAGGTTTTTGTGTGGAACAGAGAGCAGCTGCTCCTCCCCAGCCTCTATCCTGCCCTGGGGATGATTAATTGCTGGCTGTACATGCGCTACAGCCCGGGTTGTTTGTACATTTGGAACCAGCGCTTGCTGGAAAACATCTACATTTAAATGAGTTTTGTGTTTTTCTCTTTTAAAAGCTTTTCTTATTTAAAAATAAAGCAGAGGGAAAAGGGGTTTACGTAAGATTGTACTCAAGAGAGAAAAACTAAGGCGTGGAGAAAGCTGTTGCACAGCAGTCACCTCTGAGGCGTGTGTGGGTTTTCCATCAGTACCCGAGGTTGAGTAGATGCCACCAGCCGTGCTCTCCACAATTTGTTCGGCAGCAAAAAGCACAAACTGGCACTTCTGACGTGCTGCTGCTATTAAAAAAAAAATACATCCTAATATCAACAGAATGTCACAAGTTTGCCAGGAGATGAAAAGAGATGATGGAGGTCAAGGGCTTTTCTCGGAACCTACTGTAACACAAGTGTCTGGGGAGGGTGCAGGCAGGGAAAAGCTGGAAGTGTTAAGGCAATAAAACACATTTTAAACCACTTCACAGGAACTATGAGATGGCTCAGGCTTCTTCACACATTAATTTGAAGCTTTAAATTACTAAAAAGAATAACGACACTCAAAAGCTTACAGTTTCATCTTCAAGTTTGAGCTGGAGGCTTTTATCTCCCTCTTTGTAATCCTTGATAATTTCTGCCGATCTCCAAACTTCATCGGGGTCAGGAATCCAAACCCTAGTGTGCTGGAGAGGTGAAAAAAGGAAAGAAAGAAAAAGTTTAGACATGACAAAACCTCGGGAAATTAAATGAGAAATAAATTAATTCTCCATTTATACAGCCTCACACTCATTACAAAGTCAATGCAGCCAGACCATTTACTTTAGCAAAAGAAAAAATAAATCTGGTTTTAGCTCTTGGGGTAAATTACAGACCAGAAGTCTAATTTTTCAGTCTAATTTTCTCCTGGACAAGGTGAACACTGGCTTGTTACCAATCTAACAAAGCAGGGTAAAGTCTCAAGGTAAACATGGAATTTAATTTCCCTGGGAAAAAAAAAAGAAAAAAAAAAAAGAAAAAAAAGAAAAAAAAAAAAAAAAAACAAACCAGCCTTCCAGAAGGCTTTTATGAAATAACACAATTCACCCCCAGCAGACCCTACACCAAAACATGTTTATTTTGCTCAAAACAAGGCAGTTTGGTCCCCACAGAGCAAGCCCTGACCCAACCCCACAGCCAGGACAGAGGAAGGCAAATGACAACACCAAAGCCAAACTCCTTCAGCTGGAGATGAGCACGCAAACAGGCTCCAGGACACACTTAGATTTAAATAAATTCATGAATTAGGGTAAATTTAACCTTTTTTGCTTCTGCAAAGTCAGGGCCACCAAGTGGGGAGCCCCAGCCCAAGTGTCCATGAGGGATTTTGGCTGCTGGGCTCACGGAGTCAGGTTGGTGCTGGACTCTTCCAGCCTACACAGCCAACAGTAACCCTCCAATAACCAGTGATTTACTGGCCTTTTTGGGGTATTTCTCCCCTCCATTCCCCCTGTTGCTTGAAATGAGAGCTATATAATCTTATTCCTACTCCAAACACCAGGGGCTGGGGGCAATCCCAGCAAATCCAAGTGACAAGCAGCACCAGTACCCCAAATGTGGTTTTGGCCTTCATTTGAAACCAAACCCCAGCACACAAGGTCCAGGCAACATTCTGTGGCAATCAACGAGTTAACACAGCAGCCACCACCTGACAGCCCTCTTTGCAGCTGAAAGGCAATAGATTTTTATACTTTATCACACGTAATTATTTTTAGAGCGGCTCAATAGCTACAGCAGCAGGAACCTTTAGATGTTAATGGAGCCACACAGTCCTATTCCCAGAACAACAGTTTTACCAGGGAGTAGGGGGAAAGGTGTGAAAACTTGGATTTTGTCAGCACAGCAGCTCCAGCATCTCATGAGCCTCCAGTGGTCTCCCTGCCACGAAGAAGGGAGGCTGCAGTGGGGAAGGGGCTAGTTGGAACCCCTACCAGCCCCACCACTGTGCATTCAGCCAGTGCCAGCTCTCTGCTGGCAGAAAGTGATATTCAGACACTCTCTGGGAGTGCCCAAAATAGCCAAGGATCAGGATGTACCCGGCTCAGGAAAGATTCAAACACAAGGTGTTGCTGGTCTTGGCAACCTTGCAAATTTTCCACCTGCACACGGGGCTGGGCTGAGCCCTGGGCCTGCCTGGACGGGCAGGGACACACTGACCCCAGAGCCACCTGAAATGGGGTGCCTGTGATTCCAGCTCTGTAGCTGCAATCTGGGTACAGCTCCAGCAGCAGCAAGAGGTCCCATGGGCCACCCTCGGCAATTCCTGACCAGCCACGGCCAGGAGCCACCCCAGAGTGACAGGAGGATCCAGGGGTGACAGCTCCGAGTATCTGCCGCCCACAGCCTGTGGTGGGAGACTCTGTATCCCACCAGCCACCCTGACCACACTACTTGAGCTTTAATAGTAATAACAGAACTGTTTTTGTGCACACACACACAACATGCAAGGGCCCACGCAGGACAGACTGCACCAAGCAGGACAGACATGTTTGCAAGGCCTCGGGAGCGGGGTGACGGATGCCAGCACCCGCTGCCCATGGCCTTGTGGTGGGAGGCTCTGACCACAGCACTACAGAGCTTTAATAATAATAACAATAGAACTGATTTTCCCAGACTTTGTGCACACACACACGTGTGCAAGAGGTGACCAAGCAGGACAGACTGCACCAAGCAGGACAGACACGTTTGCAAGGCCCCAGGAGCGGGGTGACAGCTTTCAGCACCCGCTGCCCACGGCCTGGAGGTGGGAGGCTCTGACCACAGCACTACAGAGCTTTAATAATAACAATAGAACTGATTTTCCCAGACTTTGTGCACACACACACACGTGTGCAAGGGGTGACCAAGCAGGACAGACTGCACCAAGCAGGACAGACATGTTTGCAAGGCCTCGGGAGCGGGGTGACAGATGCCAGCACCCGCTGCCCACGGCCTTGTGGTGGGAGGCTCCGTATCCCACCAGCCACACCGACCACAGCACTACAGAGTTTTAATAATAATAATAATAGAACTGATTTTCCCAGACTTTGTGCACACACACACACGTGTGCAAGGGGTGACCAAGCAGGACAGACTGCACCAAGCAGGACGGATGTGTTTGCAAGGCCCCAGGATGGGGTGACAGCTTTCAGCACCCGCTGCCCACGGCCTGGTGGTGGGAGGCTCCGTATCCCACCAGCCACACCGACCACAGCACTACAGAGTTTTAATAATGATAATGGTAGAACTGATTTTTCCCAGACTTTGTGCGCACACACACACACGTGCGAGGGGCCACCAAGCAGGAGAGGGGTGTTTGCAAGGCCCCAGGAGCCCTGGCTGGCAGATCCCAGGAGCGATCCAGCACTCCCAACACCGAGCTGCTCCCCATCCTGCCGCAGGGCCTGGGGCTGTGAGCACAGGCTGCTGTGAATGCACCTCCCCAAGCATCTCTAATGCTGTCCTCTCGTGCGTGCACACGCACGCATCCAAGAAGGGGGAACGCCATTCATTCTGCTGTGCTCTTCCACCGCCCTCTCCTCCCCGCTGCGCCCGGCCCTCCCGGCAGGGCAGGCTGCTACACACAAACCCCCATCCAAGCCCTCCCTCTCACCCATAAATCCCTGATACATCAACCACACAGCGCTGGAATAGAAGCACTTTGTCACTGGTACATCTTTACAAGGCCAGCTTTAATTAGAACCTGAGGAGGCCTGGGGGCAGCTCTCGGATGGGTCACGCTGGGCTCACCACCCTCACCTCCCCTGCATTCTGCTCCCCAACCTCTGCAACCTGCTCCCCCCCTCCCAAAGCAGCCTCACGCCCTCTCTTTTTGGCAAACGAACCCACACGGGTGAGAGTCACCGTGCCCCCAAAACCAGGGCGCTGGCAGGCGCCCACCCAGACATGGGGGGAGCATCCCTGTGAGCTGCTGCTTCCATAATCACACTTCCAGCGTCGTTTTACCACTCCACGAGCCTTGTCTGGGCTTCCTGAGAGTTTTAACAGCCTCTCCATCTTCTGGAGGAGCTTGTCATGAGGGAGAGGGCACACGGACCCATCTCAAAGCACTGGGAATGGAGGATTAACTTGATTTTGGGCTCAGGAGACACAGCCGTGGGCAAACCGCTCAACCTCCAGACACTCCAGGGTTTCCATACATTTCCTCTTTTTTTTTTTCAAGAAAAACATTCCTTCAGTCCTCGAGGATGACTTCAAACAATGTGCGAGAATTAACTAGAAATAGCTCCGCATGCTCAGCGTCTAAAAAAACTTTTTAAAAAATCTGGTTTGTGATTTTTTTTTAACCAGATCCCCAATAAAACTGAAGCCATTCAGTTCCCTCACAGCCTCTTGCATTATTCCACCCAGCTTAAGCAGAAGCTTAATAAATTCAATCCCCACCTCCTGATTTGATTTAGATTTTAGCAGGCTGCCACTGCGGATGCAGATTAAAACCAACATTAAATTAGAAGAGGCAGGTCTTGTTTCAGTGTTTCAAAGCCCTCAGTGCTGGCCAAAGGCACTCCCAGCAAGCTCTGGGCAATGTGCTCCATCTCAGCGAGAAGAGATGCAGCTCTGCAGGCAAGGACTTAAAACTCTGTGGACAGAGCATCATTTTCATTACATTAAGAAAATTGTATAATCTTCCATTAAGTAAAAAATATTAATAACCAGCGATCTCAGCTTCGTCTGGGCCGCTTGGCGGTTGCAAGTCTTCGTGGCAAGCTGGACATCAGCAAATCCATCTTTATTATTACTGGGTTTTAATCCCCTGAGTTATTTCAGGAATGTCAATACTCACAGCTGACCCCGGGAAGTTTTCATTGCTCCTGGGTCAAGGGCATTTTTCCAGGGGCATACTTCCAACAAACTGCAGACAGAGGGAGGGCACGGCAGAAAACCCACAATACTGGCAATAAAATACCATCAACCACCCCACCATCAGGAATTCAGTAACAGAGGTGAAGACACTGTATGTCATGACAAAGGTTCTTCCACACAGGTGAAGAAAATCTTATGAAAGGACTTTAGCTGAAACCACAAACAGTGATTAAAAAAAAAAAAAAAACAAAAAAAAACCAAAAAAACAAAGGTGAAGGCACAAATGTAAAACAGAACACGGTGGAAATTGGGACAAATCTATATTTTTCTCTGTAAAGCAAGCACACTTCTATTTTTCTCCCTTTGCAATGGGCTTATTGCTAGCCTCATTGTGTATTGTTCGGTGTCCAGTATTGCTGGATGCTTTTGAAGAGGACAAAAAATACATGCAAAAGAAAAAACAGAGCAAATGTCAGCCCTGGCTTCCCAAGAATATTTATATTTACACGCACAGCACGTGAATGGTTATGCAGCTTACACTCAGACCAATACTCACCTTCCAGCTCTCATTCACAAGCTATCTATTATTAAAAATGAAGTTTTCCTAAACTGTGCTCTTCTCAAGGAAGAGGAAAGTACAACCTGTACTTGGAATTAGAAGTGGCCATATCACACGATCTGGGTGTCATTTTTCTGCTCCTGATTTTCCTTTTTAAACTAGAATCGAAGATGATTTCCCAGAGATAATTTAAAGAGGCTCTTGCAGAAATTTAAAAAAAAAAAAAACAAAAAAAAAAAAAAAAAAACAAAACAAAAAAAAAAAAACAACCAAAAAAAAAAAACCACCAACCCAGAGTACTTTACTTGCAGTCGCTGTCTGGATGACCACAGCTTCTCTCTCAGCCTCTGTGCTAAATCAAACATTAATTTTTCTCTCCATTAATTTTTATTAATACAGACCTGGGCTGAGCTGGGGTCACCAGCACGGGTGGTTTGGCCCATGCATTGCCACTGTGCCCAAAGCAGCAGGGTCCCACGTTCCCCAGGAGTTACAGGTGGTTATGGAAGGAGTCACCCTGCCGTGGTAAATGTGTTTGTGTTCGCAAACCACTGCACCTGTGGGTGCTGGAAGAGCCACCGGATGTGTGCTGGCAGGAGGGGGACACAGAAAGGAACCAGCTCCACGGATCTCCTGGGTGCCCTACAGCCCTAAAGTTCCCTTCTGCCCCACTTGGCAGTGAGTCAGGAGAAAAATCTGCTTCGCCTGTGACGCAGCAAGGCACGGGTGAGGTGCTCTGGCAGCCAGGCAAAATATCTCCATTAAGGGACTTGTGCATCATTACCTTTTTTATTATTATTTACAATACTGAACATCGAGGCAGATGGCAAACCATAATCCTCCCTTTCCCATCCTCTGAATGAGATTTTCATCCCAGGAGCAATTTCTCCCCTGCCCGACAGACAAGCAAAGCTGATATTTAGGTCAGGGCTGCCCGAGCTGTGACTCCGGAACCTGCTGACCCCCGTGTCTCAGCCTGGTCTGGCTTCTCTGCCTGCTGCCGGGTACCACCAGCTGCCAAACCCTCAGAGGGGACAGGAGGGGCTGGCAGAGGGTGTCCCTGCTCGCCACAGGGCAGGCAGGAATGTCCCAGAGTTGTGCATCTCTCCCCTGCCCAGTGCCGGTACCCGATGCTGGGGGGAAAAAAACAAAAATCCAGCATCTCCACACAGTCTCCTCTCAAAGAGGATACAGAGCCCAGAAGGTGTCCTCTCAAAATGGGGACCTCTAGCAGCAAAAGACCTTCTTCCTCACCCTAAATCCCCACAAACACCGAAAGGGCTGACAAATCTTCATTTCAGCTCTGAGTGGGGAACACAGACTACAACAGCAGCATGCGCTAGGGATAGGGGAAAAAAATAATAGTGTTTTCCTTCTTAAAAAGCACAGAAAACATCATTTTGAGCTACAGAATGCAAGTGCTAACCTGCTGGGGGTGTTAAATGTAAAGGGAAAGACAGTGAGACTCTGCAGGAGCATCTCTAATTCCTCAACATGAGAACGAGCAAATTGAGTGTTTCCCAGGGCTGATAAAAACTCAAAAAACCAAACAGCAGAGCCAAGGAGGATGGGCATTATCTACATCACCTCTCACGTTCCCTATCATGCTCATGCTAGTGGAGATGGACCCTGGACAAACACACAAATGCACACCCAAACAATGCCTCTTTTAAGGCAGGGCTCCTAAATTTTGGGGAGCATCTCTCCATCCTCAAACACTGCAGGGGTGCCTGAATTTGAGCAAACTATGCACTTCACTGATGCCTTCGAGGCACGAGGATATTCTCTCCCCCTGAAGAGCTGTCCCACTGATGGATGGCTGCAAGTCTCCCACCAGCACTAAATCTGCTCAATTTCTCCTCGCGGAATTTTATTCCCCTGCCCAAATTAACTCCGGTGATGATTTGCATAAAGTGTCACAGCAGCTGAGCAGCGCTTGGACAAGCAGCATCTGCAGCATTTATCCACTGGCTCATTAGAAGCATTTCTAATGAAGGGGCATTTAAAAGGCTTCAGGGCATCATTGCACCAACCTCGTGCCACCACGGGCAGATGGGAAACTGGCACCGAGCACAGGGGGGCTGCAGGCGAGCCCTGACACCAGGACAGAAATACTGGGGGTACCCTTGAAGGCTTTACTTTAATTAACTGTGATTTTCAGGATGATTTCCAAGACTGATCAATAGTCTTCTTACATGTAACTAACAGCCAACTCGTGTATCCCCAACATCTCCCCCGCCACTTCTTCCGTGGCATCTCGGCGTCGCTCGTTACTGCAGGTTTAATTAGGAGTGACAAGTTCAGCGTCAAGGTCTTGAGTGCGCACACAGCCCTGCTCTCACTGCAAAATTCCTCTTCCAGTAAGTCATACAGTTCCAGTAAGATGCTGGAAAAGTAGGTAAAGCTCCAGGTGCTTTGGGACAGTGCAAATAAACAATCTGGTCTTAATTTGGGGCAAAAAAAGGCAGTCCCTCCCAGGCTGGGGAGCGATCGCCTCCTGGGCTGTGACACCATGATTTCCTCCCGGCAGTGCAGCAACTTCTATTTTCACTTTGTTTCTTTTACCCTTTAAAAAGAAATGAAACCCAAAGCAGGGTCAGCAAGCCTCCACCTGGAGGGGGTGTGCAACAGTCACCTGTACCACCCTGACAAACACCTCAGAGCAGCCTGAGACGTTCCGGGAGAGAGCTGGGCCGGGTGAATTGGAGCTGGCAGCACTCAGGGTCTCTCTGCAGCCCTCTCCAGCCCCGGCTGAGCACAGGAACCCTCCGCCCTGACAGGTTCTGAAGCAGCACTGCCAAGGCTGGGAGCTGGGTGCAGCCTGACGAAGCACAGCGTGCAGGGCAGGGCTCTTCCCTCTGCAGGGCTAAGCCTGGAGTCAAAGCATGTGCTCCACAGCAGAATTAACCAAACCCTGCCAAGCCCTTCAAAACATCGTGCTCACCATCACCAGAGCAGCACCAAGAGATGCCAGCACCCAGCGTGCTGCTACCAGTCCCCTCCCCAGCTCCTCATCGAGCAGGGGATCACTGTCCCACAGAAAGAGCTCCTCTCCTGTCAGGCCTGGCTCAGCCCTGCACATGCTCCCCATCTGCTTTGCAAGATGCTCACCACCACTGTCCACCCCCTGCCAGGAAGAGGGACGCTCTGCAAGCCCCCAGAATCTCTGCAGAGTCCCTGGGAAGTACAAAAATCTGGTGACAAAGCCAACACAGGTAACTCGACTTCATTTGCAGATCTCCCTGGAAGAGTTGTGGGCATCAGCATCCTGGAGCGGGGAGCTCGGCACCCCTGCCCCAACCACCTTGCCTGGCTCCAGCATCCATGGGTGCTCATGGCCACACCAGCGAGCCAAACCAGCTCCTCCTGGACTCCTCACCTCTCCTTGCGAGCGATTGATTTAAAAATACCCACGTTGCACAGGATCACGAAAAAATCCTTGACCCCGGATGAGCCTTTCACACACAGCTCAGCCATGCAGACAATTTTTTTTTTTTTTTTAAATTAAAGGGTTATTGGGGTTTTATAGACTCGGGTTTTGCCTCTTTTAACTACAAACTCCATGCAGGGGCCAAGTGTCCCCACGGCATGACTTTCACCAAACAGCCTGTCATACTGCAAAAGTGAAATCCTTCCAGGCTACTTTCTGCAAATCCCTCTTGATTGGCATTAATTACCCTTCTCTCCTGTAATTCTCAATTAATCAAAACCTTTAGCAGTGCTGTGATGTAACCTTGCCTTCATTGTCCTCTTTTCTACCCGAAATTCATGTGAGTTCACCACTCCTTGCCGAGCATAAGCTGGATCCAAAACATGCTCAGTATCCACCACTTACAGCTGATCGGTGATGAATAGTTAAAAAACAGCCTTTGGGTTTAATTAAATAGTCAAAAATGTCCTTTCACGCTGGGTTTTCAGAGTCCTCTATCTGTAACACATATGCTTTAGGGAAATTCACAAGCACGTTCACTTCCCACGGCAGTGACCACCCCATGTTACATGATTTTGGATGAAAATGGTCCTGGGAGGAGCCTGGCCAGCTCTGTGGTGCAGGGATGCAGCCAGGGGACAGCAGGGCTTTCAACTGGAAATGTTTAAAGCAGTGGCTGCTCCTTGGCTGTAACTGCAGTGACACTGGTGGCATTCAGGGTGTCACCAGCACATCCCAAAATCCAGGGTACCACAGCACGTTCCCCACCCCACCGGGCACCACTGCAGCCAAACAGCACCAAAATCCACCTTTAATTGCAGTGCAACCCTTCCACCAGGCTGCACTGTTAACTTTATTCAGAAGATGTAATTGGATTAATCAACCTGCACAGTAACCCCTCACATCTCCAGAACTCGTGTATTAACACCCCTCTTGGAACATCACTCAGGCATAGTTAATTCAAAAGGGGTTGACTTAAAGTTACAGGACATTTTTCAGCATTCTCCAGGGAGAGGGTTATGCTGGAAAGACCTCCCAGGGCCACCTCTGCATCATTTTCACTGCCGAGCCACTGAAGGAAAACAAATTGATCACCAGGGATTTAAATGAGCAACACATTACCAGAGGTAATTAAAAAATTCCAGCAATAAGGTCTGTTAGCAGGGAGACATTAGACACCTGGAGAACAGCACCAGTGATCAAGACACAAAGCTGGAATAAACATGTTCAATTAAAGTAACTGAAGCAGTGAACGCACACTCGAGACACTCCCAGCTGCTGAGGAACGGGGGGGCAGAGAAAAGCTCTCCTGGAGGGAACCACCGATCCTGCATTTTCATACAACGACAGAATGGTTTGGGTGGGAAGGGACCCAGTGCCACCCCTGCCATGGGCAGGGACACCTTCCCCTATCCCAGGCTGCTCCAAGCCCCATCCAGCCTGGCACTGGACATGTCCAGGGATCCAGGGGCAGCCACAGCTGCTCAGGGCACCCTGTGCCAGGTCCTCCCCACCCTCACAGGGAAGAACTTCTTCCTAAATTTCTTTCATCTCCTTCCAGCAATGTCCAGGTATTTGGGGATGTGATTTGTACTGGCTCTGCTGCTCCCAAGACGTCTTTACACCAGATCTCGGATGAGCACCTGTACCATGAGTTACTCCATGTTAACGTACAGACTCTGTCTCCTCTCTCCAGCGAAATAAATCAGCAGGATTTTGCAATTGCTGAGCATAACACTGGTTCAAAACACTCGTCCAAGGAAACTCAAACAAAAGGAGGTTTTCTTTTTAATATATAAAATGCAAGTCACAACATGGCCCGACAGTCAGCTGTGTTTTCCTTCTCATTCCCTCACAGTTTCAGCTGTCCAGCTGAAATACTGAGATTTTGGCTCTCCAGATCTTCCCACACTAATATCCTGCAGCCTCTTCTTTACACCACACAGCAACTCCATGGAAAAGCATCCCCTAAATCCCATATCCAATCTCCTCCAAAAAAGGTAGGGGAGACAAAAGCCTAAACAAGGAAGGATGCAGGAAAGAACATCTCCATCAAACCCTGCATTTTGAATCCCAGAAGGTGATCTGGGAGGTGGTGCTTCAGCAAAGCAGCATTTGCGTTCTGGAGGAAGGGCCCAGGGGAGGGGAGCAACGTGCAGAAGACTGCCCAACTGGGAAAATGGTTGCAAGAAGGGCACCTGAACGCACTCAAAAAAACCTAAAACAAAACAACGAAGAACAACAACAACAACCAAAAACAAAGGGGAACAAAGAAACCAACCAAACAAAATCCAACAAACCAACAAAATAAAACAAAAATCACCACCACTGAATGCATCTTTTCTAGCCCTCACCTTCTGGTTTGAATTTTGATTTTTTTTTTTCCCCCTGATCCGGCAACGTCCCCAGAAGAGTTAGGCAAATCCAAGGTTCTCTCTTCCCTTTGGAAGGGTGGTTACCTCAGCTGCGCACAAGCACACACCTCCAGGAAGATCAAACACAGCTCTCATGAAACACTGAAGTGTCCGCAGAACAAAGCATCCAAATAGAACAAGAAAATAAAAAAAAAATAGATTAAAAAACCCAAAAGAAGCTATCTCAGCTATGGGGCGCTGCTCCTGCCTTACCTATTCCCACAACACAACAAAGCCACTCTTGGGTGGGCACACAGGACACCCCTACCCCAACAGGAGATTTACTGACTCACGTGAACATCCCTCCCTGTGCTACAGGAGCATTTCTGTATTCCCCCAGCAGTCACAGGCTCCCTCTGGGCACAGGCAGGGCTGCAGAGTTCTTCCCACCATCACAGGGACACCCCAGCTGTAAGATTTCTGTCCCCACTACACATTCCCTGGCTCAGGCCCAAAGAGGTTTTCCCAACACCAGGAAATGCAGTTCCCACCCAAGGGATGCCTCTCCCCTGGGGAAGGACACGGAGTTACAGTCACACAACTGATGCCACTTGCCTTGAACCCATCGGGTCCCATCAGCTCAGCTTAAGGACTTAGCCTGTTTCAAGGCTTAGTTACACCCGCTCTTACCACCCAAGGTGGGAAAAACAATTGCTATTATTAACTAGAAAAGCAACCAAACAAATAAAAATACATCTTGAAGTTATAGCAGTTTCAGAGTGCATGAAGACAACGTATGAGGTCACTCAAACTTGAGTTACTCAAAGAGTAACTCAAATCCATCTCTACCAAACGCTACTCTGCCACTTTCCCCACTCCTCTAAGGGATGACCTCATGCTTTGCTAGGTAGAAGAATAAAATGAAGAAGAAAAAACTAAATCGAATAAATACTACATTAATCAAGTTCATTTCACTGTAAAAGCGAAGCTTTAGCCAGCCATGCTGAGAGCTCCCAGTTCAGAATGTACAAGACCAAAGGTTTCTGCCCTTTCTGACAAAACACTCAGTCCCAACAGCTGAGTGCCTTCAAACTGCAAGGGTCAGTGGTTGGATAGGGACAGCTGAACTCACGTGGCTTCAGTCCCTGCCAGGGGCCAACGTGCACTCCTGGTAACCCACACCACCACCCACAGCATCGCCCACAGCTGGGCCCCAAACCACAGAACCCCAGAAACATCTGGGTTAGAAAAGCCCCCAGACCATGGAGTCCAACCATTTCCCCATCACTGCCAAGGCTACCACTGACCCCTGTTAAATTGTTAAACCCCTGCAGGGATGACGACTCCACCACTGTACTGGGCAGCTCTGCCAGGGTTGGACAGCCCCTTCCACAAAGGAATTTTCCCAATATCCAAATGCATCAGAAAAGGCGTCGGTGGCCACGCACACTCATGGATGCACCAGGGATTTGGGACCCTGTCCAAAGGGGATGTGACCCACAAAAAACAGAGAGACGTGCAGTAACTCATGTCCCCTCATAGCTGCTCTACCTTCCATCCCACACGGGGGTGAAACTGGAGGCTGCTGCAAACTTACCAAGGAGTACTCTTAGGTGCTTTATTAAGGAAAATAAAAACCAAAATCCCTGTTTGCATCGTGGCATGGCGGCGTCATCATGCAGAGATTCCATCCAAACTTAATACCACCCTCTTCACCCAAGACACCAAACCAGCCTTTGCCAGGGTTTGTTTCCCTCCTCCCTGTGGCACCTCTCACCTCGCTGCTCCCTGATAAGGCAGCAAGGCCAGCTTTCCTCCTCCCTGCCAGGGGCAGGTAGCCCTTATCAGGGCATTATTAAAGCTACTGTCAGAGCACAGCCTCCCAATTCCCAGCTACGGTGGAGATAAGACCCACTTCGTATGAACAAAAATACTCTGGTAAGAGCAGGGACTCAATCCTGAGAGGAGCAGGCTCTATCGGAGCATCAGCGA
The DNA here is from genome assembly GCF_029207755.1 of Chamaea fasciata. Taxonomy (NCBI): domain Eukaryota; kingdom Metazoa; phylum Chordata; class Aves; order Passeriformes; family Sylviidae; genus Chamaea; species Chamaea fasciata. Next base: position 1,016,796 of record NW_027094089.1, on the reverse strand, counting down.
GACGCACTCAGCTGCAGAAAGGCAAATATTTGCTTCCCCCTCCTCTCCCCTTCCTCCCTGTGTTGTATTTACAAATCGGGGTCACTTCCAACAACAGGATGTCCCCTGCATCAGGAGGAAAGCCACATGCCAAGCAACCCTGCAGAGCTCCAGCTCTGCCCAGAGCTCACCTCCCACCAGATTCTCCTGGAGGCTTCCAGTAATTGATTTCAGTCACTGGAGAGGGACTTGGGACAAGGCCTGGAGGGACAGGACACAGGGAATGGCTTCCCTCTGCCAGAGGACACAGGGTCAGGTGAGATCTGGGGAAGGAATTGGTGGCTGTGAGGGTGGGGAGGCCCTGGCACAGGGTGCCCAGAGCAGCTGTGGCTGCCCCTGCATCCCTGGAATTGTCCCAGGGCAGGCTGGATGGGGCTTGGAGCACCCTGGGATAGTAGAAGGTGTCCCATGGCAGGCAGTGGCACCGGATGACCTCTAAGGTCCTTCCCACCCAAACCCTTCTGTGATTCTGGGATTTCCCCACAGAAGGTGTGAAGAAGCACAGAAGTATTTCTGTGCTCCTTCAGTTGCTGGCATTTCCAGCTGTAGGATTGTGGATCTGAGCTCCAGACTGATGCATTTCAGAGGAACCACCTCGCCCAGGACACGACACGTCCCAGGTCATTGCAGGGTCTGACAAGACAGCAGTGATGGTCCCAGCAGTGCAGGACCTGGGCACAGCACATCCACAAAGCCAGCTCCTGACTGCCAGCACTGATGTCCCAGGGAGGAATCCCAAGGGACTGGTTCTCACAAAAGCTCTTTTCACAGGAAAGCAGTTTAACCTGCTCAAAAGGCGTTTTAGCCTGTTCAGAGAGGAGGCTTCCCCTCCGTCCATCCACCAGCAAAGCACTGACAAAGGCCTGGGCTTTGTTTCAAAGGAGGCCAGCAAACCTCAGCATCCCCACAGCCTGTTTCCAGCCAGGAACTGCTGTCTGGGAAAGCTCATGAGTTGGGATTTCCCCGCTCCTCCAACACTTCTGAGCTCCTTTCAGGGTTTGCATGTGCTGGAGAAAGCCCACATCTCATTTTGCACTGACACAGGGAAAAATAAGCCACAAATCTCTCCTCAGAGACAGAAAAGGATAGAGGCTGCTCCAGCAGTGAGACAGACTGCCACAGTTAATATCATTATCACTCCTAACCTGTGCTTTATTGCTGCAGTAAATTTATCCCCAGTGTCTTACATTCAGTCACCAGGGATAAAACGCAAGAGGCATCCCCAGAAACTGCTTAAATCCCCCAGAGTTGGGGGGGATTTTGTGAGCACTGGGATGGATGTGGAAGGCGTGTTTAACACAAGCAGAGAGCTCAGCAGCTGCTAACCCCACCCAGGGCAGCTCGGGGGGGGGGCTCACGGCATCCTCACAGGCCTGAAGGGTTCATGCCTGGTGGGAGGGACAGCCAGGGACACAGCTGCAGGACCTCACCCCAGCACCAGCAGTCTGCTTGTTGAAAGGACACGTCACCCCTGAGGAGACCCACCAGGATCTCAGGTGTCACTCCAACCCCACAGATATTCGTGGCTGGTTTAGCAGCCAAAGGGCACCGCTGTATTTTCACACCCACACCCAGTGCTGCCCGGGGTTTGTGGCACGGAGGACGCATCACCCACCCCCTCACTGCTGGTTGATGGCCAGAGCACAGAACCCACACAGGCTGCGCTGGCAGCTTCAGTTTTCCCTGAGCTCGGCCCGCAAATAAAGGGTGGGAAAAGCAGCGTCTCCGTTTTTAACTGGCCTGCTTCCATCCAGCAACTTAAACATCCTTAATGCATCTCGGCCATCGAACACAAGCCCTGTGCATGGGCACTGCAACTCCCAAGAGACTCCTCCAAGCATCAGTCATGGACAAGTGTGTTAACAGAGCGGCCAACTTTCAAATCAGACATCAATTATGTACAAAGCCTGTGAGAGACAAGGGTCAGTGCTGTTTATGAGGTTAAAGCAGGTAAGGCAGATGCAGCCAGGGCCTCTTCCATCTGCTGGGGTGTTTCAAAAGCTCTTCAGCTTTCAAAATATGAGCCCTGCTTCAGATCTGCACCCATCTGCTCTGCCCTGACTTGAAAAATTACATTTGTTTTGTGTGAGCAGGAGCAGTGAAGCCAAGCCCTTCCGAATGGGCCTTTTCCCTTTCCAGACAAATTAACTATGTTGAAGTTTAGCCTCACGCCAGGACAGGTTTGTCCAGATCCCAGGTACGTTTCTGCTGTTCCCAGCTTTCCAGCTGCTTCCCAGGCAGGTGAGGGTGAGCAGGGAGGCACCAGGGAGGCCCAGCCCGAGCCTGCCCATCACTCCGGAGCCATGCAAACATCACACGAGCTCTGGGCATCCAACACCCACTGCTAATGCTGCAGAAATTCCTCTTGAGTCTCTCGTGGGACACAGGGAGCTCAGAGCTCCCAGTGCCCAACTCAGACACCCAGGGGTGCGTGCAGAGGAAATTAATTTATCTAGACAAGCGTCAGGGCTACGTCTCTTCCAGCGATCTCTGTAACCGCACGTAAAAGCGGCATTTATCAACAGGGATGCATCCAAAAAATGTCAGTCTGCTGGCTCTGAAGCTTGAAGGCAGAAGAAATGAGATTTTAACCCGAGGAAGGTGCTAACTTTCTCGGTGAAGACACTTGAAGTTTATTTCTAAGCTTCAAGTTATATTACAATGCGGCTCTTCAAAGAACAGGGTTTGGGGAACAGCTCAGAAAACAAGAGTGGGTTTTATACTGTGGAAGGAGAGCGGTGGAATCCTGGCTGCAGGCAAAGCAGAGCATTAAAAAACACCTACACCTGAACGATCGCACAAAAGGCTGTTTGCAAAAATAACAACAAAGGCTGACGACTTGGACCCCCCCTCCAGAAACCAGCAGCAGCTCCACCTCGTCTCTAGAGTGGACTTTTCGCCCCAAAAGCACAGCACAGCTCATCTCCTAATTTTCAGGTGGGCTCTGGCACGGCTCCATCACGTTGGACACTCACACCAGGATCTTCCAACACCGTGCGCCTGCTTCTCAGCAGCACCTTGCAAATTGCTACAACGTGAGTTGAGCTGCAAAACGAAATTGAGGCAGAAGCGTTGTTGCCATACTCCAGAAGGATTACAGAACTATTTTTAATAAGGGGTTTAATAAGCTTTAAGCGGAGTAAGTTGCTTTTTCTCAGCTCACATGGCTGCGAAGATAAAACCCTGCACAAAGCAACAGCCACAAGCTGCTTGACAGAACTTGCAGCGCTAAAAATTATGGAGTTACCTCTTCAAAGAATGTTCTCTTTTGTTGCCTTTGAAGAAAAAGTTTATATACTACAAACTGAGGTTTGGCTATCTCGCAGTTTTCCGACATCACAGAGCTGCACCTCTGCGGTTTCTGTTTGGTTTTGGCCAGACACTCGTAGGATCAGGAATGAGCAACACTGAAGGTTTGGAGCAGGATAAAAACCCTTAAATCTGGCTTTGTGGACTAATGTTCTTTATGTAATCAGGACATCCCATCCTGAGTTGGGACAGCCAAAATCAATTCCCACACCATATTCCACATCCCCAGCCACCGCTGGTCACCCACAGCTGGACCAGAGCCACACCATGCTGGACCACAGCTCCCAACACCCTCAGCCACATCCCAACATCCATCAGCCACATCCCAAAGGTGACAGGGATGGTCAACTCCAGAAAACACACATCTGTTGAAAACCAGATAGTACCAGTATTATCTTTTACTCAGAAAAAAAAAAAAGAAAAAGAAAACAGAAAAAGAAAACAAGCCCATCCTGAACCTAGGAAAGGGTCAGCACGGTAAAATTTAAAATTATAAATAACTACTAATTTTTTCTACTCTGTGAGTGTTTCTCCCTCCCCCACCACTTAGCACAACCTCTATTGTCTGAAAAGCGTTTAACTGGAAGTGGGTCATGTCTCCTGGCATTACTAAATCTTCCCAAATTTCCCCCGATTAGTCAAATGCAATATCCTCTCTGACATCTGAATGATTGAGGTAGTGTGTAATGCCATTTTTCCCCTGAATGAGCCACATCAAAGAGGGTTATAAGCCTAGAGATGGCACGCCAGATAAAAGAGTCGCCAACAGATTGTGCCCAAAATATTACCGAGGAAAATTAAATCGTTTTGTTGGAAGGTTTCTCCTTTGGAAACATTCAGCCGTTAGTACTGGAAGTGGAGAGACAAAAAACTGCCTTCAGAGTTGCTAGCTGTGAGCTGAGTGGTCCCATAGTTAAAACACTTGTGCACACAGATGATTTTCTGTCAGCCACAACGTCCAGCCTGCCCCTCACACAGGGACACCAAAAACCATCCTGCTGGGAGCTAATGACAGCCTAAATTTGGGTAATACCTCTCAAATGACTGAAAATTACAGCACAATCCTTTCAGACAGCAATACAAGGAAAAAAAAAAAAGAACAAAAAAAGCAGTAAACCTGCTACTCCAGAAAAAGAAAATACCATTTAGTAACTGGGATGTAACAGCAAGCAATCGCTCGGGCATGAGTTATATCCAATGGGTTCAAAAATACCACCCTTTGAAGCAGAAGGATGCCTGGACCCTGGAAGGATCCTGGAACAAGAGCTGCTCCAGTGTTGATTGGGGGCTGAACTCTCTCCTCACAGGAAAAAGAGCTGGAGCTCTTAAATACGTGTCAGGTTGGTGATTAGGTGAGATCCGGGCAAAGTTTAGTCAGTAACAGCAGGGTTTGCATTCTGCTGATTTACCTCACGTGACCTCCCGGTGCTGAAACTTTGCACCAGAGCAAAGGCTGGCAGGAGACAGCACCTTCTGCAGTCAAAAAACAAAGTAACAAAATTAAAATAATATTTTTTAAAAAGAGTGAGAGGGAGAGAGACCTTTTGGCATTGACAAACAGACTATTGTGTTTCTGAAAACTGGTTCTTCAGCGAAAGATAAAAAGCGTGTGGTGCAGAAATCCATGTTAAAAAAAAAAAAAAAAAAAAAAAAAAAAGAGAGGGGCCCTAGGGAGGTTCCATTTGGGTGAGAACAGTTTCAAATTCCTGGTGGTGGACTTCGGGATGCAAACCTCTGTTTTGGGTAGAGGAAAAGCCCGCTTGCAGCTCATTTCTGGGGACTGCAAGTCGCTCAGCCTGGAGCAGCCCCAGCCATCCCCACCAGAGAGAAAGGGAAATTCGGGGCAGGTTTTGTTACTAAGGATGGGTCAGGCCCACCCTGATGGTCAAGCAGGTTCAGGTTGCTCCAAGCTGGTGAGCTGGTCAAGGCTGGTCACTTCTCGTGCCCACCTGGCACCACGGGGACAGCCCCCAGGCTTGGCAGGGCTCCCCGAAACCCAGGGGTGTGAGCACAGCCATCCCTCACCAGAACAACGGCGGGGAGGGCAAAGTGCAGAGAGATGAAGATTAGCTCTGACAGCCTCGACTCTGAGTTTATTTTGGCATGGCAAGAGCACACGAGGCTTCAAAGCAGCTCTGACGAGCAGGGGCCGGGCAGCAGCCACTGCCCCGAGCTGAATTCCGCAGCCGTCCCTGCCACCGGTTGCACCCAAAGCATCAGCCCTTCAACCCTCAGCACCAGGGTTTTACACAACTGAGACCTGCAAGGCTTAAGACACCTTGATTTTTCTCCTTCCCTCTTGCCTGTTTTCAAACGAGGAGCTTTATTTAACAGCTCTGCCTCCATCCCCTGCGACAGGGCAGACAAAGCACCAGCGCTGCTCTCACCACTCAGCACGGGGAGGAACAGCTTTTCTCCTTGCCGAGGCAGGATCCAAACTAAAACTAAGGCTTTGGAAAGGAGATGAAAAGGAGAAGAGCAGCAGAAGGAAGGGGGAGCAACAGATTTCAAACCTGGTGCTTTTAGGGTTTACAGGAGCAAAGTATGAGCTGCTTATCTCCGGCCAGGGCCATGAAGCATGAGCTGCACGAGGGCCAAGGGCAGGTCCATCACCCTGGGACCTCTGCTCCCCAAAAGACTTGGGGAGAAAACCCCAGCCCAGAGGAACAGACACCTGCAGAGACCCCTGAGGGCAGCTCTACACCAGCCCATGGGTGAGATGTTCACACCTCACACAGACCTGCCTTCCCCGGGAGATTTTCCGTGGTGTTACAGGTCTTGCTTCAGCTAGAACGTGCCTTGCTGGTACCGTTACCTGAAAGATGATAGTGCAGGTGCTCACAGTGTAACCCAGCAGAGAATTGATTTCTTCCAAGGCCAGGTGAGACAGGAAAGCGAAGGGACAGCACAAGGACATGAGACACCAAGAAAGATCTGGATAAGCGGCTCTTTATCTTCCATTTCTTTCACTATTTTATTTCTTACCACTGAACGTGGCGGTGAAAGAGGCATCAGCTAAGCAACAAACAGGCACCCCACAGCTGTGGGAAGGGCTGGCAAGAGCCACACCAGTATTCCCACACCCACTTCCCACCCAGGACTGTGTGGCTCTGGAGCAGAACCTTCTCCTCCAACCCGTCTCCAAAACAGGACACGTGTTCCTACCAGGAGAAGCGGGACCAACAGCAGTCCAGTGCTGCCATGTGAAAGCCACCTCCAGCTCTCCATGCCCACCCCACCAGGAGACTGAGTGTCCCTGAAGGAGCCCCACGCCATGCCCAGGGCACTCTCTGGGCAAAGAACAGCAATACCCACAGCGCCCAGCCTCCCAGAGCTCACAGTAATTAGGCAGCATAAATCCACAAGGAGTTACTCAGCTTAATTAGATTGAAAATTAAAACTTCTACCATCTCAGCATCTTGGCATCCACTGTCTACCTTGAGATATGCTTGTATCAACCGTGCCTGCCTGGGGTGTAGCACCAAGGACCAGCTCCTCAGCAGGGATCAGATTTTGTTATCTCTCTTTTGTTTTCAACACTCATTTGCTAACACACCTGCCAGGAGCCCCAGGTGCTTGGTCACGCCCAGCCTGCCCTGGCAGCTGGAGGTTTGCCTGTGCCACCTGAAACCATCCCTGTGGGGCTTCCAGAAGAAACCGGACATTCCCACGATTTTAAAAACGCCACCCTTGAATACATCCAGGGTCTCTTTTCCATTTGAAGAGCAGCGACTCGCTGGGCCACATCCCTGAGGTGGAACATGCTATTGTGATAAGTAGTGGCCGTGATTCACCCCCAAGACATCCCGCTGCCAGCAGCCCTGTAAGTGGTGGTTAGCACATCCTAGCAGCACCTCACATGCCAGTGACACTTCCAGCAGGGAGCCTGGGCCGTGACTCACGGGAAGGGAGAAGGTTGGCATTAGCTGGGTGTCAGAGCTCCACCGAGGCGTGGGGCCACCAAGGGAAACCCAACCTGCCTGTGGTCCTTCAGGGTGGGAACTGGCTCTGGTCTGAAAGGGTTGGTCAACCCCAGATGCGGAAAGGAGGATCTCAAGGAACAACAGCTGAGCTGGAAGCACGTGGTGATCGGAGATTTGGGGATGAGAGCCAAGAGGAACATCCAAAAGTCAGGATGGACATAGGTTTCACAGAGGCGTAGGTTGCCCAGAGCAGCTGTGGCAGCCCCTGGATCCCAGGCAGTGTTCAAGGTCAGGCTGGCAGGGTTTGGAGCACCCTGGGATAGTGGAAGGCTTCCCTGCCCATGGCAGGGGCTGGAACTGGGTGACCCCTGAAGTCCCTTCCAACCCGAACTTTTCTGGGATTCCATGACACAGCGCACGTCTCCACTGTGGATCCACAGAAGCACCAAACACCTGGAGCACCCAGAGAAGGCAAAGCCACCCCGGTGGTGCCACCACACCGTGTGTGGGAGCATGAAGAGTGGGAGGTGAGGGCTGCACATTAGGGAGGACGTGAACAGGGTATCCTACAACCTGCCCTGCACATCCAGAGCCGGGGAGGGCAGCCAGAGGGGTTACACTGCCACAGCAGGGCCTGAAGCACCACTGGCTTCCAAGGGACAAATGCAGGGGACTGAAAGCCAGTGCCACAGAAAACTGCCCGGGGAGGAGAAAACTAATAATGAAATCCAAAAAAAAGAGAAATCAGATGGGGTTTGGTTAAAAATGGCAAAGGACGGCGGCACAGCAGGTCAGGAGCACACGCTGCTGGGGGAGCTGCACCACCATCCTGCACCCTGCACCCTGCCACGGGCTGGGAGTCGTCACCTGCAATCAAGGGCTTGCACTGCTCACAATGAGGGTTCATGGACCTGTGCTGCTTACAGTTCTTGTAGTCCCATGGTCCATCCTTGGACACGTTTAACTCATTCCCGTGATTCCCAGGTTTAGGTCAGCCGGAGAAAACTTCAGACACGGACGAACCAAGGACAAAAGGAGAGCACAGCTGGAGAGAGAGTCACATTTCCAGGCTGCAGGCTCTTCCCTGTAGGGACGCTCTCCTCCAAACCCTCTGGATACCACAGGAAAGGCAAAGAGCAGAAATACAAAACCCTCAAAAGCTTCATTAGTACAACTGATGAGTTTACCATGACCCAGACCACACATCAGAGAGTGTTCACGTGAGGAAAGCCACGTGAAGACCATCACCCACCAAGCCTGGTCCTTCCCAGCCCTGCCACCATCTCTGGACAGGTCCCTGCTCATGCTTGAAGGTTCAGGCTGAGCCAAAACCCAACCAAAACCCAACCCCACAAGACATGTCTTAGGGCAGGCCAAAAGGCGTACGAGGGCAACTGCTTTACAACCAGCTCGAGACACAGAAAGCTTGCAGGGAAACTTTTTTCAGATCTGCTAAGTAGCAAATTCTTCCCTTAAGTGTTCTGCAAACATTTCAGGTGTCTGCCACAGCTTGAGGTTTCGCTGCAAAAACAGCAGTCATTTCCCTGACCTGGACTGCAGTTCGCTCAGATGTTCCTTTAACCACCACCAAACGCCTCCGTGCGCAGGAGGGGTCAAAGATCAGGCAACAGCACCACACAAAAACACCCAACTCAGAGTTTCACCTGCATTACCTGACATTTATTACACCCCTGGCTAACTCGGAAGGTCCAAAGTCCACCTTCATGCTCATGTGGGGCTACTCTTGTGGATTCCCTGAAGGACAGCAACCTCAGTAAGGGTACATTAACTCCTGTTTTGGACAGGGCTTCAAATTAATTGGCGTGTAAATTATAAGTCGAACACATCTAGAACGGCGCTGTTTTACAGCAAACCGAGAAGTTTAAAAACATACGTATAAAAATACAGTCACAAACACACACAGCTTTCCTTCTTGGTCACCAGAAGAGATGCATGAGCTCACATTCAGAGCCATTATTTTCTATGCCTGGTAATTGGCAGCCAGAAAGAACAACAAAGCAAAAATCCTCCCCTGTAAATACATTCCTCAACAGCAGCCAGGCTGCCTGTAACAAATGACCTCGGATAAACTCCTTCCTCAGGGCAGGAAAGGGCAGGAAAGACTCATCCCACCCAACCCCGTAAGAACCAGCACAGCACCGTCTCAGACCCACTGCTGTTCCCATCCTTCGCCCTGGGGTTAACCCAGAAAACCACTGCAACCGGGGCTTGCCTGCACCGGGATTTCCACACCACAGTTTCCACACCCTAGGAGCAGAATCAGGGCAGGAATTCTCAAAAACAGTTTTTTGAAAGAGCAAGCTGATTAATCCCAGCCGGCAAGAGGGCACACAGCTGGGATCCAGCTAATTAACCCTGCTGGAACCATTCCTGGGGCTGCGCCCCAGCACCTGCACTGGGCTCCGTGCTCCTTGGCTCAGTGGCTCTCATCTGACCCAAGCACAGGGGCTATTAAATGCACAACTGAGATGAAAAATTGCACAAACAGAGGAGAAAACGGGGTTACTTTTGCAGCACAAAGCCCCTGGGGCAGCGTGCCCTGTGGTGGGACGTGCACCCAACACGGTGCCAGGAGAGCATGGGGTGAACTCCGGCCATCCCCTGCCCATGGAGGGAGGGAAATACCTCCCACGCCACAACCTCTCACCTCCCTTGGATCCACTCAAGGCCCAGACCCAGTGGACTGGAGGATATTTGAGCCCCAGGCTTGGCTCTGCCTTTCTCTCCCCGGTGGCACCGCGGGGACGCCGAGGGGGCCCCGAGCGGCTGCGGCTCTGGCCGTGCCCTTGGCACGGTCCCCAGCTGCAGAGAGCTGGCTGGAGCAATCAGAGTTTACATTTCAATGATTTTCTCTCTGCCGCTGCAGCTCATAATGAGGCAGGATCAGGAGGAGCCCGGGGATGCCGACGGACCCGGCTCCTCCAGAGGGACGGCCCCATCCTTAAATAAAAACCCCAGCGTGGCCTCCGAGCTGTCCCTGCCCTTTGTGGCATGACCCAGACATGTTCTCATAATCTAAAATAAAGAAGGAAAAAAGACAAAAAACCTTCAGCTAAAACCTGCTTTTCCTAATAGGAGCTGCAATGGCAGCAGCAGGAGTTCAGGAGCTCTGCAGCATGCCGTGGATGTCCTGGGGCTGGACCCCAAACACTCCCTGTCCCCAACATTTATTCCCAGAAGTTTGTTCTACACAACCCACAGAAAATCTTCTCTCTCCTTCCCAGCTGCTCCTCAGCCCCAAACCACCTCACAGGCACACGCTAAGGATGAATCCTCCCCGAGGCTTGCAGGATAAATAATTTTCAGAAGGTTTTATGCCAGAAGGTTTAAGCCAATTCATTGACTCAATCAGTGTGTGATCACACTGGCAGCATTTATGCACTTTTGAAAAGTTTCTCCCCAGGGTCAGAAACCAACAGTTCATTCCAGCTATCTCATTTAATACAACTTTAAGCGAAAAACGGAGAGTTTTCTATACCCAACACTAGCCATTAGGAGACGATTTTTTTAATGCATCAAGTTCCATAGTCTGTGAGAAAACACTTGGCAAACAGCAGCCACTTTGCACAATGAGAGGGGAAAAAAAAATAATATGAAAAATAAATACCCTGGTTTCTTATTTACCCAGAGCTTGCAAACATTCTGAAGAGCATATCTTCAGCTGCACAACAGCCCAGGAGCAGAAAGACACAGATTATTGCCTGGCAGAAGCACTATTTTGCATGAGGTTCAGAGGCTATACTTACAAGGACAATTAACATATTTTAAGAAGCACCTTTAAGAGAGCAGAACATCAGAAGCCAAAGCAATTGCAGTTGTTTTTGTCACACGAAGGGCTTTGCCTTACAACGCAACAAAGGTCAGCCATACAAACAACCCTAATTTCTGGTTTAGTGCTGCAAATCAACCCCACTGCTGGTGATGGCACCTTCCATGGGATGTCCTCGTCCATCCCTCCTGCCCAGCGCCCAGCCCAAGGCACCAGAGCATCCCGTTATCCCATGGCAGGGTCATGCTGGCACCTGCACATGCTTTTGGGCTTGTGAGCTGCCTTTGCCTCCTGCTGCAGGCAGAGAGGATTTGACAAACTCCCCTTCCCAGCAGCAACCAGTTTGCCTGGGCAGTGCTGCAGCTGGGCACACCAAGGACACAGCAGCAGCAGGGTGAGCACAAGCAGCCTTAGAAAGATGTTTACTGGGCAATGCACAGGTTAGGCAAAGTTCCTCTAGTTCTCCGTCTGGAACGGGTTTTTGCAGGCTGGAATCCTTGAAACCACTACCTGCCCTATTCCTCTTGCACAGGCTGGTGCCAGCAGCTCCAGGACCAGGTCTGCATCCTCTGCCACAGAACTCCTTTTCTGCTAGGACATGCACTAAACTCCTGTTTGATTCTGCCACAAAATAAAATCCGCAGCCAGAAAATCCCCGAGTCCCCAGGTGAAGCAGTGGGAGTGAGAAGAGAGAATGGTCCCTCCATAACTATTTACCAGAGTCCTACATGCTTAAAGGTTGAGGCATTTTGGGAACTACTCTCACGCTCATAATTAGGCAGAGCTATTAATTATCCTGCTTGATGGGGGCTGTTAAACACCAGTCAGTCCTGATCTTGAAGGGGCACGGCGAGGCATCCCTTGGAGAAGGCCTCCAGCAGAAGCCCACAGCTCCCGGTGTTCCCAGGATGGGTTCCTCTCCTGCCTAAGTGCTCCCCAGGCCAATCTAACACATCGAGTTCATCAGCACAGACGAATTTATACACCAAGAAAACTACACATCCCCCACGAGGTCCCAGAAAACCTTCTGCAAGCACCACACAGAAGTTAAGGGCCCTCCACACAACACGTACCAGCCCCCGTTGCAGTTCAGCAGGAAGGAGACCTGAGAATTCCCACCTGCACGCTCAAAAGCGGCTCCTCAGCAGTTTCTCTCATCCTGGTTCCAGCAGGAGGAGGAATGACTCAGAGGACGGTGCATTGTGGCTGTGCTAACACAACAGCACACGTGGGATCAATAGGCTCTCAGCAAGACAGCTGTATTGACTGCAGATCGTCCACCTCCTCTCCTCTCCCCTGCTCCCCCCCGGACAGCCAGCAGAGAGCCAGGAGGCCTCACCCTGCACCTGGGCAGTCGGCTCCTGCACAGAGGCGATGTGCTGGGGAGCCCAGGACCTTCCCCAGCATCAGGGACCAACACATCCCCTCCACCTCGGGGACCGCCGCAGCCACCAGCACCTCCAGGCTGTCGGGTTTGTTGTGGGTTTTAAGCCTTCTTTGATCTTTTTCTTGTACTCTCAAAGTCACAGGAAACATTTTTTCCTGCTGCTTCAAAGGCCAGAGCTGGCACAGAGGCCCCATGCAGCAGACAGCCCAGCAGGACAGTCCTAAATTTCACCGTGACTCAGCTGCACAGGCGACCCAAGAGGGTTCCAGCCCACGGCCCCACCACCTAAAAAAACAGCTGCATCCCTAGAATGTTCCTGCAAAACTGACAGGCGACAGCAGAAGGGCCAGTGCTGAAACACCTGCTCTCACCGAGAAACTCTGTTGTTATTAAAAATAAACGTAAAGTTAACAACACGCACAGGCTGCCACCAAATCCCCACCACTTCCTCATGAGAAAGTCCCTACACAGCAACAGGATCCCAAGCAACGCCCCGGGAGGCAGCTTACACCTGTTCAACAGATCAACAGGAATGTAAAACCAAGGCAGCATAAAAAAGACCACACAGGTTAACTACCTGCTCATCGAGTTAAAAATCAATTAAGCAGGTTGATTTAATCAGCCTATCAACAGGGATAACACAGCACTGGGAGCCAGCCTCCCTCCTCCCTGGGGATGCTTGCCATCACATCCACACACTCATCCTAAGAGATGCTGTGGTCTGCATCTCACAGCTGTTCAGCCACAGCTTTACTTCTGCTCCCCTCCGGATTTTCCAATGGGAAAAGATTTTCCAAACTTTGCTTTTAAAATGCTCCCGAGAAGGATGGATGTCATCTCGCTCACAGACAGCCCAGCTCAGTCCAGCAGGGCTTCTGCAATCCCCACAGGTTCCGAGGAGGAGCTGCCAGATCCCCCATCCATCCTGCGTCCCTCTGACAGCGACGGCCAGGAAGAAAGAGCCGTGGCAACCCCCGACACCACATTAAAAAAAGCTGTCGGCAAAATGAGTTACAGAAGCAGAAATCTGCAGCAAAGTTAAGCCCGGGGGACAGAAAGTGACTCCTGGTGCCAATCCGGCAGCACCTCCATGAGCTGACCACGGTCACAGGAAGAACCTAAAGCACTAAAATTCTCATTATGACAACAGATGATGCTGACACTCTTACGCAGCGAAACCTCTCCTGGAGCCAAGCACTCCTCCCGGTGAGCCCCTGCCCGGCGTTACTGACGGCTTTGAGAGAGCACATTCCCCGGAACGCGGCTGCCCGCGGCACCCCCGAGCAGCGCCGGGAAGATGCAGAGCACAGCGAGAGGGTTCTCTCCACGCCAGAGAGAGCTCCGAGCCAGGCGGAGCTCGCACCGCCTGCGAGGAGCCCTTTCATCGGGACAAGTCAATCGGCAAAGATCTCTCCGGACAACAAGCCTCTCTCCCTGGGAAGAGGAGCGGAAAGCCCCGAACTGTGTGGGAGACATCCACAGCCTGGGGCTGGCCAAGGGCTGGGAATACCCAAGTATCCCACAGCCACAAAATAACAAAACAAAACAAACAAAAAAATTAAAACCAGAGTGGAAACAGTGATTTTCTAGTCCAGACCTCAGGCTCTGCTTTAAAAAGAGCACCTGAGCCTCCAACTACCACCACGATCACTTTTTAAGAGAAAACCTTCCCTGTGGGAAGCGCCGGGCCCGTCGGGGCGCGGTGCCCAGCCAGGCCACCAGCCGTGTCACCTTCCCTGGCTGCCATGAGGAAGCGGGTGCGTCCCATCGCACCCCTGCCAAGGGATCACATCCAGGAGTTGTGGAACAAAAAGGACTCGGGAAACCCGAAACCTCGGAAGCCCTTCGGTGAGTTACGGCACTTACTCTGCGATTCTGTGATTCTAAGGACTGCACCTTCCTCCCCCTCCACCCCCGTGGTTTAGGAACACCGGAGGGAAGAATTATTCCGGGGGATCTGGGGAGGTTTGGGAGAGTTTTGGCCGCGCAGGTGACGGAGCGCATGGAGGGCGAGGCCACCGCCGCCACCAACGCGACCCACGGGCGAAGTTCACCCTCCAGCGCAGAGAACCCGGGTGGGTGAAACGCCGGGGGACCGGGAGGGGACCGGAAGGGGACCGGGAGGGGACCGGGACCCCGCGGGGGGACGCCGGGGATGCCCCCTCCGCATCCCGCGCACCTGCGGCCGCCGTCCCGGCGGGTGCGGGAAAGTTGCGGGGCCCCTCCAGGACCGGGAAGCAGTCCCCCCCCGAGGACAGGTGGAGCTCGGAGAGGCGCCCGCAGAGCCCCCCGCGCCCCCTCCCCGCTCACCTTGGTGTAGAGCTGCGTGGCGGACATGGCCGGGGCGGGCGGCGCTAGGCGCGGGGCATGGGGGCGGCGGGCGGCCGGACCGACCGCCGCACGGACACACGGACACTCCGACACACCGGCACTCCGACCTTTACACCCTCCGCGGCCGGCCGGGCGCGGGCACGGGAAGCGAAGGGAGCGGCAGCGGCAGGAGGAGGAGGAGGAGGAGGAGAAGAAGGAGGAGGAGGAGGAGGAGGAGGAGGAGGCAGCGCCGCTCCGCCTCCGCCGCGCCCCGCTCAGGTATGGGGAGGCTCGCCTCGTCTCCCTTCGGGTCGGCTTTTATTATTATTTCTTTTTCTAAAAGAAACGTTCATTTTAATGTTTTTTTTTTTTTTTCATCCCGGCCGCTTCCCCCGCGGTCCTCAGCATCCCGCCCAGCTCCGGCGCCCCCCGGGCAGGGTCGCCCGGCAGCGTAGGTTGGTGCTGCGTTTGGGAGGGGTTTTTTTGCCTTTTATCCATCTTCATTTCCCACAGAAGAAGAGTAATGAAGCCCCATGCAGGTGCCCCTTGGTGGTTTTCGGGTCTTCCCCCCCCCCCCCCACCGGCCTTTGGGGGTCACCCCCACTTTGGGGAGGGAGGGACGGCATTACTGGGGCGTCCTTTGCCAGGACACACCTGTGCTCCGGGACAGGAGCATTGCCCTCGTGGACCCACTGGAAATCCACTCAAGAAACGTGCCGGGGATAGATTTTCTCTGTCTTCTGCCTGCAGGTGGGTTTGGGGTCCCACCAGCGCCGCTGCTCCTGGGCGCGGCTTGTGTGTCACTCCTGCACTGATGGCAGGAATTCCAACTTCCACAGCAACAGCCAGAAATTGATCACCGCCTGTCAAATCTGTGGCCATGCTGCTTCCCTCCTTCCCACGGGAGCACCCTGTTCTGCAATTCATGCTTATACGGCACTTTTAGAGCCTGAGAAGGAGAATGAAATGCAAAGTATTCCTAATTAACCACTACTGCTATTCTTTATCATTCAAGGTATTTTGCATATTAACTGAGCAGGCAGAAAGGCAGAAACCACACTCAGCGGATCCTGTTCTGTCACAGTTGTTTACGCCGTCACTGGGATCCCTCCTCCCATGGTTTCAGGCTGTGACACTCACAGGGCACCCACAGCCTTTCCTCAAAGTGATCACTGGTGGCATCTCACACTCTGTTTCTTGTCCCCCGCGGGATAAAACTCCCCCCTTTGTCATATTTTCCCTCTTCCACCCCAGAGCCTGGCAGGGAGCAGTGCTGATTTGGTGGAAGGACAGCCAGCATTGCAGATACCTCTCTTTTCCTGCTCTGATATCTTTCATGAATAAAATAAATAAATTTAAACATAAATATAAATAGATAGATAGATAGATAGATAGATAGATAGATAGATAGATAGATAGATAGATAGATAAAAGCTGCAGGTGGCTCTGGGGGAAGTCTGGGAAGGAGGAAAGAAGAGGGAGAAAAAAAACTGCACCATGTCTAGAAATTACCCTGGGAAAATTTGACAGCGTAATCTCTGCAAAGCCTCCAAGAGAGCTTTGTCAGGCAAACAAAACTTGCTCCTCTCATTTCATTAAATCAACTGCAGAAACAAAACGTGGAGCACTGGTGCAATTAGAAGCGAAGCTTTCAGTGAAGCTGGGGTAGCAGTGATAGCCCCGAGGCAAAGCACAGCCATTCCCATGAAATACCAGCTGGTGTCACATGTGAGTCTCCATTAATCTAAAACTTTAATTAAACTCGGAAACTAAAAACCCCAAAATACATACAGAATCCCTGAAGTACATCCTAACTGCTGAGTTGGTGGAAATGGTCCCCTCCAGGAGATAGAAGCTTCTTTACATTTGGGAATCAAAACTTGTGTTGATCGAATTTAACAAGCACGGGCTCTTCAATAGCAGTTTATGGCACCCCTTCTTGCATTCACATGGCAGGCACCCTGAGGTAAAATTCAACTAAATACCGAGGGGTTTCCCCCTTCAAGCACAGCCAGTGGATTCTTTACTGGCACAGGATGGGCTGGAGTTCATTTTAAGGTCCCAGCCTTGTGCCTGTATTGTAATGACACGTGGAGACCCCAGGAGCGGATGGATGGATGGATGGATGGACGGCTGATGGCACAGGCCAGTGAGGAGCATCAATTCCGACAGCTCTAAATGTCATCAGAACAGAGCTGGCTGTCACCAAGTACAACCCCAGGCCCAGAATTTTTGCAGCAATGTCCCAAAGACCTCAAATCTGGATTTCACTCCTCCTGTGCCACACAGAAGTCACCCCTGTGCCACGTCTGGGCACAGTCCCGGGGTCTGGTAGAGTCACTGTACCCTGGAGCAGCTGCACTGGCTGTTTCTGCAGCAAGGGTTCCTACCTGGATTACAGCAATAATACGTTATACCAGGTGAAAAAGCAATGAATAATTAACATTCCTGCAAATAGAATTGATCCTGTCCAAAGCCCTGCAGCCCAGCCCCAGGGAGCAGGGACCAAGCCAGCACCATGCCACAGGGCATGGGGAACCACTCCAGAGATCATCATCTTGCGTGTGGCCAAAAACATCACCATGGAAAGCCCTGGGGTCAGTGTAAAAGCCCTTGTAAGCAGATGGGTGCATGTAGAAGACTCTTACAGCCTTGGGAGATACTGAGGATTCAAACCCTGGAGTGAGTCTGGGATGATGTGATCAGGGACTGGCATTCCCAGCCCTGCCACGGGCAAGTCACCCACACGCTCCACACCTCTGCTCTTCCTCTGTCACCACGACAAGTTTAATGAAAAAACACAGGGAAGAATATTTTGCAAAGCTCTGGTACGTGTCTAACTGTACTAAAGGCTGTAACTGCCAGGGTTTCTAAGTTCCAGTGGTTCTGTCTCTGCGCGGCTCACAGCCCTGGTGCAGGGCAAGCTCAAGCCTGAGCCAGGCTGCTTCCCTCACCAGTGGTGTCCCTGCGCTCGGGGTTTAATCGTTGGTTTGCCTGCAGGGTTGCTCACTGGGGCAGGAAATGCCACAGGATTTCAGGAGCGGCAGCTAACACTCCGGAGGCTCCCGGCAGCACCTGCAAGCCACAATTCCAGATGCGTTTGGCTCGTTGCTGCCCGGTGACCTGTAAGTCGGAAGTGTAACGTGAGCGCTGGCCCGAGGCAGCCAAAGGCACGACCACGCTTGGAAGCACGTTCCGCTTGGTGCCCTATTTGCCCAGCTTGCTGCGAGGAGATCCAAGGAGCTGGAAGAAGACGGGAATCAGCAGGGTTAAGGAAACCTTTCAGTCTTGACAGAGAAAAATCGTTCTTACTGCATCGCTCCTCTGTTAGGGGCAGCAAGAAGGTGCCTCTCAGGGAAGCATGACCCACCCAGCCTCACCAGTCCTTCTGGACCAACCTGAATCCTATAAAGCATTTGGCAGCAAAGGGTTCAGCCCCAGCAACACGTTCTTCCACCAACAGGTTTCTCTCAGAAGAGTTTAGTTCCCCGTTATCCCATGGGAATTCACTCCTGCTGAAGGCGAACTTCTTCCAGTCTGATCTTTTAATCTTGTGCGCAGACCTCATGTTCATTGCAGAGGAAATTTGCCTCCAGGAGCAGGAGCTCAGACAGTCCATAAATGTTTGATAGCTCTGACCACCTCTTCTGAGTTATTATTTTATTTAAAAAGGAGATTTATTATGGTTCTGGATGACTTGAATTCACAAAGCTCACCAATGTGGTATTTTTTTTTTTATCTCTCATATCGGGTGTACCCAACAAATGTCACAGCCTTTAATAACATGCTTTAATTAATCCTGGAATTCTGAATGTGCTATTATCTTCATTTTTCAAAGAGAGGTCACAATAGTAAAGGAAAATCTACATTGCTTGCACGGGCTACTCCAGGAGTCTGCGGCAGACCAGGAAATTAATCTCTTAATCATTCTGCCAATTTGACTCAGTGGTGAGAGCACAGACCTATGACTACCTCAGCTCTCTGCACTGATGAAACTAATTCCTTTATCTGGGATGGCCTTTCCCACCTGCAAAACAGGAGCAGCTCTGATGTCTCCTGTGTAGCTTTGGAGATGGCTGCTGAAAAGCACCGTGCAAGGGCTTGACATCCTGGCTACCAACCGACCTCTCCCAGCCTGATGCTTCACCTACTTGGAAGCTTCCTTCCTCAGTATCTGTTGGACAACCTGTTTGGATCCAAGGAATCCATTGGTGTCTGCTTTAAACCAAGAGGACACAACCTGGCAGGGTGTTTATTCCTGATTTGTTCCAAGGTGTCTGGGATCTGGGGCTCCTGAGCTTTAGTCCCAGTTATTTATCAGCTCCTCTGTGCATCCATTCATGTTCTCACATAACAAAAACACAACCTGGTTTGCCAAAGGGGAGACTCATGCTAAAAAGGAGGGTGGGAGGACAAAAAAGGCAAGAGCAAGTGGTTAGTGAAAGATAGAAGTTTTGGAAGAAAAGGGTGAAAAAGCAGGAGCTGGAGGAAAGATGGCAGAAGCTGAAAAGCTGAAGGAGAGAGAAACTGCTGCAGATAAGCAGCAGCAAAGACTCATATGGAAAAATGAAAAAAAAGAACACAAAACATTTCCAAATGCCACAATGTCTGTGAGCAAGAAAGGATGGGAGGTTTTACGTGGATTCTTCACTTCCCTCCTCTGAATAGGAGAGAGGGAAAACTAACGAAATACACAGCAAGGAGCTGGTCAAGGGCAGCACCATGGGGAGCAGCTGCGTCACTCCTACCCATGCCCCTCATGTCACCCACTGCCCCTCCTGCATTAGGGGCAAGCTGGCCACTGGGATGGGAGCAGAGAGGCATCCCATTTAATTCTGCCCAAGCAGAGGAACTTACTGACTTGGGACCCCAGTATTCCACAGATCATTCAACAGCTACCAGAATCTATGCAGAAGAATATCAGCCTTTTTAATGTCCACCCCACAGTAAAATATAATCAGTTTTATACGTGGTATCTAAATAGAAAGAAAATAATTTTGCAAACGTTTTCAGTTAGAAAGGCATTTTAATAAAGGTTTGCTGAAAGTTTTCTACAAAATTTCTTTGTGCAAATTTAAAAGAATGCCTGTGCATTGTTCAAGTCATAATAATACACTATTATATTGTAGAGGGCAGATAGTATTCTTAAATTAAAATGTCAAGCACATTGCATTGGATCAGATTAGTCAAAAAAAATCCATGGGGGAAAAATAAAATTTAAAATACTATGTTTCTTGTAATTTCCAATTAAATGTTTTGAGTATCACAGTGGAGAGGGTTCTTCCAACTCAATTCAGGTGTAAGCATCCTAAGAAAATGTTTTAAAGGCAACAGAGTGAGCTAAAATACCATAGTGAGTGATGCCCTTAGGAGTCAGGCATTAGTGCTTTTTTCGTAGTGGGGGGCTTTACTACAGACTCGGTGGGCATTGACAGAATGAACTGTACCCTCTCTTGGTACTTTCTCTCTGCTTCCATATTTGATTCATGTTCTTTCTTCCTCTCCTCTTCCTCAGCTTTTTGGAGCCACTGTTGATGGGCAATTTGAGATGTGAGCTGGTTTCTGTATTCTTTGGCCTTCTGTGCTTTTCTGGAAATGCCAACAAATGGGTTATTTAAGCAGCGTGGGTAAAAAGAATAAACTTTATTATTATTATGTAATCTGTTAGCATTCGGGCTTAGATTAAAGAACCATTCAAAGCTCCTTTAGCAGTTAAGAGTAACTGCCACTATTACCCAAATGCTACATGCTAACCTTATGTTCTTCAGAGAATTAACTGCACTCTGTTGTATCCTATAAAGCAGAGTGTAAAACTGGTCTGCTCAACAGAAAGAGGGAAAGAAGAACTCCCTGTAATCAGTGTGCCTTCCCTGCTCCTCACAGCCGTGGTGAGAGGATAGAGAGTGAGGGTGCTGGGTCTCAGCCTGTCCCTGGCTCAGTGCTGCTGCTGACAGCCATCCTCACCCTCCTTCTGAGAAGAACAAGCCTCTGCTGCACTGATATTCCTGGAAGTGGCTGTCAGAAGAAATCAATCTTCTTCCATTCCACCTCAGGACTCGTGTACTGCTTTCACTACCCTCTGGAGAAGCAGAGGAAGTCTTTCGTGTCCAGGCCCTTCCTGGAGCAGGAGTCACACAGACGCTTAAATGCCAGCAGAGTAGTCAGGACTTGTGCACGAACTCAAGAGAGCTGAGGCACAAACCCTTCCTGACACCGCTGAGTGCCATCTCTGCTAAGTGGAGCATTTCCCAGCTGGAGCCCAGCGTACTTCCTTCACAAGGGTGACATTTCTGCCACAGCCAGGAGACTGTTCCCGATAAAGCCCTCAGAGAACACAACAGATACCGGCTCGGGAAGGAGCTACTTGTATCCCACGGACAGGAGTGGAGAAAGGGCAGGAGTACAAAAGAGAAGTAAGTGAGATAAGGCTCTTTGCCCAAGGCTTTGCATGACACCCAGAGGAACATTCCAGCTACTGCGAGTAAGGATCTGCTCATCCAGAGGCGCTGTGAGGCACAGAGATCCCCGTGCTGCCGGGTTACGTGCTGCAGCCGGGTGTTTTGGTGGCCGAGATAGGATTGTTCAGGGGATGTCTGTGGGTGGAGTTTAGCAATAAGCCCGGACACACTTGTTCTCCTGGGACAGGAAGGAACAAACCTTTCATTAACTCTCCTCCCCGGACTTCTGCCACTCATAACAACAGCTCAGAGCATGAGGGGATGTGTTTAGGAAATATGATTGATGTAAGTCACACGATGACCCAAAAAGACCAACGCAAGCATATGTACCACTATTTTCTGAGGTCAGAATTAATAACTTAATATCAGGTGTAGTATTACAAGTCTGCTATTGGGCAGTTTGTAACTCATAAGGTGCGTGGTGGGAAAGCCTCTCTAAATAGAAGGAAGTCCACCCAGTGTGCTAAAGTTATCAGAAAAAAAGAAACAGCTTGCTCACAAGATTGATCTGCAAAGAAATGAGCTGATGACCTAGAAGAAAAATACCTTATACATTCTTCTTCTTCTTCACGTTCGAATTCTCTGATTGCTTCAGCCATTGCCTTCTTTTCTTTATCAATCTCTATTTTCCTCTCTGCTTTTTTCTTCACTAGAAAACAAAACCAAAAATCCTTTTAGAAGGTAACAGCTCTGTTGAGCTTGAAGGGACAGTGAGGCTGCATTCGGGCTAAGTAGCCTAAACAGCCAGCTTGAGTTTTGATGCTTCTGAAGAGCCACACAAATAACAGCAAGTGTATTCTCAGCTTGTTTCTGATCCACTCAGAACTGGAAAGTTTTCACACTCAGGACTTCATATTAATATAATTAATGACTGTTTGCCCATGCAATCCTTACTTTAGTAGGCTTTGCTCTGGTGATGGCAATGGGGAATCAGTGTGCGTTTTGGGAACAGGTTCAGGGAGGGTGACATTGTTGTCCACTCTGTGACACAGTGTGTGCAGGAACAGCAGCAGGCTCTTGCACTGCCTCTGCCCAGACCACTTACACTTCTCCTCCATCTGTGACTGCCTTGTGTGCATGACATCTCTCAGCAGCTGAAATCGAGCCTCCCTCTCCTGTTTAATTTTCTCAACCCTCTCGGCCCAAGCCCGATCCCTCTCTTCCTGGAAGATCTTCTCGTCTTCTCTTTCTTGCTCCTTCTCCCTCCTCAGCTGTTCAGCCAGATGATCCAGGTAAGTAAGTTGCTCCTGCAACAGTGCTTTCTGCAAACACACAGACATTTGCTGATCTGAGTAAAGTAGTTCAAAAAAGCTTTTCAAAGCCTGAAGAGAAGTGGTGGTTCACAGCCAGTGTGGGAGCTGGGAGCCCAGAGCTCCATTCCAAAACCTGCCGTGGGAAAGAACTGCTCAGAATCCTCCACCTGGCCAGACAACAGGACAAATACAGAGGATCCCTGTGGGGATCCCTTTCCCCACAGCAGCTCAGCTGCCTACAACATACGCATTTTAAGATTTTCCACAGCTGACCAGGCTACTCCAGTATCACCTGCATTAAATACAATAATGTAATATATATAACCTCCTGTAATTCTGCAGCAAGGTCTAACATTGAGTTGATACAACTTTCCTAACCTATGTGAGCTTCTAAACACCTCTCTCCTGTGTCCTAAATACCCTGAGACTCATTTAAACACTGAAGTTGGACAATCTACTTGTTTTAGCTTCAGGAAATGACAGATACATCCATTGATTTATGGCATCTCCAAGAAATAAAACATCAGAGTTTGCATCTATCTATCTATAGTTTATAAACATTTTAAAGTTTTTTACTATTCATTAATTACAGTAAGATAAATATTTCCTTTCTTCTGCAGTTACAAATACTTACCACTTCACGTCCATGAAACAAAAAATAATTTTCCCGCCTCTATTATGTCCATTCAGTGAAAGGATGATAAAGCTCAATGAAATCAGCATGGAGGGACAAAATTCCAGGATTTTCAGAGAGTCCCCACTTCATTTATCCAGCCTGGTAGCCTTGCTGATTGCAAAGCAGCCTTTAAAGTGCTGTGTTTTTAACAGCTAATGGGCTTCTGCAGAGGTGCAGAGCACTGGCAGGAGGAGAGGCAACAGGCTGTTCAACAAAAGAATTATCTCATTCAGGGAGAAGGGCTTGTGTCTGTTCTCTCTTACCCTGTGCAGCTCACAGGGCCACAGAACTAGTCTAGGTGAGGTATTGCCCGACAGTTTCACAATGAAACACCTTACTTTTTTTTTTATTATCTCCTCATAGTCCCTGTCGGGGTCCTCAAAATCTTTTTCCAAGATTTTCTTCTCTTCAGCAAGTTGCAATTTTTTTTCTGCATCAAGAAGCTCCTTCTTGTCCCGCACTGCTTTGAGCAACATCTCCCTGAATTCCTTCTGCTGATGTTGCCTCTTCCTCTCAAGCTCTTCGTTTTCTTTTCTAAGCTGGTGCATCTCTTTCTCCTACAAGGATAAAAGGAGCCAGCTTGTAAAATCACTGCATAACTTCAAACTAAGTGGTGGCTAGAGTTTGTTTATTGCAACATTGAAGAGCAAAGCCTTGCTGACAGAATTAGTGTCATCCACTAGACCTGGTAAAGCCCGAACATTTTAGCATATCCTTCATTAGAATTCAGGATTTTTATCTGTAATTATCACATGCACTTCAATACAAAAACTGTATGGTGCCTGGTGTTTTCCAAATGTTTCAGGCAGATAGACAGAGCCATCTCTTTAGGGAAATCAGCATCATGCAGCAGCACATTTGATCTATATCGATGTTCATAAGCACTGACAAATAACAGGGCCACGTGTCTCTGCTGTTTCTGTAGATATTATCTGTCCCGCGCCTGTGTTGGGTGTTCAGGGCACTGCATCTCTACTGGTCATAAAGCTGCACCAAGTCAGTGATTGGAACCTTGTATTCTGATGGGCAGTTACTGAATTTCCATGGTTTCAAATCATCCCACTTCGTATTGGAAAGAACTCTGTATTCCACTTCATACTGGAAAAATGTACAGTGAAACTGAGTTCTTAAAAAAGAAGTAATGACAAATCAGAAATGCGTAGTTGACATCCGGTAGGTATTTGTATATTCAAGATTATTTAGCCCCCCCAAAAAAATTCAAAAGTAGCATCATTAAGTAATTTATAAGCATAATTTCTGGACATCTTGCAATTCAATAAGTGTACAAGCACAACTGCACTGAAACATAGTCATAACACAGTATGTGACCATCATTAGCATTCTATTATCTCAGAAATCATGCTTCAGCTGTCTCGAAGGCACACCTTTTTTTTTTTTTAACCTGTTTTTAAATTATATATCTCTTTTGTAATGCGAATTAGTCCTTTAAAATGCTTCAGCGGGTTTGTCATAAACAGCAGGTCTAATCTTCCCCATATGGAAGCAGAAGCTGCACTCCCTAAGGAACATCCCTTTTTATGCTGGACATAAAGCACCCACGGGTTCTTGCAGTATTTCAGAGCCAAAGCTGACTTTGTATCTGCCTGAACTGTCAAATTCACTTTCAGAAGCTGGTAAAACAGCTTTTAAACTCAACATATATATAATTTGAGGAATAAAATTAGTAATCCAAAAAGCTTTGAACAGCAAAGGTGGAAAGAAAGGAGAAATAGTTAGCAGTCTGCTGTGCAAGTTGGCACATGTCTCTGGATGAATTCTGACATCAGTGAAGCTGCGTGAGAGCAGCCGAGGATGGAATCCATGAAAGTTTGCTCACTGGGGTGACATGACATCACAAATGTACAAAGAAGTGGTTACCAACCACCCTTCTGCAAACAGGACAAAAATGCTATGGCAGAAACTCATCAAACTACAGTCAGGGTAACATGAAGTCAATCACTTTCCAAGAAATCACAATTCTCTAAGGGAAAAATAAGACAGAGGAGGAGGGCAGCTAATATAGGTAAGGTAGCTAAAGCAAAAATTGCTCTCTCTGCTTTGTCATCCACTTCTGAGATATCCTGGTGCACCCATGTGGTCTACCAAGCCAAAGGTGTGAGTCTTCCTTCACTAAATATTCTATTTTCATTGCAACAACCAGGAGAAAGCTTTATGAAACCTTTAAGAAACACTTAGCTGCACATTCATCCAGATGAAACTCCTGGTCATTAGGGGCTACCGGTCTGCAACGAAAAACTTGTAATGAGGCCATCTGTCACATCCCTCTTCTGCTGAGAAGGGATTGCATCTCATTTTCCATAAAGAAACCCTCCTTCAAGGAAAGTTGTTTGGGTTTTTTTTTTTCAGAGACTCAACCACTTCACCAGAGATGTATCTCCTTGACAGAGCCCCAGGCTGCTGACTGCAGGGGAAGATACAGTCTTCTATTCTAATAGTGCTTTTCTGAAAAGGCCAGTTAGGGAGCAGCATTCTTTGCCTGGGAGGTTTGGCAGTGCCTCAGAAGTTGTTACAAGAAAGCAATTCTGTTCTGCATGTTTTTAAATAAGCAAAACATTAGTCTAGCTTGGAATAAGCACTCTACAGTTTCACAGCCAGCATTTTCAGAGCTTTAGGTCCATTATTGTCTCATTTTTATAAAAAGAGGAAATATATATGATGCCAGCAGCAGCTTCTAGTGTCTAGCAGAGTATCCTGAGTGATCATTCCGCCTCTACATGTAAACAGCTGCAAAATGAAGACTGAGTCTGAGCTAAATAGCCTCCCATAATTCAAAGTCAACACAGAATACTGAACTAGCAAGCTGCATTAAAGCCAGCAAAACTACAGCAAGAGAGATGGAAAAGGATAATGAAAAAAGAGGGTAGTGGCCAAGCAGTTGGGCCAAGGTAGCCACATGCCTCCTGTGATGTGGGCTCAACAGCAGCCAGGTCTAACAGGCAAGAGAGCTTATTGCTTGCTAATTTGTTTAAAAATATATGTATATAATAAATATTTCAGCTGGGAAACAAGGCTATCCTGCAGGAAACTGGAAATCAAAAAATTACAAAGATATTTAGCAAAAACTTAAAAATGCTTCTATTTCCCACAATGGCTCTGAGAGGCTGAGTGCCAAAACCCTTTAGAGCGCTGAGTTCCAAAAGATGTATTTCCCTCCGTAAATGGGAATGCCTTTTCCCCAGCTCTGGAAAAGAGGCTTAGCTTAACAGCACAGGCTCAGATACTAATGGAATCAGTGAAGATACAAATAAGGTATGGATTAGTCTAAATGTCTAGTAAGCCTATCATTAGAAGGGCCTTCTGCACAAGCCTGCATGCAGAACACTGTGGAAATTACCAGCAGTTCAGCCTCCTTTATGGTCTGCTGCTTCTCCTCCTCCCTGCGGGCGGTGTGCACGGCCACCTGGGCGTCCCACACATCCACCATTTCCTGGATCCGCACCGCCAGCTCCTGCGCCCGCAGCTCCGCTTCCTGATCCTTCGCCAGCAGTTCCTTCTCACAAATCTCTTCCAGCTTCTGCTCCTGCATCTTCTCCTCCTTTTTCAGCACCTCCTTCAGAGTCTGCTGGGCCAGTTGGCAGTCACCCAGTTCCTTCTCACTCCGTTTTTTACAGTGTATGCGATACTCTTCACATTGGTTTCTGGAAGGCAACGTAGAAGTTTTTTTTGAAAACGTCTCAAAACAATAAGGAGGTCTGGAGGTGTGTGGTGAATGAAGGCTCTCAGCTCATCACTGCTCAAAACACAGCAAGCCAGGACACCAAGTTATACCCCTGGTCTGACACTGATTCCTTGTAGAACCTAAGGAACCACAGAGAGCCTGATTTAATGGAGGTTTTGACATTAATGAGCTGCATGATTTGAATTTGTATAAAAAGCCTAAATCGACTTCCTCACACGGGCAAGTGAAGAGGCAGCAGTGAGCTCTGCTCCCTGTGACAGGGACAGGGCCCAGGGAACAGCCGGAGCTGTGCCAGGGAGGTTTAGGTTGGATCTCAGGGAAAGGCTCTTCCCCCAGAGGGTTCAGGCACTGCCCAGGCTCCCCAGGGAATGGGCACGGCCCCAGAGCTCAAGGAGAGCTTGGACAGCGCTGCCAGGGATGCCCAGGGTGGGATTGTTGGGGTGTCTGTGCAGGGACAGGAGCTGGGCTGGATGGTCCTTGGGGGTTCCTTCCAGCTCAGGATATTCTGTGAGTGTACATGAACACACAATACATCCACACATTACATACACACTGTGTACTCCACGTGTAGCTGGAACATGGGGGGGTTGTGTGCATATACACCTTTTATTAATATATAAAATGCATGCTACACTTATTCAAACATAGGTTGGTCTCTATTCGAATGAAGACTTAAAATAGATTTGTAAGTCACCTGAAAGCTCATTCATATTCAGAAAATACTGCAACTGTGGAAATGTGGGTTACATGGTTGAGCAGGAACCACTAGGAATTTATTAATTTTTTAAGTGAAGTTCTGTGGGAATAATTCAGACAAGTTGCAGTAAAAGCCTGGAGAAGGTAGAAAGTCAAACAAGTAATGCAGCTTTCAATTTTCATTTACTCTCTGCAAGTGAGTTGCATGTAAAGAGGTAATTTATTTTCAGTTGAAGAACACTGAACTAATTGCAGATTCTGCTTTTACTTTTGCAAACAAAGCACTGTTGAGATCAACACATGCCATCAAACATTATTTAATTGGAGCAGTCTGCAAGCATTTTAATACTGTTCTATAAACAGGATATAGATTTTCATGAAGTCAGAATGTGAAACTGGCAGACAAAGGTGAACACCTGGAAGTGTGAAGGATCTATAAGCTCTGCGATGTGTGACAGACACATGTGAATGCTGTGAAGTGAGAAGATATCTCACAATTTAATGCTGAATGAAACCACCTTCTACAGATTATTGCAAAGGTATTTAAGAATTCACAAAAGATATCATAGAATCATGAACATCTTCATGGCAGCAGTAGTTACCTGCACGATGTGAAATACTGTGACACTACACAAGCCCCAGCTGACTATCCTGTGTAACGAAAATGTTAAATATTCATCAGGCAACTACCTCAATGCTGTTACCAATCTCCCTATCAGGGTACTTATTTAATTTTCAAAGCAGAGGTCTCACCACACCTTCTCCCTGTTGGCATTCAACAGTTGCTGCCTCACATTTCACTGGGGACAAGGACATCTCTCTGTTCATGCTCTGGCTAAAGCACCCAGTGCCATGGAGCCTGTGTGAAAGGTGAAGGGCAGCGTACACAAAGAGTGACAGGGACAGCCCTGCTGTGGAAACATTTCCATTCTGCTTGGTATTTGCTGAACCTGCCACAGCCCTGCCCTGGGCTGATCGCCAGCGTGGGCAGCAGGGGAGGGGGATCCTGCCCCTCTGCCCCTGTGCCCAGGTGAGAGCCCACCTGCAGAGCTGCCCCAGCCCTGGCTCCAACAGCACAAGGACGTGGAGCTGCTGCAGCCAGTGCAGAGGAGGCCACGGAGATGCTGCCAGGGCTGGAGCCCCTCTGCTCTGGAGCCAGCCTGGGACACCTGGGGCTCTTCAGCTGCACAAGAGAAGGCTCCAGGGAGAGCTCCCAGCCCCTGCCAGGGCCTCAAGGGGCTCCAGGAGAGCTGCACAGGGACTGGGGACAAGGCCTGCAGGGACAGGACACGGGCAATGGCTTCCCAGTGCCAGAGGGCAGGGCCAGATGGGATCTGGGGAAGGAATTGGTGGCTGTGAGGGTGGGCAGGCCCTGGCACAGGGTGCCCAGAGCAGCTGTGGCTGCCCCTGCATCCCTGGCAGTGTCCCAGGCCAGGCTGGACAGGGCTTGGAACAGCCTGGGACAGTGGAAGGTGTCCCTGTCGATGATAAAGATGACTTTGAAGACCAACCCAAACCATTCCATGATAAAATGCTGCAGTTCAGTGGCAGTGCAGACGGGTGAAAAAGGATGGTTGTTTTAGCTCTTGGACAAGACAGGCACCTCCTGACCACTGTTTAACCCAGCAATAAAAGCAGAGAGCAGCACAGGGATATCCATGCCATGAGCCACAGCACATTCCAAGGAGTGCTCCTGCCTCCCAGCAGGTCAACAAACGCACTACGTCATTGATGGTTTTCTTACATTTTTACCACTGGAATCTATCTTTCATCTCCTGGGTGGGAGTTAGTGGTGATTAAAGACCACAGCACTAATTAGCATTCATGAAAAACATATTTCTCAGATGTTGTGAGGGAAACATGCCATTATTAAGATTCGAAATCTTACACCATTAGTAATAACTGTATTACCGTAACACAATGGGTTCAAAGTTCTCTCAGCACTGAAGGAATAAAGAACTAGTTATTCTTTTCTGTGATTATAAACTAATCTGATATTTATTGAATTCCCAGCAGGGAGTAGAAGTTAATTATGTTCAGCATTGTTAGAATTTTAATATAAAATAACCCTGTAATTGCTTGATTTCATCAAAATAATTCCCTCAAAGCAGCTTTTACACCAACCCATAAACATCTGCTCCCCCAGATGGCAGGTTTTCTTCCTCACTTTACTATCCTAAGCTTCTTAACATTAAAACTGTGCCTGGATGTGGCTACTTCCCAAAGACAGAACCTCCCCAGTAATTTATTCATTTTATGGCTGCACCACGATGTTGCTGGGATAACAACATTCCCCATACGGATGCCTCTGATGTTACCACAAGAAAGAGGATGTGAAATGTGTTTTATGCAAATTTTAAGACGTTGCAGTTTTCTTTAAAGTTAGCAATGACGAACATGCCCTCAGGCTAGCACTGCTTGAGTCTCTTCTCAGACAAGAGGTAGCCCTCCCTGAAAATGAATTCCAGCAGGATTCCCATGGTCCAAGCCTTGTCCCTTCTGTCACCTTGTGACAAAGGACTCCTCCTGGTTAACATTACTACTGAGAGGCTGTTACACCTGTATCCTCAGGCCACGGCAACCAGCCCACAGGGCTGATAAAAAAAAAACCAGCCCACTGCTGCCTGTCAGTGCTTTGGAGCAACCTCTGACAGTGCAGCTGCTGCTAGACCTCAAGGTTTGAGAATCCAAACCTGCACAAGGGTGGGGCACCTTGCTTGGGGTTAAACGAAATACAAACAAGTCTGTATCAGTTTTCAGAAAGACATTCAAAAGAGTTGCAAATACACAGGCAGGGAGAAACAGAAAATCATGTGCATATCCACCTGCTACTGGATTGACTTGCCAGGGCTCCTAGGTGTGCCCTGGAGTAACGATCTAAAAAAAAAAAAGGGGGGGGGGGGGCGGTATGCAGGAAGAGAATATGTTTTGTACCATTGATAGATAACAGTAGAAAGTTAAAAATAGCATTTATTTCATCTTTACCTCACCCTTTTTAATTTCTATTTGTGCATATGTTTTGTAATGTACACAATATATATTTATATAGTTGATAAATAAACCTATTGGGGTGAGTGTTGAAAGCTTTTACAGCTAGGGGGGTGCGGCCAGTGGAGTGGAGGCCATGGCCTCAGAGGACAGGCTGTGACACAATTACAGACTCCTGCTAGTGTATTTTAAGTAAGTGTTGGTCTTTTGAGAACAAATCCTGCTCCCAGATCTCTGCATGGACCAGGATGGTTTAGGAGGAAGAGTAACATCTAACAGCCAGAGAGTAACATCTAACAGACCTGGGGCTACTTAAACAAGACAAATACATAGATTGGGATATCAGAAGTTATCAATCTAATCAGAATCAATTACCACAGCAGAGACTTCCTTCCTCGCTGGAAAAGGACAGAGAACAAACGGCTAAAATACACCTAACCAAACCCATGTCACAGAACTTTTGTCAGGTGGTGTTAATCAGAGTTCTGTTCATTTATGGGAACCTTAATTTAAAATTTGAAAGGGACACAGCCAGAGGAACCAGCCATGGAGTGTATTGCTATTACATCAGGACAGTCAAAGAGAAGGGCTCTGCCCTGTAGGATGAAGATTCATTTGCAAAGATACCCCAAGATTGCCACTCACAACAGCTGTGAAGAGAGATGGTTTCGCTTCCTCTAAATCCTCTGAGAACATGCAGCCAGCAGAAAACCAACAGGAAAGCTTCAGCAACACTTTTTAACGGGATGCTGTGTGGTGTGAATATGGCTTAGACCCCAGAGCAGAGTGGGAAAGGTAAAAGGATAATAATAGGATGAAATAATCCCGTGAGACTGAGTGAACCATAGATCAACAGGGCTACCCCGGGAAGACAAAGGACCTGAGACATTAAGACACGCAACTACGGCATGAAAGTTCACCTGTGTGTCACCAGATGATGCAGTTCAGTGGTGTGATTCATTTTGCAATTAAAATGTCTAAAATTAGACATCTAAACAGTAATCTGCATATGTGCTAAATTCCCACTCTGATCAATGAGCACCTAATTAAAGTGGGTAGAGGCTGGGGTGCAGTTCAACTGACAGGGCAGGATAAGCCTGTTTGAGACTAACTTCGGGTTCCTGTAACTGTCCTGATGCCAGTGAAGTTTCAAATAGAACAGGAATGCACATTCCCAGTGAATATAAAGATACCAACGCTGAGACACTTGCCTTTAGGTGTCTATGTAATGTCTCCTTGGTGTGTAAAACAAGCTACAGTGCAAAATAAAAGACACTCCAGCAGCACCCCCTCCAAACTATTTTAAAAGTGAGTTTCAACCACTTTGTGTGATAGACAGAGAAGAAAGCAGAAGCTGCAACAGGCAAGGGCCCCATTTTCAAACCACCATGTGAAGTTAGGCAGTGTATGCACTTCTAACACCTGTCTAAGTCAATAAACGCCACATTTAAACAAACATTTACCTGTGGAATGAGTTAATTAGAGTTTATGCACAAGTGAGAGCGAATGTTGATTTTTATCCCAAGCCTGTGCACACCAAGAAGCAGGTGTTGTAGATTTCACAGTACCGTGGGAGACTGGGAAAGACACATCAAATTACCACAATTAAATAACATTATTATTTCTTTCATCCCTTCCCTGGAAAACCAGATTTCCAAGAATGGGACAAGGCAGATTTCATGCCAAGGCCTCAGTACCTGCAAGTCACTGCCTTCAGTCAGAAAGACTTGGCACAGAACTTCCGGCTGCATTAAAACCTTAGCTGCAGCTGCTACTCTTGAAAAGTGTGCAATAAATAAAAACACTGTCTTTTTGGACAATCTTAATGTTTTGGGGATCTCTGACATATTAGCTTGGCAAGCTTGATTTAGGCCAAATTAACCTTCCATGCACTCTGTTCACTCCAACAGTACAAAGCTGGAACAGAAATTACAAAAAGGGTTGACTTGAATTTTTCTATCTTACTGTTTCAATCACTTTCATCTTTCCTTGCTCAGTTTATTATTGCCATCCTCTTTTTAAATTGTCCCTATATATTTACTTTGGGCAAGTTCTCTTTCATAAGATGTTTTTATGGCAATACCTGAACTGTTGGTCTCGTTTTTCAGCCACCACTTGTAGTCTTTCTTGCTCCCGCTTCTCCCTCAGTAATTTTGCTTGCTCCTTCATCTTTACTTCTCTGTTCTGTGCCTTTTCTTCATCAAGTGCCTTCACCTCAGCAAAGTGCCTGCTTTCCTCTGCCTCCAGAAAGTCACGAAGCCTGTAGTGAAAACATTTGAATAAAGGCTAAATCAATCCTTCCGTTGAAGGACAAAGTTTTAGTTTATTTGTTATCAACACAAAGTGGGTACTGGGCTCCTTTCAACACCACTTGCAAATGTCAGAGAAGTGAACATCAAATTTTAACTCGGGGATCATTTATGTTGTGTCCATCAAGGGAATCTTACAGCACAAGATGAGTTATTCTGTCCAGGAATAGTTTAAACTCCTGATTTTACAAACCCACTTCCAAAGCTGCTTTATTAATTCAGTTCCCCATTCATCAAATTGTTCTAATTCTCAGACTGCATTTGTCACCATCTGATAACAATTAGATTTTGTGCTATTGCTATCCTTCAGCATAGATCCACAGAATACCCTGAGCTGGAAGGAACCCACAAGGATCATCCAGCCCAGCTTTTGGCCCTGCACAGATACCCCAACAAACCCACCCTGGTCATCCCTGGCAGTGCTGTCCAAGCTCTCCTTGAGCTCTGGCAGCCTCGAGGAGCCTGGTCAGTGCCCCACAACTCTCTGGGGAAAAAAACCTTTTCTGATACCCTCCCTTCTCTATGGATCTATAATTGTATCGTCTCTCAAACGACCTCTTGCTATTTCAGCATCACTCCACAAAACACTTCATCCTGAAATATCTTCGATGAGAAAATTATGTCGAATAGGCAGTTTTTAAACACACCATCATTTGCCTCCCTGTTAATCCCCAGCAGTGAGAAAGCTGGGGTTACAGCATCCAGAAACCACCGATTTCAGCCCAAATGCCAGTGTCTCAGCAGAAAGGGGCCTGGGGGTGCCGGCAGACAAGCTGAGCACAAGCCAGCGATGCACCCTTGTGGCAAAGGAAGCCACTGGCAGCCTGGGCTGCGGGAGGAGGAGCACTGCGAGCGGGTCCGGGGAGGGATCCTTCCCCTCGGCACTGCTGGGACCCAACCTCAGTGCCGGCTCCAGCTCTGCGCTCCGCAGCACCAGAAGGACAAGGCCTGAGTGGAGGGGGCCCAGAGGAGGGACACTGAGGGACTGGAGCATCGCTCCCAAAGGGAGAATCTCTCCCGAAGTTCCTTCTCTCCTGAGAGAGCTGCGACAGCCCAGCCTGGAGAAGAGAAGGTGCAGGGGGATCTTACCAATGTACATAAACTCCTAGAGGGATGGAATGCAGAAAAGACAGACACCTACTCCTCAGTAGTGCCCAGCGACAGGACAAGGGGCCACAAATTAAACCATGTGAAATTCCAAATGAACAGAAGAAAACATTTTGTTTTCTTTTTACTGTGAATGTGGGCAGATATTGGACAGGTTGCCCACGGAGGTGATTCCGTCTCCATGTGTGGAGACAAGCAAAACCCAAATGGACACACACTCCTGGGCACCGTGCTCCAGGTGGCTCTAGGGTTGGACCAGATCATCTCAGGAGGTTCCTTCCAACCCCAGGTGTTCTGTGGAACTCGTGTACAATTCCCCAGAAGGCACCAGGACACCAAACTGACAACCTTCACAGCTACAAAGTCACTTGGCATGAAAAAGTAACTGGGAAATTAAATCACATTATTTTTCCCAAAGATCAGTACAGCCCAATTCTGTTCTTTACATGGCAGCAATGTGCTTCACCTTTAATATTTTTCAAGGACTTCTGGAAAATTTTAATTTTTTCAGCTGACTGTGCTGCAAAGTGTTATTTGTAGGACGTAAATATCAGCTTGATGAGTTTGCAACAAAAGCCTCAGTGATACTGAACTGAGAGAATTTCTGACACTTTGCTACCCAGAGAAGCTGTGGATGTCCACGGCAGGGTGGCTGGAATTAGATGATCCCATCCAGCCCAAACCACACCAGAATTCTGTGATCCTGTGTCCCATCTCTGGAAAAGTTCCAGGCCAGGTCGGACAAGGCTTGGAGCAACCTGGTCTGGTGTGAGATGTCCCTGCCAGGGGGCTTGGAACGACATGAGTTTTAAGGTCCCTTCCAACCCAAAACATACAATCATTTTATGATTATACCAAGCTACTCTTCATCCTCTTTAAAAACCAGGCAACGAAAGTGCTATACTACTACTTCTATCCTTCTCTGCGGCAGACAGGGGGCTCCAAATGCCACAGGTTACTGTGTTTGAGCACGCATCACTGGTGCCCGGCCCTCTGAGCACGCACTGAAAACTGCACTGGCTGCTTGTTTGCTACCTCTCTCTCCTCGCGTCGATCTCCTGCAGATACTGCTGCAGGGTCGCCCGGACCTTCCTCTCGGCAGCGCGGTGCATCCATTTGGCCTCGCCGCCCTTGTGCCAGTCGTAGGCGTTGCAGAAGCGGCGGAACTCCCGCAGGGCACTTTCCTGCTCACGCTGGCTCTCCTCCCGCCGCCTCTCAGCCAAAATCCTCTCGCCGACGATGTCTCTCTTGGGGGGCTTGGCCAGCTGCGAGAGAAGGGAAATGGAGAAAGCGTAGAGATGTCATAGCACCCTTCCAGGACGTGAAGGGGCCTACAGTGAATGCAGAGAGGGACTCTTCACAGGAACTGTAGTGACAGGACAAGGAGTAAAGTGAAAGAGGGAAAATGTAGGCTAGATGAAGGAAGATATACTTCTTTGTAAGGGTGGTGAGGCACCGGCACAGAGGGTGCCCAGAGCAGCTGTGGCTGCCCCTGGATCCCTGGAAGTGTCCAAGGCCAGGCTGGATGGAGCTTGGAGCCACCTGCGACAGTGGAAGGTGTCCCTGCCCGTGGCAGGGGGTGGGACTGGATGAGCTTTAAGGTCTCTTCCAACCCAAACCATTCATGCGTGAAAATACAATCTGTGAGTCTGCACGTTTTTCAGTTGAATTCATGACTGTGCAAGTACCTAACACCAAATTATGAGTTCATGGTAATTATGGGGTAATCACAGAATCACTGAGGCTGAAAAAGAGCTCCAAGATCGTCAAGTCCAAGCTATGCCTGATCCCCACCTTGTCACCCAGCCCAGAACACTGAGTGCCACATCCAGTTCTTCCTTGGACACCTCCCAGGATGGAGACTCCAACACGTCTCTAAGCAGCCCCTTCCAAGGCCTGAACATCCTTTCTGTGAAGAAATGCCTTCTAAATTAGACAAACCCTGTCTACAACCCCACCCCACGTAGCACCGGGCTCCTCAGGATCCCCAAACACCGCACCGGACACCCCGGGACCCCCTCAGACAGCACCGGGCTGCCCGGGACCTTCAAACACAACACCGGGATCCCCGGGATCCTTCCTGGCTGCTTCCAGAGAATCCCGCCGCAGCCGGCCCCGCTCTGGGGCTCCGGCCCCCACGTCCCCGCAGCTCCCCCGAGCGGAACAGCACCGGCGTGGCCCCTCACCAGCGCCAACTCGTACGGCGCAGAGCCGGTGAACTCCCGGCGTCTCTGGGTGTGAGGGCAGTGAGGGGGCTGGGGACGGGGCTGGGGACGGGGCTGGGGACGGGGCTGGGGACGG
Organism: Chamaea fasciata; assembly: GCF_029207755.1. Classification (NCBI taxonomy): domain Eukaryota; kingdom Metazoa; phylum Chordata; class Aves; order Passeriformes; family Sylviidae; genus Chamaea; species Chamaea fasciata. Next base: position 980,550 of record NW_027094089.1, on the reverse strand, counting down.
GGCTGGGGACGGGGCTGGGGACGGGGCTGGGGACGGGGCTGGGGACGGGGCTGGGGACGGGGCTGGGGACGGGACTGGGCCCGCGCCGCCATGGCGGATGGAGGCGCCGCCGTTGCTGAGGGGATGCGCGCGGGACGGAAGTGGCATCATGGCGGCGGGGGCGCTGAGGGGGTGTCCTGGCATGGCGGGGGCGCTGAGGGGGTGTCCTGGCATGGCGGGGGCGCTGAGGGGGTGTCCTGGCATGGCGGAGGCGCTGAGGGGCTGTGCCGAGGTCAGGGGATCGTCACGGCTGTAAGAGACCCTCCAGACGATCCGGCGTGCCCCAGCGCCCAGCGCTGCCGCTCTAACTGCGGACCCGGCACACCGCGGCACCCCGAGCCGCAGCCCGGCGCTTCCTGAACACCTCCAGGGACGGCGACTCCCGCTGCCCAGCCCGTGCCAATGCCCGGCCGCCCGGCGAAATGCGGAATGGCTAAAAGTTTCTGGAGAAGGGATGTTCTTTAGCCACAGAATCATAAAACATCCTCGTTTGAAAGGCAGCCACAAGGGGGCCCGTCCCCACAGAGTGCACTGCTGGAACATCGATGGGGACACGCTGGCACAGGAACGGAAAGAGTTTAGGTTAATGAGTCGTGTCTTATGGAGTCAGGCTGGCAGAGCTGGGGCTGCACAAGAGAAGGCTCCAGGGAGAGCTCCCAGCCCCTGCCAGGGCCTCAAGGGGCTCCAGGAGAGCTGCACAGGGACTGGGGACAAGGCCTGCAGGGACAGGACACGGGCAATGGCTTCCCAGTGCCAGAGGGCAGGGCCAGATGGGATCTGGGGAAGGAATTGGTGGCTGTGAGGGTGGGCAGGCCCTGGCACAGGGTGCCCAGAGCAGCTGTGGCTGCCCCTGCATCCCTGGCAGTGTCCAAGGCCAGGTTGGACGGGGCTTGGAGCAGCCTGGGACAGTGGAAGGTGTCCCTGCCCATGGCAGAGGGCGGAATGGAATGGGCTTTGAGGTTGCTCCCAACCCAAACCATTCTGTGACTGTGAAATGGAGTTAATGACAGGAATGGGCTCCCTGTGCCCGCAGCCGATGGAGCAGTGTGACCCACAACTCTCAGGTCAAGACTGTCACAGAGACCTTCTGCAGCACACAGGCTCCAGACCTGCCTGGGCTGGAGGAAAATGGGAAGTAAAACATTGTCTATGCATCAGCGGTTGCTTCAAGCTCATTGCCCTCAAAGGAGTCACGGGAAAAAGCTGCTGCTGAAGCTTTGAAGCTCTGGAACACACACACATACTCTGCCAAGAACTTGCTTTCTTGCACATAATCACATTAGCTTGGCTGATAACAAATCGAAAGAAATGATCCCAGGGAAGAAAGGTCAATGTTTAACCTGGCTGTAAACTTGTTCTCATCCGATTAAAACCCAGTGCAATTACTTCTGGTGTCAACGATGGGATCTTTGCATCGTCAAACACAGCAGTTTGATACACAGGATTTACATACTGGAGTATGTGTTATACCACCACGGTAGAGCTTGAAATGGAATCTTGTGTTTATTTCCGTAGAGATTTAATGCTGTCATACTGTTGTGACCTAGTCTTTGAGATGTTTGTGGGAAACAACTTCACATCACTTTCCCCCTGAAAACCTGAATTTGAGTGGCGGGAGGGCTGAATGTCTTGGTATTTTATAGTTTTGCCTAGTATTTTATGGTGTATTTAATGGAAAATGTTGCATTTGTTTTAATGTTGCATTCTACACAGAGCCAACAATCAGTTTTATGTGAAATAGCCAGTGTACAAATGTGCAGCACTGCCATCTGTTTGAAATCCAAAAATAAACAGGGATGTGTGGATTCTCTAAAGGCCCCATCCTTCTGTGAAGTCCCTCTACCAGCTCTGAGAACATTTCCTCCTGAAAAAGCTGGCTTTATTTCAAAGACATTGCACATGGCTTGTGACTTTGAGTTTCTTTTTACATTAATGTTTGATGAAAAAACATATTCTCCTTAACTTAGCTGCCTAAGAGGACCCTGGTCACTGGCTTTCCTTACTGGGAATGTGTATGGGATATAGGATATACATAGGATATGATCGATCCTGGATTGGCTGGATTGAATTCTCCTTCCTAAAACCTCTCTCTAAGGAACAGCCCACAAACTTCATGTATCCACAGAGCCACAGAATCCCAGGATGGATTGGGTGGGAAGGGGCCTTAAGGCCTGTCCCATTTCACCCCTGCCGTGGGCGGGAACTCGTTCCACTATCCCAGGGTGCTCCAAGCCACCTTGGCAGGAGGGAAGGGCTGGGAAGGTGTGGACAGAGGTCAGCACATGCTGATGGATGGAGCGACTCAGCAAACCAGAGCCGATTTTCAGGAGCAAAATCTATAGTGGAAAAATCTGGCAAGGACAGTAGGGCCTTTCTGTTCTTCGAGGAAGTATGAGAAATTGATTGGTATCAACTGGTGGACAATTCTCTCTGTACAAAAGAAACTTTCGACTTCTTCCCCTAGAAGGAAAATTAACTCTATTTAAAGGGAACCAAAGTCCTCCCCACCCCTCGTAAAAGGCAATTTTCCCTACAATGGCTGCCTATTCTCTTTGTCTGGGATTGTGGTTGCTACATGAGCCAGTCCTTGGGCACACCAGGCCCCTTCCCTCTGCAGGATCAAATGTCCTTCTGTCCTGCAGATGCTCCTGGCTTCCCAGGCCAGGGCTTCCAGAAGCTGTCAGTTCCTCTCCGGTTCTGAATTCCCCTGAAGTTTCCTCACTGGTCACAGTCCACACCATCTCAGGTTTCTCCAGCCAGACTTTCTTGTGATTCTTCCTCCAGGCAGCCTTCAAAACACACGCTTAGAGAAATCATGACTCTTGGCTTTTTGTGTCTTTTAGGTACATTTTTTTCTGAGGGTTTGTTGTTGGGTTTTTTTTGTGAGGGATTTCCTGTTTGCTCAGATCCACATGACTGGCTGAGTCAGGAACCCAAGAGTCACATAAACATGCCTACACTGACACGCTTTGCATCAGTAGCAGAGCTCAGAACTTCCACTCATGTATTTTAAAAATATAAGTTAAATATAATTCTTCCCCTTTCGTCACTGGTCACAGCCAGTACCTGCCAGCCAGGACCACATGTCCTGGTGAAGAGCCACACAGAACCCTGGAATGGCAGGGATTGGAAGGGAGCACTCATCCACCAGTGCCACCGTGCCATGGGCAGGGACACCTTCCACTGTCCCAGGTTGCTCCAAGCCCCATCCAACCTGGCCTTGGACACTGCCAGGGATGCAGGGGCAGCCACAGCTGCTCTGGGCACCCTGGGCCAGGGCCTCCCCACCCTCACAGCCACCAATTCCTTCCCAAAATCCCATCCATCTCTGCCCTCTGGCACTGGGAAGCCATTGCCCGTGTCCTGTCCCTGCAGGCCTTGTCCCCAGTCCCTGTGCAGCTCTCCTGGAGCCCCTTGAGGCCCTGGCAGGGGCTGGGAGCTCTCCCTGGAGCCTTCTCTTGTGCAGCTGAAGAGCCCCAGGTGTCCCAGGCTGGCTCCAGAACAGAGGGGCTCCAGCCCTGGCAGCATCTCCGTGGCCTCTTGTAGACTGGCTCTCGCAGCTCCACATCCTTCTCATGCCTGGAGCCCCCAACATACACACACATTTTTCATCTATCTTGTGCAGTTTCCCCTGAGACAGCAGCCTCACATCTTGGCTCTCATTTCTCACCACTGTGATTAATTTAAATTCATGCTGGCACTAAGATCTGTAGCCCGAGAGTCCCGCAGATGTTTCATGGTGGAGCTTTAAGCACCACTGACTCATCATTCAGGTATCTGTGACACAGCACCTGTTTCTGTTGCATCCATGTATCTCCCTGTGGAATTTAATGGCAGCAAGATGCAAGTTTCTATCGCTGGCACACGAAATTTGGGTAGTCCTTACTATTTCTTTGACTCTGAGCTTCATGGGAGGACGGAGAGTTTTGAGTTAGAGGCTGAAAAGAGCTCTGTGAACTTTCTGAGTGAATGAAGGAGGCAGCTGATGGGACGGCTGCGTTTGGCCGTGTCAGCTGCGTGCATCAGTCCTGCTTGGTCACTGTGGTCCAGATGTGGAAGTGCCAAGATCAGAGTCCTTCCCCGACCACATCTGAGCCAGACGGCATCCGCCAAATGCTCCTTTTTACCCCAAATCCGCACGGTGGAAGGCGATGGGAGTGTGGGAGGATCAGCTGCTTCCTTCTCTCCACGTCCACGGGCAAGCAGAAACGATATTTTTCTCCTTCCTTTCCCTCAGCCTTGAAAGAGCAAAGGGTAACCACTAAAAGGGAATGTGATATGAGGGAGGGGTGAATAATTCCAGCGTGATTAGGATAGAGTAAATCCCACTGGAGGATTTACAGTTTTATTTCTATAAAGCTGCCTGTGGTCCTTCCCTTCGTCCCTGCCCCAAGAGCTGATCCATATCAGGAAACATCTTCTTTCTCTCCCTGCGTGCTCCAGGTTTCACCAGGAAGACTACAACTCCAAGTTGCTTTATCTGTATTTTGTAATTAGAGGGGGATATCACAGAGGAGCTCACGGGCATCGTTTGGGGTTTCACCACCTACATCCTGCCTGGCTGCTCTCAGTCACCAGCTGAGCAAGTGGGTGAGATCAGCAGCGAGGTCAAAATTCCCCTCCCAGCAAATCAGAGTCCCTGAAGCAGAGCCGAGCTCCAGGCTCCAGCTCCCTGCAGGCACAGCTTCGGGCTTGGGGCAGCATTACCTGTGGCAGAGTGCTGAGGTGTGGCAGGAATCAGAATTCCAGGCTAGTGACATGGATCCTTGCACATGAACGCTCCAGGGAAATGCTGCCGTGCTGAGCTCTCTGCTGGCATGGGATGGAGAGCCAGGCACAGTCCTTCCCTTCCCAATACAACTCCAGGCACGAACAATTTCCCTACTGTAAAAATGTGAATATTTGTGCTGGGAAACACACTTTTTTTCACGCCTGAGACAAGAACTGAGTGTATAACCCAGCTGGAGTGTTTAAAGAGGAACTGAAAGTTTTTGAGTTGAGTTTTTCAGACTTGGCTACCTGCTGATCTTATTATGTCAATAAAAGATTATTTTATTCTTTTTAGCTAGAAAGCAACCTCTGCTGACTGTAGATTTTCCTTCCTGTTATTTTTACATGAGTCTTTTCAACAGACCCAGATGATTCCAAGAAATAAGGTCATGTACTATAAAGATGCTTCTGCGTCATCCTCACGTGCCAATCATGGAAGGCTGATGTTCTGTCCTCATTGCAGTGGAGGCACCAAAATGTTTGGCACAGTCAGCATCTGGCACAGCAAAAGAAGAGACTAAAGTCAGTGGGACAGTGAGGGGAGGACAGGTTTCACAGAGGTTTTATCAACTGATGATTCTCAAATGAACTTGGTGGTGTGGGTTCTTTCCCAGAAGACTTAGAAAGTGAGTGCAGCCATTTAAGAGCTGTTTGCAGTGGGGCTTGAGGAAGGGAGGTGAGGTGCTGGCAGACTGAAAAAAAAAAAAAAATAAAAACACTCGGAAATTACAAGCCGGTTAACTTCAGTTCCTGACTTATAACATCAAAGAGACCATGGAACAACTGGAAAATCATGTGCAGGCAAGAAGAAAATACAAATACCAGCAACGTAGACATGTCAAGGACAAATGGTTTCATGCTAATCACATTTCCTTCTGTGATGGGTAACAGGCCTTGTGGGGAAAGCAGCAGTATATTTAATATGATAAGGCTTCTAACACCTCCCTGTGCCCCACAGCACCTTCATCCCCACGGCCTGTCCAGAGCAACCCCTGGGTCCCCCACCCGTGGCTTGGTGTCACCTGGGTTACTGTCCCACCTCTTGTGGGTTTAAACTTCAGTAATAACCTGGAGAAGAGAACTGAGAATTTTTCATGTGGAGAGCACATGGAGGTGGTTAAGGACAAGGACTGCAACAGAAACAGAGTTTCCAAGCGATCTTGAGGGTTTGGAGGAAAGGGCTGAAAAATCAGATGCAGTGCAGAAGGGATGAGGGATGGAAGGACAGGCAATGGCTTCCCAGTGCCAGAGGGCAGGGCCAGATGGGATCTGGGGAAGGAATTGATGGGTGTGAGGGTGGGGAGGCCCTGGCACAGGGTGCCCAGAGCAGCTGTGGCTGCCCCTGCATCCCTGGGAATGTCCAAGACCAGGCTGGACAGAGCTTGGAGCCACCTGGGATAGTGGAAGGTGTCCCTGCCCATGGCTGGGGGTGGCACTGGATGAGCTTTAAGATCCTTCCCAGCCAAACCATCCTGGGATTCTTGGATTCCATGACACTGGCAGTGTTGCTCACCTGGACAGGGGTAATCAGGAGAAGTGGATGAGGAACAGCTGACTTGGAAGCAGTTCCTTTGGCAGAAATAGATGATCATGAGCTGGGAGTGAGTCAGCAAGGCCACGGTGCTGCAGGAGAAGGCAGAGAGCTGTGTGACCTCTTCATTACAACCCTTGGGGAACACACTGCATTTCCAGGCATTTCAAGAAAAATGGAGCTTAGTGGGAGAGAATGAGTTCTGGAAAGTGTCTGAACTGGCAAGTGGTTTAGTCTAGCAGGAGTAAAACAAAATAGAGATATTTTCAGATACATGGTCTCATGTGCAGAAAGGGATTTTATCTTTATGTTGTGGTTGTCTGGTGGGTAAGAGGAAATGTAAAGATCCTTATCCTATCATGTTACAGCTTCCAGTACAAACCATTGAGCCACACTGCTGAACATGCAATAAATAAATCAGTGGGAAACCTGTTGTTTTTCCACCACGTTTCCTAAACTGATCTGACTGAAATTTAGCAAACCTAACCAACTTACCCAGGGCAAGAGATTTATGGTAGGTAGCAGCTCTAGAAACACAGCCTCCTTTGAGGCTTTATCAGGTTAGGTAGTTTTAATTTCCTTTTTTTCCCCAACTCCCTTCCAAAGCTGGCTGTGAAAATTCCAGCTTACTGCTGTTTTAAGATCTCATGTTCAAAAGGAATCTCTTGATTCCGATATTAACTTGGTAGGAAATGGTGCAGAATATCATAACCAGCGCTGCTTGTGATGTTTGGGATTCATCTCCATGGGCACATTTTATTCTGGCAAGTTACTTTCTAGATCACCTTTAATAAAAAAAACAGCTACCATTGATTTTAAATAACGCGTTGTTCTGAAACAAACAGCATACATGTGGTAACATTTTTATTAAGGATCCTGTTTTACTCTCACTGTGAAATTACCATTCTTTTATTTAAAATTAAAAAGTTCTGTTGAAATTACAAGTGACAAAATTGGTAACAATATTTGGATATTAAAGAAAGGTTGGGTTTGGTTGGTGTTTTTGTTGATTTTGGTTTGTGGGTTTTTTTCTTTAATTCCTTTATATTTCATTTTAAATCAAACGTCAGACTTTGCCCTTTCATTTTCCTTCAAACTATTTCCCCCAAATTACTAATCATTCCTACGAAACTAGGATAAATTGTTTCCAGGTGATTTTTTTTTTTTTTTTTTGCTTTGTCTGCCTTCCACACTGCAAGGAAAAGTGAAAATGCTGATTAAAAAAAAAATTTTAAAAAAAATTTTGATTAAAAAAATAATCCACAATCACACATTTTGTTGAAATTTAGTGCTGTAATAGAAATTATGATGGCAAAAAGAGGCTTGCTGGTAGGAGGAGCTCTGTGAGCAGCCCTCAAGTTCTAGCTTTGTGCTGATCTTTACTCTCCAAGGAATTTAATTTTGGATATCAGCTTCACCCCACTTTCTGCATGGGGATTTCTCTTTTCAGCAGCCAGCACAGAGAGTCTGCTGCCTTTCAAAGCAGCTGCAGCTTAAATTCATGGGCTATGGGCAGAGGCTGTCCATAATCTCCAGAGGCTGTTCATAATCTCCCTTTCCTGGTTTCCTGCTGGAGAGCTGGTTCAGCACATCCCTTCCAAAACTCATGTCCCCCAGAAGATGCTGCATCACGGCAGTTTCTGCCAGGAAGGGGCAATGGCAGGAAACTCGTTATCTCTGCATCCTGCAGCCCTGCTGAAGGGTGCGTTCAGCTCAGTTTGGGCTGCCAAATGTCTTCTCTGCAAAGTTGCTGGCTGCCAGTCATGCACCTCCAGCTTGTTTGTAAAAGCACAAAGCTTGGCTGATGGAAATAAAGTGACATTTGCAGCTCTCTGCAGCCGCTGAATTCTGACACCTCTCCCTCACATTCCAGAGACTGGGATGTACTGCTGAGTGTCCAAACCTGTGTTGTGGAGTCACAGAATCACAGAATGGCCTACGTTGAAAGGAACCTTAAACACCATGCCATGGGCAGGGACATCTTCCACTGTCCCAGGGTGCTACTGCAAGCCCAATCCAGCACGGCCTTGGACACTGCCAGGGATGCAGGGGCAGTCACAGCCCTCATCCTTACAGCAGCAATTCCTTCCCCAGATCCCATCTGGCCCTGCCCTCTGGCACTGGGAAGCCATTGCCCGTGTCCTGTCCCTGCAGGCCTTGTCCCCAGTCCCTGTGCAGCTCTCCTGGAGCCCCTTGAGGCCCTGGCAGGGGCTGGGAGCTCTCCCTGGAGCCTTCTCTTGTGCAGCTGAAGAGCCCCAGGTGTCCCAGGCTGGCTCCAGAACAGAGGGGCTCCAGCCCTGGCAGCATCTCCGTGGCCTCCTCTGCACTGGCTGCAGCAGCTCCACGTCCTTGTGCTGTTGGAGCCAGGGCTGGGGCAGCTCTGCAGGTGGGCTCTCACCTGAGCACAGGGGCAGAGGGGCAGGATCCCCCTCCCCTGCTGCCCACGCTGGGGGATCAGCCCAGGGCATCGGGTCCAGTTGTTAACCCAGCACAGATCCACACATTCCCACCAGTGATCCACACATTCCTGCTGTTCATGGAGCATGTGACTGAGAAGATTTCTTCAGATAGACAAAAAGAGACAGGCTGGATGAAGGGGAGATAGCTGTGGGTTAGCAATCCTGGAAGGCAAATCTGGTGTAAACCTTTGATCTGCAGTGAGAGCTTTTCACAGGGCATAGTGTAACTTCTCTGGAAAGTTGCAGAAGTTTGGGGGGGGAAAAAAAAAAAAAAAAAAAAAGGAAAACACAGTCACCAAAAAAACTCCAAACCACAGCCGAAGCCAACAGTAACTCGCTTTGACATTTGTTCCCGGCACTCCCCACCCCCTGGTTGGAAATGCGCCTGTTTGGCCACGGGGAAACGCGTCCCGTGGGTGGGCAGGGCAGGGCAGGGGCGGGCCGGGGGCGGCTCCGCGGGGAGCCCAGGGCCGGTGCGGCGGCACAGCCCCAGAGCTGCTCCCGACATGGACTGCGGAGTCATCACCTCCAAGACCGTGCTGCTGCTGCTGAGCCTCGCCTTCTGGGTACCGCGGGGCTGTCCCGGGCCGCGGGGGACGGGGGCTCTGGCAGGGGGACACGCTGCTACGGGACATGCCCGCCGTCCCGGGTTTCCCGCAGGCAGACGAGCATTGAGCTTAGCTGTGTGCAGGTGACCCGTACGTTTCTGTAGCAACCCCTAATTGCGTGTTTTTAAAGAACAAGGAGATTTAGAGAACAAGGAGATTTGGGGGTTTTAAGTTTCTAAGGAAACAAAAATAAGGTCAGACCTTGTTATTTCTGTTTGTTGTTGTTGTTGTTGTTGTTTTTCTTCGTGGCGTGTTTGTAATGTACCCGGTTTTTTAGTAGTGTTTTTAATTAAAGCAGTCTGCAACCAGGTTTTGTGATCGGAAGCAAATGGAGCCCCATGGCGAGGGCATTGTACAAGGGCTCTGCTTCATATTTGGGGCGAGGAGACTTTTGGGGAGGAAAACTGCTGAGAACTTTGTTCCAGCTGTGTCCTTGGCACTGTTACGGCTTTCCAAATCACTTCCGCGATAATTATTTACAAGCAAGTGAAAAAATGAGCGTGGTTTGTGTACTTTTTAGCCTAACCCGCGCTGGTTTGGGAGTGTCGGCATCAGAGGTTCGTGGCACTGCTGCCTTGTGACAGTGACAGCGAGGCCTGGGGCTCGTGGCTGTTCAGAAGAGCTGGGGATTATTCTGGGAACCAGGCTCGGGAATTCCCCCGCATGGGGAAGTTTGGAAAAACCCCCACCGTCACCATCGACCGCCCTGGGATTTGTGTGCTGCCATCAGGGAAGGGCTCCTATCAAACCTCGTGTGTGTCTGTGCCGTGGGTTGGGGGTTCGCTGCTGCTTTGTAGCGCCTGGGTGTTTTCCAGAGGGACTTTTCCAGGGATGCCTCCAACCTGCCGGCTACGGCGAGGGTCTGGAGCTGCTCGGCCCGGGCTGGGGCTCAGCATTTCAGCGCCCCTTGCTCTGGGTGTAACAGGGCTCTTCCTGAAGAGAACAACCAGAGTTGTCCAAAGAGAGACCCTACATGCGGAGGAAAAAAAAAAAAAAATCGCGACAAAACAATGCAAAAGAAGGAATACTGCTCGAATTAATCCCCGAGGCCTCGTGGGGTGTGGTGCCGTTGTGTAAAAACGTGACGCGCTGCTGGCTGTGGTGAGGAGGTCATCCCCTCCGTCCTGCGCCTCCTTTATGGAGGCCCGGCACAATTCATTGCTGCGTGTGCTCCGTGTAACTCCTGAGCCACTGGCACAAATGGAGCTGCACGCCAGGTAAGGTGATCTCGCCGTGTCTGCCTGGTCTGTGATGATTTTTTTTTAATTTTTTTTTTTTTAAAGTAGACACGGGGAAACATTGTACCATCCCTCTGTTAGTATGTGGAAGGCGCCTGAGCCTCAGATCAGATCTACCCCGGTTTAGCATCATTGCTTGGGCTTTTTAAAAATGAAACAACAGCCTTATAGCTGCTTAGAAATGTCTCTGGTGCTTTTTCTTCTGCTGTAGGAGAACTTTCTAATCGTGATTGGTCATCGGCATCCATGGGCTGTCAGTAATGATCCTTCTGCCTGTCTGCAGCCTCTGAATTTGGGGTGACCCAGACCGGCCCTTTGGGTTGTTTTTTATCCCAGTGAGAGCAGTGCAGCCCCAGTACCTGTGGCATTTATATGCTGTTGCTGCCACCATTATGTGTGGTAATCACATTCCAGCTGGAGAACTGCAGAACCTGGAATTCTGGTTTTAGGAGGGTGGAGATGGAGGGACTGATTCTTTAATGCTCCTTCTGAACGTTTCTAACAGTCAGGGCTCTGTGAGTACGAGGCTCCAGATGATTGTGAAAACACCGGATTTGCAAAGAGCATTAGAGCTCTTCTCCGTGGAGTAATTCGTGTCCAGACATTGCACGATGCAGATCTTTCCCAGCTTGGAAGTGATTATGGAAAATAATTCACCACCTGCGTAGTCAGCAGATGGTGCAGATGTGGTTCTTTGACAGAAGTTACTACTTAAGAATATCCTAAAAAGGCAGAAAAACCTCTTTCGGATTTCTGATCGTTATCGTGCAGGGTGAAGGAAGTCAGATCTTCCACAATGACAAATCGGGGCTTCCTAAATGAGGTGAAAAAACCACCTTTCTCCAGAGCACCAGGCTCAGCATAGTTCATGCAGGTCATTCTGTGGGTGAGGGATCCATGCATAACTCCCCCCAAAAATTTAGTGATTAAAGATTATAAAATTATAAGGTTGCCGGGGTGGTGCTTCAGGCTGTGGGAGTTCTTCCCACCTCCTGTTCTGCTCTTTAGCACCTACTAATTAGGTGCAAGTGAGTGGTTGTTGTGGTAAGTGGATGTTGGCCTGCTCTTGGTGAAGAGTGGGGATGCCGGTTTATATCATGGCACCTAGGAGAGGGAGAGGAAGGGTCAGAGCAGACGTGATGTTCTTGGCAGTGTCTTTCGAGAGGACTGGGCTGGGTGGGATGTGGTGATGCTCTTCTTGAGGGAGAGAGGTGAAATGCTGGGATTCACTTCCTGGTCCAAGAGAAGAAACTGAGAATCTTAAAACTAAGATGGAAGCTTCGTGCTCCAGTATTTCTGTGTAATGTGCAGTAAACACCTTTCCAGGTTGCTTTTAACCTCAAAGCACCCAGCACCTTGCCCCTGCTTACCTTCAGATTCGTTGTCACTAAACAGGTCTCTGCCTTCAGAGGGGGTTTGGCATCCATTGGTGGTTCTGGGGACTAGGAGTTGGACTTCCATCATCCTCGTGGGTCCTCTCCAATTCAAGATACTTGAATATCTGATTCATCAGATCATTTAACTCATCATAAAAATTGCAGTGACAGTAATAAACTCACTGTTACTTTCCAGACAAATGACATTCAAGAATCATTATATAGGAAAAAAATAGAGGAAAAAAAGCACACTTGGAAGTGTTCAAGTTACTTCTGTATTTCAAAATATTGGCATCAGGTAATTATTTTGCTTTCCTTAATCTAGATACTTTTTTGGACTGTTTTGTTTCCCGCATTTCATTCCATGCCTAGCATGGCAATAGAAGAAGCTCTGAAAAACATGAAAGCATGTTTGATTCATCACTAAAGGGCTACCTTAGGTGTTCCTGCAGTGAAAATCCTGTTTGGCCAGATTTCCCATTCACTTTTAAGCAGAGACGGACACTTTCCCAGCTTCTTTGCTTTACTTGCCCAACAGAGAAGCATTAGGACAAGTTACTGCCCCAGGGGGCTTTAGCAGGACCAGGGGATTTGAGACAGCAGCATTTCATCTGCTGACAAGAAGTGCAGACCCCTGCCATTGGGCTGGAACATCTTCCACTAGACCAGATGGCTCAAGGAATCGCAGTATTGCTGCGGTTCACTTTAAATAATTTTTAGTAATTCGGAGGTATAAACTTACCCACAAGAAAAATTCCTGCATGTGTGAATGGTTTGAAATCACTCATGCCAGTAAATGAGTACTTTGGGAATGCTTACTCCGAAGCCTCAGTCAGAGAGAAATCTGGATACTTCTAATGAACAATGCATCGAGTAGCAAAGATTACCTGGAAGGAGGGAAGGGGAAAGTGGTGGGCTCCTTGGGAGTTTGAGCTAGGGTGTTATTAAAGGTCCCTTCCAACCCCAGCCATTCTGTGATTCAGTGATTTCTAGCCCATTTCTGAATGATGAGAGAAGAGCAGCCCCATGATGCAGAGTAGTCACAGGATGGGGCTGATGCCTGGGCTGGGCACTTTGGCGTGACCCTGATGGGCTTGCCTGGAAAGGGTAAAGTTCCTCCTTGTTTTAAATTATTCTGCCCACAATCAGGAAGCGGGACTGAACTGACTTTCAGGAAAATGGGCTTTGCTGTATTGCGTAGGGGCCTCGCGGACTAAATTAAAATGAAGATGCTGGTGCTGTGTGGTCAGCACAGGGGAAGTGTTGGGACAGTGATGTGGATTCGGAGGAACAACCTCAGCCAGACTGTCCCCAGTTGTCCCCGTGGCTGTGAATGGATCTGCTGGGCTGTGTATCAAGAGGTCTGTTGTTGACAGGCTGAGAAGGTGGGGGTGATAAGGAAGTTGTGTGGAGACCATGGAACAGTCTTCCAGAGTCTGAAAGGTCTACAAGGAAAAGAAAAAAGGATTTTTTTTTTTTGTTTAAGGGATACTTCATCAAGAGCTATGGTGATCGAGAATGGCTTCACACTGAAAAGAGGGGAAATTTACACTGGATATTGGGAAGGAATTGTTCCTGTGAGGGTGGTGAGGCACTGGCACAGGTTACCCAGAGAAGTGGGATTTTTCCAGGCCAGGCTGGACAGGGCTTGGAGCACCCTGGGACAGTGGAAGGTGTCCCTGCCCATGGGAGTGGGTGGAACTGGACTTTAAAGGTCCTTCCAGCCAAAACCATTCTGGATTTATGTGTTTCCATGTTGTGGAAGTGCATCTGGTAATCACAACAGCTCAAGAAGCCCCATTTTGGTACCTCTTTAGCAAGATTTAGGAATAGCTCTGCTGTAGTTTAGGTGCACCTTGATTTAGTTGTAGGGTTTGGTGTCTGAGCCAGGAACAGCTGATTGAGAAATTGGGGTGGCTCCAAAGGCAAATATTGAACTATAGGGTGTTTTGTGTCCAACAAACAGGCTGCTCAGGTCCAGAACAGCCTGGCACTGGCTGATAAATCAATCCATGCTTGGCTGAAGTTACACTCCCTGCAAGCTCATGCCCTGCAGTCTGTGTATTTGGGGAGAATACAAGTGAAAACTGGGGTTCTGACATGTGAAAATGAAGGTTCTGCTTTCTCCTCCTTCTGGTCCTGTTGCCTCTGTGGTTGTGATTAACAGCAGCACTCTAGCCCCAAGGCAGGAGTTGAAGCATTGGAAGTCGTTGGAATTGGGGCAGGATTCCTTGCTTTGTGCTGCTGTACAGTGTGTCCATGAGGACATCCCAGCATTTGTGCTTTGTAGGGTATGTGCTGGCGTTTAGGGGTGGGAAAATAACCTTGGGGAACAGAAGAAGAAGTGCTAAAACAACTCTTAAGGCAGACATTTACTTATTACAGCTTGAAACCAGGCCCACTACACCCAAAATCCCCTCTAGGTGTGTGGTTTTGCAGCATATGAAAACTGCAAAAAAAAGTTGGTTTAGGTTTGGGATTTTTTTTTTCTCCTGAAAGAGAGATACAGGTTTTCTGAGCCTTTTGGCAGCTGCTCATTGTTTTCATTTGAGGAAGAAAAGGAAAAAGCAAGAGCTTCCCACCGTACCCAGCAAGCAGCCCTGAGGAGTGTTTTGAAGGCAGGCTGGAACACGCCCCGCAGTTGTACATCCCAGCTGAGTATTTTGGTGTAACAGACTTTGATGAGTCTGCTGTGGCTTGGTGTGAGTTGGCTCACAATAGTTGTCTGGGTTCTGTCCCACCTCTATAGCTCAAGTGAGGAAACTCTGCTTTGAAGGTTTTAGTTTGAGGGTAATGACTAGCATGAGATTGGCAATTCTCTCCTGGAGCTGCTGGAATCAAGGGCAGCCTGGTTGGAGCTCACAGCTTTGGCACTTTTTGCTTCAATCCAAAGCCAACTTGCTGAGTTCAGTATTTTTTATTATTTTGTAAATCGGATTTACAAAATCAGAAGGATCCCTCTGATCCTTCAGGACATGAGGATCTGAGGGAACACAAGTTTGTGTACTAACGGAGACCCCATCCTGCCTCCAGCCCTGGCTCCAACAGCACAAGGACGTGGAGCTGCTGCAGCCAGTGCAGAGGAGGCCACGGAGATGCTGCCAGGGCTGGAGCCCCTCTGCTCTGGAGCCAGCCTGGGACACCTGGGGCTCTTCAGCTGCACAAGAGAAGGCTCCAGGGAGAGCTCCCAGCCCCTGCCAGGGCCTCAAGGGGCTCCAGGAGAGCTGCACAGGGACTGGGGACAAGGCCTGCAGGGACAGGACACAGGCAGTGGCTTCCCAGTGCCAGAGGGCAGGGCCAGATGGGATCTGGGGAAGGAATTGGTGGCTGTGAGGGTGGGGAGGCCCTGGCACAGGGTGCCCAGAGCAGCAGCTTTGCTTGCTCCTCTGTGACTGCCCTTGCCCTGATGATGCTGTCAGTGGTGCTCAGTGACAGGACCAGTGAACACCAGCTGAGGCACAGGACGGCCCTTCTGAACATCAGAAACCTTTTTCCCTGTGAGAGTGACCAAGCGCTGTCACACGCTGTCCTGGGTGAAACCAGAGAACACAAATGTGGCAATCACTACCTGATTCATCATTTAGAGAAATGAATACCGTGAGCAGGGTAGGAAACAGTAACTGAAACCAGGAGGTCCCTTCCAGCTGGCAGAGCTTTAAATCCAGGATGAGAAAAGGGAGAGAAAATGGTGCACATGGGATGGGAAGTGCTGAGTTGGGGTCCCTCTCATTGCTGGGAGAAACCAGCTTTGCCTTGGGCCAAGAGAAACCCTCAGGTCTGGGAATTGCCTGCTCCACGTGGGCCAAGGGGAGTTTTAAACTGAGGATAAAGTGAGGAAAGCTTTCTCAAAAAAAGCACTTTGCTCAGTGCCTTTCTTTTCCCCTAAAGTCACTAGAGAACCTGTTGGCTCCTTGAAAGTGAAATAGTGCAGCAGCCAGGGAGGACTTGAAACTCTGGTAGTGAATGGGAAGAATAAATCTTGCAGTACAATAAATCAGCAAGGGAGCCAGATTGTGATTCCCTTTGCCATGCAAGCTGGCTGTTGGGTAATAAAATACATTATTTATGGAGGAAATGTGCAAAGCCTTTCGGGCAGAAGATTTACCTGTCAAGGTAAATCAAAAGCATTTCTTGTACACAGAAGAAAAGCCAAAAAACAAACAAAGACATGGAGAGTATTCTGTGTTAAGGAGAGGATGGGCAGCTGTAACTGAGACTGGTGTTGCTGGGGGCTGATTCTAGATATCAGAGGCATGGGGGCAGCACAGTAGTAATAATTGCAATTGGCAAAGTAATAATCGAAGGTGAGACTTCCCACTTTGTCCACTGAAACTGCTGAAAAGGTGGTAGCATCCCAGTGAATGCAGGTGTTGGATGGGAAGACAAAACAAAATCAGATGTTGCACTGGGTGAGAAGCCCTGGCTCTGCAAAGATACTGGTGAAAAAAGCGGGATTTGAGCCTTAAAATTAACTCGGGCAGCTCTTGTGAGCTGACTGTCTAGTGATGAATTAGGTGGCAGTGGTTCTGAAAGGGTTTTGTGTGGATATTCATAGTTCTTCGAGTTTGTATTTGCAGTAGTTTGCTGTAGAAGACAAACGCTCTTACTGTGTCATGAAAAATGGCATTATTTATCATAACTGTCTTTTTCCATAAAATGTTAATTATATAGTCCAGCCAGCCTGAGTTTTGTGCTGTGGTGGTGCTGGCCCTGGGAAAGTCCCACTGGACAAAGGAAAAATGTCTTTAAGTCTCACAGCCTCAATTTTTACTGTATAGAGGCTGCATCTTGCTGGACACATGGGGTGAATTTGGACTTCACCCTGCTCTTAAGCTTCTCCTTTTAACACTACAGCTTTTTTACTCTGTATTTTTAATTTCCCGGCCTTTTAAAAAGAAGGTCTTATGCCAGTTTACAGTAACAGACCGAGTCCTAGAATCAACGCTCTGAAGTGGGTGGGCGCTGGGAGAAACATTTTAAAAAGTACCCCAAATCCTCCAACCGGCAGGCACTGCCTTTTAACATCATAGCTGGTGGTTTGGCGCCTTTGCTGTACCTTATCTGGGTTTGGCAGGGGGCAGAGAAGGCAGTGCTGATAACTGCGAACGAACACTAACCTCTGTTCTCAGCCATCACATAAGGAAAACAGAGAAGTAAAGGTGGAAAAGCACCTGTTCTGCCTCACTGATAGAAAAAGAGGTGTGTATTTATAAAAAATTTGCATGTGTTTCAGAGCAGTGGTATAGGGGAAGCTTTAAGCAGCCCCTTCTATGTCTGTGATTAGGTAGCATGAAGTATTTGCATGGCTATACACCTCATGAAAAGGGTAGGGGGTTATGATCATCAGCGTATAAAAACAGTGGAACACAAAATAAGAAGTTTGCTGTATTTTAAAAAATACATAAAATCAGTGTTTTCCAGCAGCTGTCCTGTTCTGCATCAGGCTTGTGTTTCATGGGCAGGACTGAATATTCACGGCGCTGTGTGTGTTATGTGACTGAGAGTCCCCCCTTGTTGTGTTTGTACTCTGTGCACCTGCTTCCCTGGCTCAGCTAAGTGTGGAGGAGCTTGTTGAGCCCAGGCCCTGCCCAAACCTCAACCTGGGAAAGTCTGGTGACTGTCACAGCTTGGCTTTCTTCTCACTCAGCCCCGAGGAGTTCGCTTTTTCACGCTCAGATAGTTTTTCTGCTTCCTGTCAAGGGCGTGGGATATGAAAAATTGAGTGATTCTGGCGTTAGGTCCTTGAAGGGCGCAAGCCGTGGTGGGTGAGGCAGAAGACGCGGCTGCAGCTCTGTTGCCCAGCTGTGAAAAGGGGTTTTCTTACAAAATTCCCTTTCGCCTCATCTCCTCATCTTGTCTCAAGGACTTCATCAGCATTGTAAAGAAACAGCAGCAGTTCCCTGAAGCCGTGGTGAGTGTGGTGAGTCAGCTGGGGCTGCGTGGGCAGGACAGGGCCAGGTGTGGGTGTCGTGCTGGTTGTTGGTGGCCCGGGGGAGGTGGTTCTCCCGTATCCGCCCTGAGTCACTCTCTGGCTGCCCGTGCCGGGGTTTGTGCCTTGCGTGGCCTGAGCCTGCTGGGCACTGGAACTGGCTGCAAGTAAGCTGCCAAGCAGGAGGCCAACAAAAAGTGTGAACAACAATAACCATTTGTAGTGTGAATTTCTTGGCATAATGCTAGTGTCCTTGTGGATAATTTTAGAAGGGTTTGAGAAGGTGGTTGACTAATCATGAAAAAGGAGGAGTATTTGATCTATTCCGCTTCAAAAGTAATCGCTCAAACTGACCTTTGTGTTGGTGAGATTGTTTTTTCCTTGAGATCCAACAGAAACCAAATCAAACAGACTTTGAGATCCATTTGTTGCAATACAAAGGACTTCTGTTTCTAGAAAAGTACATCTTAGTACATCTTCGTCTTAGATCTAGGAAAGGGCTGTAGGTTTTGTGATGTTGGGCTGAAACAACTGTTCCACTGGATTTTGAATTTACCTTAAATTCTGGAGAGGTTTAAGAGAAGAGTTCTCATTTAAGTTCTGAAATATTTTTCATCTTTGCTTTCAAAACTTGTCTCTGGGAGTCACCTGCAAAAATCGGGGAAGAGATCATTAGCTGTAATGCCTTCTATTTCTGAGTGACCCTGCTCTTCAGACTTCAGGATCCTTCCCACTGAATTAAAAATCATGGGTGAAGTTGTGTCAATATCTGTGGAGGAAAATGTCATCTTCCTTTAAGTCTTTTCCCAGAGACTTCTGGTTTTGCCTCATTACACTTCCTTTTTCTGCTTGGAAGCAGAAGTTTGGAAATTTTAATAGACTTCTTGCTGGTTGTGTTTTGTCTCTGATGAGAAACGAGGCAATTCCTGAGTGTTGCAATAAAACACACCGTGAAAGTGCTTTATATTTGAGGTCCTTGAACTTAACACTAGACCTTCTGATTTTGTCTTGCAGTCATGGAGCTTTGCTGGTCTAGGATTTAGGGGCCTTCTGTGAATTGGCTTCATAATTTATTTTTTTTCTTCATTTGTGGCAGCTTTTTACTTGCAGCAAGGTATTTCTTGGCTCCTCACAGCTGCTTGGTCTTTAGCATGTCCTGTGCTGCTTCCTTTGTATTGCATGTTGAGCACACTGGAAATGGATGGAAAATGAAGTATGGATGAAAAATGAAGAATGTTTCTCTGCCATGGTGGAGAGGGACTTTGGACGAGACACTGGAGTGGCAGGACGAGGGGGAATGGCTTCCCACTGCCAGAGGGCGGGGTGAGATGGGATATTGGGAAGGAATTGTTCCCTGTGATAGTGGTGAGGACCTGGCACAACTTTACTTGCCTCTCTGTGACTGTCCTTGCCCAGATGCTGCTGTTTCAGAACAGAGAATAGGTGGACACACATGTGGATCCAACCTTCCAGGCCAGAAATACAGGATACACTTTTTGAGTCATGCATCTTTATTCTTTCTGTGCGACTGAAGGCAAAGGAGGATGGAGGTAACGTGTCCCCACCTCCACCTTTACTGCTGCTGCCATTCCAAGGACCTTTCCTGTCCCACTTTCACTTCAGGAGCAGAGTGTTGGAGAAGGTGAGGTTGCTCCTCCTCAACACCTCGCTCCTCTGGTGAAGTGAAAAAGCAGTGGTGCCCTTTGAGATAAAGTGGTCTCATCCTTTCTCTGCATCCCTAAAAAGGAGTGGCAGGAAAAAGCCACGGTCACCCCACACCTGCAGACAAGGGAAATAGGAAAGAGATTTTCCTTAATGAGAGGAAAAATGAAAGGAAGCTTTAGGAACTCCTTTAATCATTAGCATATCTGAAAACCCAGTGCACGTGGAGAAGGAAAACAACCCTGTTGAGAATTGGTGATGATCCTGTTCCTTTTCCTGATATCCCACTTTGTAGAGGACCTGCTGTATCTGAGCCCCAGTGCAGCAGGACCTTTCAGGTCATGTGTTAAATGTCAGGCTTCATCACTTGGTGCATCTGACCCCAGTAATTCTAGAGTACAGACAGCATCCAGGAATGCAAGATTATGGGATGGGAGCTGTCTGAAACAAAACATGTTCCTGTACTTGGAGGTAATTGAAGGGCAGGCAGCAGACCTGGCTGGAGGGGAAAGAGCCAAACAAGGTAAAGGAATAAGCAAGTCCTAGCTCCAGCACGGGGAGTGTTTGATTTAATTAAAACGTACAGTGCTGGGGAAGTAACAAACTGCTCCAAGGCTGTGTGATGAAATCCTGCTGTGACCTGTTGAAAACAAACCGGCTGGTTCCCCTGAAGTTTCCAGAATGTGAATATCAAGAGTGCTTCATTTTCCTTGTGCTGCAGGATTAAAGAGGGTGGATGAGCCATCCTGACTGAGAGAAATTTTTTGTGCTATCCTTGAGGTTTGGCAGGGCATGGCTGAGTCTTTTGGTGTTGTTTCCAGAGCTGTACCCTGGAATCTTTAGTCCAGTGGGTAAAAGTCTTTGGTCTCCAGGGCAATTGCCACTGGTGCTCTCTACCTTGGCCTCAATCAGCAAAACATCCTTCTGGGAGAGAGATTATTTTAGAGGTTGCAGAAATCTGTTTCCTCCAGGAAAAGGAGGGACTCTGTTTTGCTGAGACTAAGTACATTTGTGCCTGCAGTAGTGGTTAATGCTGCTGTGAGAGTGTGAAGGATGAGTTTTTCTCAAAAACAAACAAACAAACAAAAACCCCAAACCAGCAACTGACTGTGGTGATCTGATTCCTGCAAATGCAGCCTTGGGTGGGATGTAGTAGCCCCTGGGTAGGCAGTGTGAGTTTAGCATTCTGCAGAGGCACTGATGCAGGTCTACAGACTCCAGCCTTTCAGCTCGGCTCCAGTGGTGCGTTATTAGCAGGGGAGTGATACAGTGAATTTTGTCTTCTCTGTGTTCAAGTTTGAATGCGTAGCTAGATCAGGTAATAGTTTCAGATGCAGCGTTTTTTTATCTAATTCTTTCCACACTGTACCCATGATTTCTAAAAATCACTATTGGAAAACACGCCATGATTAGTTTCCAGGTCAGAGGCTTAATAAATAACTGCTATTCACTTCTCCTTATTGCATTTCAGGCGGCAGCTGCAGGGCTCAGCTATGTCGGGGCGTACGTCCTCAACACCTACAAGAGCTACGACAACTTTCTGCAGGACAAGTACGCCCTGCTGCCAGCTGTGATCATTATCTGCGTGGCCGTGGTGATGTTCATCATCGGGCTGATCGGCTGCTGCGCCACCTTCCGCGAGTCCCGCGTCGGCCTGGGGCTGGTGAGTGGCTGGTCCGTGTGTGTCGCCTGCCTCCCGCTGGCAGGGGAGGTGCTGGGCTGGGCCTCGGGAGGTGAACCGGAGTAAAAGGTTGTTGTGATCCACACTGCTTGTTTGTGCGAGTCACCTGCGACTGGGATGCTCTGATTCCCCTCAGCTGGCTCAATGAAGATGAGTGTGGGAAGCAGCAAGTTTTTAGGAGTGTGGTGGTGAAGGAACAGGAGGAAATTCAAGTTTCTAAGCAAGCAAACCAGATGTGTATCAGTTTTTTCTGCTGACTTTAGTCCTCTGAGTGCTGAAAGGATGCCTTTACTGCTCATAGAATTCCTTTAAAAAATCCAGAAAGGTTCACTTAGAGTAACTTCATGCCCCAGGTCATGCCC
This sequence comes from Chamaea fasciata, assembly GCF_029207755.1. NCBI lineage: Eukaryota > Metazoa > Chordata > Aves > Passeriformes > Sylviidae > Chamaea > Chamaea fasciata. The sequence continues at coordinate 958,895 of NW_027094089.1, read as the reverse complement.
TGAAGGCAACGTGCACCCAACAAGCAGCGAACAGTGTACCTAATTCAGCTGCTCGTTTATCTGTGCACTCTCCCCTTTGACATCCACCCTGTGAAGTGTTCCATAGGCTCTTCACACAGCTTATGTCATGCCAGTGTTCATGATCAGGCACAGAGCCTATGGAGCCACAGTCACCGGGTCCCAGCCACTCACAGTAATCCCCGAAAGGTTTGCATTGGAAAGGACCCTAAAGCTCATCCAGTTCCAACCCCTTTTCCAGGGGCAGGGACAGCTTCTACTAGACCAACCAATACAACCATGTTGCTCCAAACCCTCTCCAACCTGTCCAGCCGGGGGTGAGGCAGCCACAAGTTCCTCTAAATTATTTTCTGGGAACTATTTTGACTGGAGAGGCAATAAGAGATAATGATCACTTACTGCTGTAAATTAATATGAAGTGCATTGTGCAGCTGAATTCAAGTGCTGTGGGATTCTCTCTTACTGTCTCTTTTTTATTTTCAGTTCTTGGCCATTATCCTGGTTATCTTCATTGCAGAAGTGTCCGCTTTTGTCCTGGGATTTGTTTACAGGGAAAAGGTAAACAAAGAATCAACATCTCTGTCTCAACATAAAAGTGAAAAACAGATCTCACATTGTTTGATCATTTCAATTTATCTGGGTTTTTTTGTTTGGGTTTTTTTTTGAGTTTTTTTAACTTCATCCCCTGTCCTGCAACCTGCAGAGCAAATGGGAATGGGGATGTCTTTGCTGGGAACACAGTGAATATATAAAGTACTTGGCAGATATCACAACAGTCTCTGAGTTGGATTAAACAGTTGTTGATGCTCCCAAAGGAGGGCTTTTCCACTAAGGGCGCCAAGCTTCTGCCTAGGAACGTGATTCTGGCTAAGTGCCACCTGAATTTTGTCTAAAACATTGCTTGTTTTTTCTTACTTCTTATTTCCCCCCCCGCCCCGACTTATTTGGGATACAGATCTTCTGCAGTTTCCACCAGATAAAATTTTCAGCTCTCACATTAAAACCATCTGCATTGTTTTTCTCTCTCTCTAAACAGGTAAAAACTGATGTGCAAGGTACAATGCACTCAGTCTTTGAGAAGTATGATGGCAAAAACCCAGAGTCTACAGTTGTGGATTACTTGCAAGAACAGGTAAGAAAATATTTAAGCATTGTTGGAAAAGAACAGTTGGGTCCTAAGCAAGGGATTTAGGCTGGGAAAGCAGGGGAGAGGATGAGTGGGGCAGTATCCTGGAACTTGGCTCTGTGTTTAGCATCCAGTTCTCCAAGGCTGCTTGAGGGTGCTGCTCACTTTGCAGAGCTGGTGTGCTCAGGCTCCAGGTATGAAGTTCATGTAGTGAGGGATGTGGTTGGTATGAGTGACATTTGCATCAGAGCAAATGAGTACATATGAATAACTGCTGCTGAGAACATTGCACCATAAAATAGCGAGATGATGGAAGACTCTACCCTGCAACTTGTCGCCCTCCTATTGGAGCTTTCACAAAGAATAAGCTAAGAAAGACAGAATAATGTCTAAAGGAGATTGATTTATTACATTTATTGTTTTCCTGAAGCACCGCTGCTTGTCAATGTGCTGCAGACTAGTGGCAGCTCTGGCCCACTATGCCTAAGAGGGGTTTAACTTAACATGAGCATTCATATTTTTGAACATATATTATATATATAATGTAACTAGTAATACATGTGTATAATCTTATGTGACAAGTAACTGCTGTGTAACTGTCCTGTGTTTGGTAGCTTCACTGCTGCGGGGTTAAGAACTACAGTGACTGGACGACCACCCAGTGGTTTAATTCCACTGGGAACAACAGTGTCCCCCAGAGCTGCTGCCAGCAAGAGGCCAAGAACTGCACGGGGCATCTGGATCAGCCGCAGGAACTCAACACCCGGGTGAGGATGAGGGGCTCGGTTTCACAGCTAGGTCATGTTCCTTTTCAGCCAGGTGGAAGCGTGGAGGGAAGCACGCCAGGCGGAGTTTAGGGACATGCCCATAGCTGTGGTTGTTTAGTCAGATCTGGGGCAGGAGAACAGACTGATCTGGGATTGATCATGCTGAATCTGGAGGATGACTGCTGCCAGGGCTGGGGCCCCTCTGCTCTGGAGCCAGCCTGGGACACCTGGGGCTCTTTAGCTCCACAAGAGAAGGCTCCAGGGAGAGCTCCCAGCCCCTGCCAGGGCCTAAACATTTCCTGTAAGGAAGATCAGGGTCACACATTTTAGCAGGGCCTGTTGCAACAGCACAAGGGATAATGGTTTTAAGCCAGAAGAGGATTATTGTAGATCAGATATGAGGATGGTGATGTCCTGGCACAGGCTGTTGCTGCCTCTGGATCCCTAGCAGTGTCCAAGGCCAGGCTGGACAGGGCTTGGAGCAGCCTGGGATAATGGAAGGTGTCCCTGCCCACGGCAGGGGATGGAACTGAATGATCATTCAAGTTCCTTCCAACCCAAACCATTCTGTGATTCTATTAACTCCACACCAGGTTCTCCAGTCTGGGACATCAGTTGACTTTTATAGATCCCATCGATGTACCTTCCAGCTCTGAGTTTTGGGCACTTGTTTTAGTGACCTGAGCTAGAGAAAATTCAGAGGCAGCAAATGTCAGTAGATTGCCGTTTGCCAGTGCCTCTCCTCATGCAGGAAGAAATAAGCCATGAGGTGTGGAAGACAAGGATGGAGTTCTCAGTTCTGCAGTGCTGGTTAGACAGGCCTCACCAGGCCCTGCTCCCTTGGGAGAGCTGGGGGTGGGGGAAATAATCAAAACTTTCATCTGGGTGAACACGTTTTAACATGTTTTTACCTCTTTCATGGCAGGGCTGTGCACAGGAGCTGGAGTGTGGGCTGCAGAGCGTTATCAGCTATGCCATGCTTGTAATCCTGGGGTTTGCCATCGTAAAGGTAAATGTTCCCATCTTTTCCCTCATGGAAAATAGTACTGTTTGCCCTTGGATCTCGGGTCTTTTTCATCTTCACTGTCCTAATAGCCTACAGCTTTCTTCTGCCTCTGAAGTAGACTCAGTCCTATGTTCCTCACTTGTGTTTTTCCAACTTTCTCCATTTCATCTGCCTAGCAATGATGGGAGGGATTCAAAAGATAGTATGGGATTTGAGATGGAAATTCAGTGTGGAATCCATTTTATCATACAGTCACAGAATCCCAGGATGGTTTGGATGGGAAGGGTCCTTAAAGCTCATCTCATTCTGTCCCCTGCCTTGGGCAGGGACACCTTCCACTGTCCCAGGGTGCTCCAAACCCGATCCAACCTGGCCTTGGACACTGCCAGGGATCCAGGGGCAGCCACAGCTGCTCTGGGCACCCTGTGCCAAGGCCTCATCACCTTCACAGCCAGCAATTCCTTCCCAAGATCTCATCTGGCCCTGGGAAGCCATTCCTATCACTTCTTGTCCAAAGGCATGCTTAAGTATTTTGGAGAACTCATTTTATCCCAGAACAATCCAAGCCTTTCACTGAAATTTTCCCCACGTAAGATAACTAGTAATTAATGTGAATGTATTAATTAATGGGACAAACTAGAGAGGAAACACTCAAGCCGGAACTATTACTGGGAATTGGAATGCAAAAATAACACTTTCTGTAGATGTATTTTTAAATGAGTTTTTTTTTTTCACACGATGAAGTCATCTGCTATGTAGGTGTTTAGTCTGAGGGATGAAACAGAAATACAGCAGGACTAAATCTGTTGTGCACTCCCTCTTTTCCAGTTCTTCGGCATGCTGAGCGTCTGTGTGCTTACTTGCAAGAAAGAAGAAAGTGGATACCAGCCTCTTTACTCAGGGGTGTTTGCTTAATAAGCTGAAAAGAACAGTCATGCTTCCTGATGATGAAATTGACTTGTGATCATACCAGAGCCTTCAGAAACGTTATGCTAAGTTTGGACTTGTGACTACAGGTAGCACTGGGTGGTGCAGTAGGCTTCAGAAACTTTCCTCTGACCTTCTTTCCTCTGCCCCAAAAACATGCAGCAGAAACTTTATCTTTTAATCAGTTAACTGGTGGAGACCACAGGAGGGGTTTCAGTTGTCTGCACAAACTTCAGATCATTCCCATGATGTGGTTTAAACAACAAAAGAAACTTCTGAATGCCAGGTTTAAATACTTTTCACAGGCACGGGGATCCGTAGTATGTTTTTTTCCATATCTGATGGTGTGGTTTCAGCTTTTTTCACTTTTCTTATGGCATATGTTGTAATTCTGTTTACTGCAGAGGTTGTTAGTGCAAGACAACCCCATGTTTAAAGTCTAGAACGAGCATTTGTGTGGTTGTTTGGAGCAGGTGACAAACATGAAAAACCCCAGGTTTTGAGCTTTTGGGCTCAGAAGTCTCTTTTATTTCAGTCTCTTAATTATTGACATTAAAAATTCCTTATGAAGCAGAGCTTTTGAACATTTTCTTCCACTTTTTTTTTTTTATGGTTTGGCTTGGGGAGTTAATGCCACATTTCCGCCCTGACCAGGCTTCTCTGCAAAAATGTTAAAAAGATGCATTCTTGTACAAAGCAATTTCAATAACTTGCTGTAGAGCTGCTTTTGCACATTTTCTGTTCTCCTCAATTCTGCTGGACACAGTCACTTACTCCTTGGATTGCATCCCTGCTTTAACACAGTCCTTCTTTAACTCGTTTGTATGTTAATCTGTTTATAAGCACTTCAGGATTTTGGGGATAGAGAACAGAGGGAACTGTGAGCTTTTATGTATCAGGGAATTGTGGAAAAGCAACAGAGATTTTGCTGATTCCTTCCTTGGAGAGATAAGCAGCCTGTCCTTAACAAAATAAACCTTTATATTTGGGGCTAATTAGAAAAAAAAATAGCTTGGGATCAGTGTAAACTGTTGAGTTACTCCATCCCTACTCCAAGAGAAAAAAGAAAGCAATGAGTGACAATGTCCTTCCTATAGGAGACACACCAGCATGAGCATGTGTATGTTGAAAATTGGGTTTTTACTGAGGGCTTTGTCTTCTGTTAAATGCTGAAATAAACTGAATTTATACAACCAGGTAAGAAACGTGTGGCGGTTGTTGCTGGATGCTATCACAGTTCCCTGGTGGGAGTAAAGTCCTCAGGGGTGGAACCGGAGCGGGCGCCTGTGGGTGCTGCCTCAGAGAGATCCCGCCCGGCTTCCCTCAGCGATCCTGCCTTCTCTTCCCGCTGCATTCATCGATCCCGGCTCCCCTCAGCGATCCTGCCTTCCCTTCCCTCTGCGATCAGCGATCCTGGCTCCCTTTTCACCCGCCTTCCCTCAACAATTCCGCCTTCCGCCCTTCTTTCCCGCTCCCCTCAACAATCCCGCCCGGCTCTCCTCAGCGGGCCGGCCTCCCTTACCGCCTCCCTCAGGGATGCCGCTTTCCCTTCCCGCCCGGTTCCCTGATCGCTTCCCTCAGCCATCCCGCCTTCCGCAGTTCCTTTCCGCCCTCCTCAGTGATCCCGCCTCCCTCTCTTCTCCGCTCCTTCCCTTTCTGCCCCGCGTCCCTTCGCAGTTGCCCGCCTTCCGCCCTTCCCTCTGGTCAGCGTTCCCGCCTTCCCTCACGTCCCCTTCCCGCTGTCCTTAATGTCTTTCAGGTTTTTTTCCTCGCCTTTTGTAAACGTAACTTAGGTGAAATCACTTGTAAAAGAGGAGTGTGCCCAGGGAAGGAAAGAACCTGCTCCAGCCGCGCGTTGAGATTACATCACCCAAATAAATGTGCATTAGGTGGGCGGAGAATATGCAGTAAACGGGCGTGTTCGTGTGAACTTTACCGTGTAACAGATGAGACTTTTTACCCCTCGGCAAGCTGATGAGTGAGAACTTCCTCCTTGCACACTCTGCTGAATAATGAATGTCTCCTTTCTAAGGCGAACTCTGTGGCTGTGTTCGCAGAGCTCCTAAAATCGACACCACCTTCCGCGCTCCCGCTCCCCTCAGAGCTCCCGCCTTACGCCCTTCCTTCCAGCCCCTCCAGACTCGCAGAATTCCAAGTTGGAAAAGACCTCCGAGATCATGCCCAACCCACGCCTGATCCCCTTTTGCCACCCAGCCCACAGCACTGACTGGCATGTCCTGAGACACCTCCGGGGATGAGGACTCCAAACCTCCTTGGGGCATCCCCTTCCAACGCCAGAACGCCCTTTCCACGAGGAAATTTCCTCCTGAAGTCCACCCTGAGCCTCTCCTGGCGCATCTTGAGATTATATCCCCTTATCACTGGCTGCCTGGGAGCAGAGCCCGACCCTCACCGTCCCGAAAACCTCCCTTAGCGCCCCGCAGCCCCCCCCCAGCGCCGCTCCCGCCCTGTTGCCCCTCAGCGCTGCCCCGGCTCCGCCCTTTCCGCCCGTCCCTCGCGCTCCCCTCAGCGCGCACGCGCCCTCCCCGCCCTCCCTAACGCCCGCCCGGGCGCGGCGGATTCAAACCGCGGTTCGAACCCAGCGGCCGGAGCCGCGTTCTCCCTCTTTCCCCGGCCCATCTTCCTCCTCCCCCGACCCATCTTCCTCGTCCCCAGACCCATCTTCCTTCTCCTCCCCCTCCCCCGTCCCCGCGGCTGAGGGAGTGCGACAGGGACAAGACCGGGAAGCACTGGCTCTGCGCCTGGTGAAACCTGAGGAGAAACGGGCGCTGTCGGCGAGCGCAGCGGGTGACCTCAGGGTGTCCCGATCCGTCTGGGAGTGACGTGGTTCCATGCAGGTATGGAGGGTGGGGAAGGCGGCAGGTGTCTAAGAAGGAATTTAATAAGCGCGGTACTTGATAGTACTTTAAGCCAAAAGCGAAATAAAGATTTTTTTTTTTTTTTTTTTAATTTTCCAAGTGTGAGCCGCCGGAGGGAGCTGTGTGAGCGCTCAGTGCCGGTCCACAGTGCTAAATGCGGGGGTTTGTCACATTGCATAACTTTGTCTTTTACTCAATTCCTGTCTAGAATTACTCTGTTACAGTAATCTATATATTATGCCCTTTTTGATGCCTCCAGTCTTCACTAAAAACTCTGCTAACACTTTTTTTTTTTTGCATAATTACATTTATTTTAAAACACACCTTTTTAAACATCAATCATCTGATGTAGTCTCCCTGAGACAGCCTTCTAAAACTGCCTTGCATAAGCCAGATATTTCTTGGTTTTTGCAGTAAATTCCGACTCCTTTTTTAGTGGACGCTTCAATATAATCATGATGCTCCCGGTCTCATGAGGAATCGCTGCACTGATATCACACTGCATTTATCTCCAGAGTTCTGGGAAACTTATTGGCTTGTCTAGTGCCAGTCACTTCATGCTTCCTTTCCTGCCTTCAATTTAGTAAGATAAAAGAGAATTACTCCACTGACTGTTTCATTTATGTTCCCTTTGCTTTGACAGATCAGGGCCCTTCTAAAAATTCTGCTTTTGTAGGCAATGTTTGTAACTTGGGTCTTTGTTAAACTCCTGCCTTCATTTTTGTTCCCCTTCAGTGTAATGATGAAGGACATGGCATACTCAAGCCTGGAAGATTTATGCTTCCACATCAATGAGAAGATTTCAAATATTAAAAAATGTATCCTATTGAGAGACATAGGTAAACAAGACCAAGAGTTTGGTTTACACTTCACTCCAAGAAAGACACTGAGGGGCTGGAGCGTGTCCAGGACAGGGAAGGGAGCTGGGGAAGGGTCTGGAGCCCCAGGAGAGGCTGAGGGAGCTGGGAAAGGGGCTGAGCCTGGAGAAAAGGAGGCTCAGGGGGGACCTGGTGGCTCTGCACAGCTCCCTGACAGGAGGGGACAGCCGGGGGGGTCGGGCTGTGCTCCCAGGGAACAGGGACAGGAGGAGAGGGAACGGCCTCAGGCTGGGCCAGGGGAGGAGCAGGTTGGACATCAGCAGGAATTTCCCCATGGAAAGGGTGGTCAGGAATTGGCAGGGGCTGCCCTCGGAGGTGGTGGGATCCCAGTCCCTGGAGGGATTTAAAAGCCATATGTGACACTTGGGACACAGGTTCGTGGTGGCCCTGACAGTGCTCTGGCGGAATAGTGGGACCTGGTCTCAGAGGGCTTTTCCAGAGTAAATGATTCCATGAACTCTGTTGGCTGTGCAGAGTACAAGGCTGATTGTTTGGCTTGCTGAATCTCTTGGATGCATATGGTGGCTGGGGAGGAGGGAGTTAGATAATCACTGATTGTGAAGGAGGAGGAATATCAGATTTTGTTCTTTCTTAGAGACTTTGTAGCTTAATGCTCCCTCTTTTACAGATGAAGATGAATGCTGCAAGCCTGTGCTCCATAAAATGCAGAATGAGGTGATCCTTGTACATGAGCTCCTGAATAAAATGGAAACAGAAATTAAACAGCAAGAAAAACTGAGAGATTTGATAAAAGTAATCCTTTTTCTTTTCCTGTTCATAAAATACTGAAAGATTCAAAGAAATCTTTGATACGTATATCTTGGGATTTTTTTCCTAGATCCTTAGTGATGTTTGGATGCATGTGCTTATAAGAGAAAGTGGGGCTTGGGACAGGCTTGCTGATGGTTTTTTAAGCAGTTCTCCAGAACAATGAACATTAAAAATTGTGTTTTAAAGCTTATACATAGAATCACAGAATTGTAGAATGGTTTGAGTTGCAAGGGACCTTAAAACCCATCCAGTCCAACCCCTTGCCATGGGCAGGGACACCCTCCACTAGCCCAGGTTGTTCCAAGCCCTGTCCATCCTGGCCTTGGACACTTCCAGGGATCCAGAGGCAGCCACAGCTTCTCTGGGGAACCTGTGCCAGAACCTCACTACCCTTGCAGAGAAGAATTTATTCTTAGCATCTGATCTGAGTCTACCTTCCTTTATCTTTAAGGCCATTAAAAGCACATCTTTGTCACTGGCCTTGTAAACTTGTCTTTATCATAATAGATATGATGATCTGAAGAGCAGGTCTGCTTACACATCTTTGCAATAGCTGCACATAGTATTCAATTAGAGTATTTGTCTGTTATTCTACTGTGTGTTTGCACTGCCTTTGTTAAGTCTCTTTTGGAAATGTAGTTTGGGGAATGGAGGTGAGTTTACCATAGTATCTCGTCTTCACTACCACCGTTCCCTGACCAGACCTTGCTGAGGGTATATTGCTCAAGTTCCTTTTGGCTGCTCAAGTTTCTCTGACATTCTGAGGACAAGGACAGACGCTCCTTCCTGTGCATCTTTACTAGTTTCCCTGGGGAAATTATGGGGTAAGGAGGTGAGATGATGGGGAGAGAATAAAGGACGCCTCTTAATAAAGCTGAAAATTTAATTCAGTATTGCCCCAGTTTTTACTCGCTTGATGTTAGTAGGATCAGATCTCTGATATAGTCTCATTCATTTCAGGACATCCAGACGGCTACTGAGAGAGAGCAAAAGGAGGCACAGCACCTCCTCGAACACATTCCAACCTACCTGCCTAAACCCACCCAGAGCTGGTATGTGGTACATGAGCCTGGAGGATTCAGGCTGCTCCTGGCAGTGTTCAGTTGCAGGGCTGTACAGCCCTGCTCCTTTCACTCCACATTAACTGTGAAATTTTGGGAGCCAAAGTCATTGTGTGTATTGATTCTGGAGCTGGCTCTTGTCCAGGCTTGTGCTAGCACCCCGACAAATCTGTCAGGTCAAGTCTGTAAAATACCAAGTTGTTCCAACTGGAGCTTTCAGGGATAGATGGTGTAGTAGAAAGCAGGTTCTTTTCTGAGTCTGACTCTTCCTTTAGAGTCACAAACACACTGATTTTATAACTACTGCAGTTATAAAAGGGTTAGTAACCCAAATGCTGGGTCACTAGAACTGAGGTTCACCACTTCTCTTCCAAATACAATTAAAACACACAAAAATCCTCTAACTCAGTCATCCTTCTGTGGGACTTTGAATTGTGTTTGTGGTACTTCTGTTCTCTTCCCTACAGCAATCTTGTATTTGTTTCAGCCAGCTATGACATCCACTTGCCTTGGAGAGGGCTGTGCTAAGAAGCTTTTCAGAGTCAAGTAGCTCAAGTGTGTGAAAATGACAAGTGTGTGAAATAACAGCTGTTGCTTGGAAGGCTAAGAGATTTTAGCTCTGAGTTTCTCATCTATCTCTTTCCTGTTGAAGCTGCTTTTTTTTCTGGAGTGATGTTAGTGTATGTCAGGTGGGGTCACTTGCAGAGTCCTTTTACCTGGGGATCCCAGAGTTTCTTTCCCACCTTGTGGGTTGTCAGAAAGCAAAGCATTAGCTTGAATTCAGTGCTTCCAGTATGTCCTCTGAATGTACCAGCCTTACTTGGTCTGGTTCCTAATGCCAGAGAAGCATGAGTCTCAGAACATAACAGACAAATTCCAGCAAAGTAAAAGGTTAAATGTGTGGAAAGAGGGTTCCAGAAGAGAAAAATTAACCGTAATTTTTGTTGGTGTGTAGCAATATGGTCATTGGTGTAGGTATTGTATTGAAACTGTTGTTAGCTGGTGAAGGGATGACTTGTGCAGAAGCTTTTATTTCCACACTTTAGACATGAACCCCTCAGTCTAAGAAACAGCCTCTCAGAATGTCTCTAGGGGTATCTTGTTCCTTTTCAATTCAGATGTTGCTTTTTTTTTGTGTGTGTGTGTGTGTATGAAAAATTGAAGCTTTTCAGAAATTACCACTTGGGTTCTGCCTTCCTGTCATAACTTACTTCGTTATTGTATGAAATCCTTTGTCTTAACTTTATGTTAGCTCCTGGAAGTTGTTTAGATGTAAATGAAGCTTTTTTGGTGATTGTGCCACCTCTGACACCGTAATATTCTTTTGGGATGTCAGTTTCCCTTACCATCTTGTCCTGCTTGTGATCAGAAAGTTAACTGTGATAGGACTTTAGCCAGTTCTTCCCTTTCTAGAGAGAGCCACAATATGTAAAACCAACAAAGCTTTTCTGACAATTTTCTACAGATTGTGTTCAGCCAGCTCACAGCTGCTGTTCTGTCAGTGTCAGTTTGTTGCTGGTATTTCTTGAGTAATAATACATTGTACAATGATGCCATTTGTCAAAACTCACTTTCTCCTTTTGTCCCCATTTTATCACTTCTTGGTGTTCACTGTGTTGTGCAGTGGAGGGTCAAGGGACATAAGAAGGGATGTAATTGTTCAGAAACCAATGCATCAGTGTAAATACATTTTCAGGCCTCTTCCCCAAACTTTCCTCTCCTGGCTTTCTCCCTTTCTGTTCCCCTGTGTCCCCAGATCTGTGGGGCTGTCAATACTAGTGGGCTGTTGAGTGATTTTTGTGAGATAATGCAGAAAGCAGAGGAGCACTTGAATGCTGTTGAGACAGGCCTTGAAGTCCCTGGGAAGATGAAAACACCCACACAGAGAAACTGAACGATTCATGGCTTTAGCTATTGTTTCTCTCCTGTATTCTTGGGTTTTCTGTTCTTGTTTACCAGAGGAATGTCACTGAAATAAAGGGCAAGTTCAATATCTCTCAAGATCTTTGTATCCCACTTATTTCTTGAGAGCAGTTTCTCATTCCACCAGAGCCAGATTTTGTAAACAAGCATCAGTTCTTCCTTTCCATGGTTCAGGTCAGGGGTGAACTGTGTCTGTACCGCCTCACTGCAGCAGCGCAGGGGCAAGGGAGTGGGTGGGAACACAAAGGAGGGGTGCCTGGGGCTGAGGAATCGCCTAGAAAAGGTTTGTTGCAGTGTGAAAGACAGCAGGAAACTGGAGCGTGGAGGCAATGAAGTTTCAAGATGTGAACTTGCTTCCCTTGGTTCTTATGTTTATCCTTTCGTTCCAAACCCACCTCCACCACCTCCCTAAATCCACCCCCCTTCCCTTTCCTTCCTGTTTGCTGACATTCCCTGCTAGCTGCAGGGTGCCAGGATTCGCTTTGTTGTTGTTGTTCAGATGCAAACAGATGTTCTGCAGATGATGACATCTGAGTAAGCCTGGCCGCAGATGTGTTGGGTTTCAGCAGGGCTCTGTGTTGTGTCACGGCGCAGAGCAGAGCTGCTCCTGTCGCTGTGTCACCGAGCAGGCAGTGTGGGAGCCCAGCAGGTGGCACTCGCTGTCCTCTCCAGGCGCTGGTGCTCCTCGGGGGTGGGACACTGGGGCACTGTCACTTGTCACATCAAGTGACGCCTCCAATCCTGCCCCTGGCGTCGACCGATGGGGCGCTGCTGTGCCGTTCACTGCTGTGGGACCCCATGTCCAACAAGGATCTCTTGTGGGACAGTCAGATCCAAGCAGAGGATCATTTCCGTGTCCAGGTCAGCTCTTGTACTGCTCTAGATAATTCTGCTGCACATCCCAGTAATGTCCATGTGTTCTGATGACAGTGGCTTTGGCCATATGCATCACCTTTGCTGTCCTGCTGAGGAGCAGCTGGGTGCGTGGCTGGCAAATCCCTCGGGGTTTGAGGCTCTAAGCTGAGGGTTTAGAGGAAGGGTGAATTTATGAAAATAGTGTTCTAATAATCAGCAATAAATCAGGAAACTCTTTGACCTTTTGGATCTTGCCTAAAAAAAATTTTTTTAAAGTATTAAAAAAACCCCAGTCTGCTAGGTGGTGTTGAATTTCTTTGCTTCAAATGTTTAATGGATGAGTCAGGCTTCCCAAGATTTGAACCTGTTTCAAAGAGTTCTGAAGTATTTCAAATCTGCCCGTTAAGGCTGCAGCTCTGTGCTGTGTTTTATCTGATAAAAAGCCAGGCCTTGTGTTGTGTGAAATGTAATGGTACATTGAATTCTGAGCTGTGCCATGCTGCACTTGGATTGCTTCCAACTCACCTGCTAGCAGCCACTGTAGCAGAGAAACCAAGAACTGTGCTGAAGTCAGCTGGAGGATACGATTTGAAACAGGGTAGGCTTGCTTTACTGATGTTTCTTTTGTGAAACTTCATTAATTGTGTTCATCCAGCCTAACAGATAGGTTGGAACTTAGGTCTGTGACTAAGCAGACTTGATAATGTAGTGGAATTCTCCTTTCTACTTTACCTGCTTTATACACTGAATATTCCTTCATTTTACAGCATCACGGTGCCAACTGTGAAAGACGAAGGACAAACAGAGGCTGTAGAACCCAAGCATACAAAGAAACCTGCAAAAGGGACAAAAGTCATTAAGGAAGCAGCATTAATAACCACAGAGGAGTATGAAAGTGTTCCTGGGTAAGTAAGCGTGGCTTCCCCCACACCCTGACATATCAGTTTGGGTGGCACACACAGGTTTGGGAGAGTCGCCTCTTGCAGAACTGGGACTGACAGAGATTAAATATTTCATGGGGTGAAAAATGCTAATAGCTCCAAATAGTTTAAATGCAATGCCAGCAAACCTGAAAATTGAATGGAGTTAACTGGGCTCTTTTTTATGCTGGTATTGAGAAGATGAAAACTGATCAGCTAAAACCCAAACCTCTTACCTCAAAAGTCACTGTAATAATTGTATGAACAGAGATTTATTAGCTAACAGGTGAATCCTCATCTTGTTTTGAGAACTGACATTAAAAAAAAAAAAAAAAGAGCCATCATCTCATAAGATGAAGGGTTTGTTTACATATAGAAGGAAAAATAATGATGAATGCTCCTTTTATTTGACCCAGCTATTGGTTTCTGGAAACTTCAGGTCTTGACTTACCAGTCTGTTTTGAGACAGGAAAAGCAATCAGACTTAAAAGCCAAAAAACACTGTGCACTGAAATTCCCATATTTCTGGAATAGAAAGCTGTGGGTGTTTTCCCATAACATCAGGATTTGATTAATGGATATCCTTGTCTGAAGTCTGACATATAGGAATAACTTCTTAAATGGCATTTGGGTGGCATGGGTAAATGTTTCTCCAAAAATAAGAAAACTCTCTTGATGCCTACGGCTAAATTGTTATTGAGATTCTAGATTCACTGTGCTCCCTGACAATACCTATTCCTGTTTCAATAAGAAATATGTTTTCGAGTCTGTACTTTACTTGAGGCTTTCCAATAATTTTTTCTATAGCCTTCAAAATTTTCAGGTGAGTAATGCCCGTTTTCTTCCTTATCCTGAATGCTGAGCTAATGATAAAGGACTTCTGGTTACTTCTTAGAAGAGCATGCACCTGATATTTTTATTCTGCAGAACACCTCAGGTATTTTGTGGATTTACTCCCTGAGGTATCTCTCTCCTGATAAAATTATGAGAGGATAAAGCTGGAGCTTGGGAATTTTTGGTATTTATCTCTCCTGTGGCAAGAGAAATTCCTGCCAAATACTGTTTTAACTTCCAGTTAAGGCTATGATCTTCCCCATCACAAGACAGGTGGAAGGACACTTGGGGCATGGTTTAGTGGTGGCCTTGGCTGTGGTGGAGGAAAGGCTGGACTTGATGATTCACAGGGCTTTTCCAGCCTAAAGGAGCTAATGATGATCCTTGAAAATGGAAGGTTTTCCACTGCTGTTCATGGGCGTGGAGGATGGGGACAGAGGCCAGACTTCCTATTCATTACAGATTCACAAATCCACAGAATAAGCTGAATTGGATGGCACCCACTGTGGAAATGTTGCAGCTGTGTTGGAAGACACCCATTATGGAAAGGTTGCAGCTTAGACTGTGCTGGTAGAGCTCTAGAAATAATTTAATATTATTCAGATGGGAGAAGCATGTTTGTTCTGTGGAGGAAAATTTACATGAATTTCCATAGATCTATTAATCTACCAGTATTTCTGTTGCCTGGCAATGTTGAAGAACAAAATTGAGGGAGTACTTGCAATTTCACATACTGATTGACCAAATCTAAGCGGCAAATACTTGTAATACAAATTCTCTTACACTGAATGTATTCTCTTGGAAGAATGAGAATTTGGTTCAGGGCCCGGTTCTTCAGGTAAGCACTAGGGGTGGGAGGTGGTCACTGAAAAATTGAGGCTGTTTTCACTTGCTTTATGCTGAACATGAAGGAATATCTATTCCTAACACCATCAGGCCACAAAAAGGGGGACACAGACTTTAGTGACTTCATAGTCCTAGAACTGGGCAGCTGGTGTTTAGCAAAAGTACATGCTGTGTTAGAGGCAGATGTGGAGAACCCTGATCAAACAGAGCACTTTGCACAGTGAAAAACTTGAAAATTATCTTACCCTTCAAATCTGTTGCAGGAAGGTGTTCTTTGGAGGAAGATAAGGACATTTCAAAGTGACTGTCTTTGTTAACTTCTGACTTTGAGGCAAAGGAAAATGCTTGCTTTATTCTGTGTCTGGAATTCTTACTGCTTTCTAAAAATCTTACTGCTGAAAGTATTTTAGATTCTGTGCATTCATTATAACTCTCAAGTCTCAGAAGATGGTGGCTTGGGAGAATACATGGCTATTTTAGCCTAACCATTTTTGAGAGAGCAGGGGGTGGCCAGTACAAGCTTTATCTCTTTTAGGGTGGTATATTTGTGATATACTGATGTTATTCTTTTCTCTGAGGAACACAGCACTGTGCTCTGGTAATCATACCTAAGGAAAAATGCTTTGAAAAAGGGCTTAAAAAGAATGTGGATTAAAAAAAGAAACTGACCAGTTTTTTTTTTTTTGTTTGTTTTTTTTTTTTTAAGAAGAATTTTTGAATTTTATTGCATTTGGAATAGGGAAGCAGATTTTAAAGTGATCTTAAATCTAAATTAAATGTCTGAATTTGGAACTTCTCAACTTTGTATTTTTATATGAGTGTACGTATGGACTAAAATTAATGTCAGCATTACCAGGTTTGCCAGCGAT
The DNA here is from genome assembly GCF_029207755.1 of Chamaea fasciata. Classification (NCBI taxonomy): domain Eukaryota; kingdom Metazoa; phylum Chordata; class Aves; order Passeriformes; family Sylviidae; genus Chamaea; species Chamaea fasciata. The sequence continues at coordinate 943,215 of NW_027094089.1, read as the reverse complement.
GGTTGGGTAGAAACATGAGAGGGCTGTGGGACAGCTGGAGTTTTTATGATCTTTAGTTATGCACAGAATAAAAATTCCAGTTGGTTTTGACAGAGTTTAATTTCAGATTAAAGCATCTTGGAAGCCTGAGGGCCTCTCAAAACAGCATTTGCTTTTCAGGTTTAGGCAACCCAGCTCTGCCTCTGTTTCAGCATTGGGATGAGCTGAGGTGCTCCCTTGGCTTTATTCAGTGTGTTCATTGTCTGTGTGTTGACAGTGGGAGCACAGTAACTTAAATAAAGGTATTTTATACCTCTGGGCTTTGCCTTCCTCGCTCTGCAGGCTCCCCTGTGGCGTAGGGAGGCAGAGAGAGCAATAAACAGCAGTTAATGCACACAGGGAAAGCCTTGCTGTGGTTACAGGCTGTGTTTGTGCTGTGGCTGCGTTCCGGGGGTGGTAGTACTGCTTTTATTACTGTGCAAAGGAGAGCCTTTTTATAACTAGGAGACGGCTGCACGTCCAAGGCTGAATTAATGCAAGTATCGATAAAGTTGAAAGCTGGTTGCAGGTATCTTGGTGGCTACTAAGTTTCAGACTCGGTTTGGAGGCAGGGCAGTTGCTTTGAATTGAGTTTTTACACACCTCCTGCCGGCCTGTCTCCCAGGCAGGGACTGACTGCTGTTGAAACCTACAGCACTCACTCTGAGTTGGCAATTGCAGAATGCCTGCCCAAGTTCTGGTTTGGAACACTGAACTTGTTACTGATTATCTGCTTCTGCTTTGAATTCTTTGTATGTTCTCTCAAAGATTGAGCCTGTCTGTTCAGATTAAAACGAGGGAAGAACTTGCTGTTCATTGATCTTTTCAGTCTTGCTGTCCCACAGCTTTTAGCCACCTGCTCCACTGACCCAAAGCATTCATTTTTAAAATGAATTGTAACACTTGTGTGATTCCTCAGGTCTGCAAACCAATACTGAAGGAGACACAAACAGGTTTGTTGTAGCAGCTGAGTGAAGGCCACAGGGCAATGCAGGTTGCAAGGCTGGCCTGGCTCTTGTTGCCATTTTGGGGGGTGGGGGTTGTGTTGTATTTAGCTTGCTGCTTGTCATTTGAGTTTCAGATTTCATTTTTGTGTAATGGTTTCTCAGTGTGCAGCACAGTTCCTTTTCCTTGAAGGCATGGCTTTACATCTATAAATACTGAATAACCTCACTTGCAAATATTCCAGTGTTCTAGTATTTCCACATCACTTTGTTCCTTATCTTCTGTGCTTCCTGTACCTCTAGGCTGTTATCAACAGACCTTATTCTTCTAGTACTAGTATTATGAAATGCTCTGAGAGTTCAGAAGCGGATGCTGGTGGTGCAGAACCGTATCTGCACAGCTCAGTAGGCTGCACAGTCAAATACAGAATGCAACACAAAACCATTAATTCTTAAAAAAACCCCAAATAATCACTGAATCACAGAATTACTAGGTTGGAAGAGACCTTCAAGATCATCGAATCCAACCTGTGCCCTAACACCTCCACTAAACCATGGCACCAAGTGCCACATCCAACAACAACAACAAAAAATTTCTTTTAAAAAATAAAATAAATGGCTCTGGCTCTGCTCCATGCCCGCCGCCAGATTATTTGGTGCAACTGAACAATAAATGGCTGTAACATCAAACACTGGTTATTTGTGGTAATAACATGAACCAAATTGTGCTCCTCGGCCAACACTTCATTTCGTGCTGTTTTCTGCAAAGTTATTTTTCTGTGTTTGTATCTTACGTGGTATACTATAAAAACAACCTCTATTCCATTTGAAAAGCTTTTTACAGCTTAAGCACTGAATGCATTCTGCTTCTTCATTTTCTAGTATTTTATCTTTCTAGTTTAGGTTCTGTCATAGCCTTTTTACATTCAAAATTGTTAAACAATCAAGGAAATTAACAGAATTAACTACTACATGTATTTATTAACACAAAGCAGGAGAAACTGCCTCTGACTGGGAATGGCTTGTCCAGTTAAGGCTGAAGAAAGGGAAGAACAAACACGGAACTTTGTGACCTTCTGGTTACTGATCCTTACTTTTATTTGTAGGTATTTGAAAGGCCGTATAACCTATGATCAGGTTAATGCAGTTGTTCAACAGATTAACAAGGCCGTGGTGGAGAAGTACAAGATCTTGTATCAGCCTTTGAAGTCTATGAGTGCACCAATCAGAAATCTCTACCACAGGTTCACGGAAGAAGAAACTAGGGATACAAAAGGTATTTTTTTTCCCCTTTGTTAGTACCAAACATGTAACACTTGGATGTTGCAAGAGAAGTATAAAAATACAGGTCTTTTTTTCTGACTGAAGAGTTTCCCATAGTGATTGGGTCACTTTTTGAATGTTTTCATTGAAAATACATCCCTTTGATAGTGTGTCAAGCCAGAAACTTTGAGTGCACAAAGATTTCGTTTGGAATCACTACAAGTTCTGGAAAGTTTGATAACCAAATCATAGAAATGTGTTCTCAGGTCTTAAACTTGATGGGCCATGAACTATTAAAAATGTGTTCAGAAGCTGAGAAATCTGGCTAATTAATTGTGCTGCAGTGGCTTTGTGGAAAAGATAGGTCTGTCTGATAATCTTAAAAAGTTTTCTCCTCTTTAAAGCATAGAGGGAGTGAAAACCAAAATACCTTTCTTTCAATTGAAAAGAAAGTTGCACTTACAGGCTAATTTTTCCAAAAACATGTAGCACAGTGGATCTGTGATATTCAAGTCTCCTTTTTGGCATATCTTTCCTCTTAAGAGCAAGTATGCAATTATTCCTGGAGGGGTGTACTGCACATGTCAAGCTTGGTGATGTCCTTAAAATGCCCTCATGTTTCCAAGTTCAGGCATAAAGAGTGGAGCAAACCCTCTTCTGTCTCACAGAAAAAGAGCTGTGTCTGACAACACCATGGCACCTACCTTC
>NW_027094089.1:892782-937782 GCF_029207755.1 Chamaea fasciata | reverse complement strand
GCTATGCTGAATGTTGCCACTCTCATTGCGAGCAAATATAAGAAGAAGTCTTGTTTTATCAAAATTCAGGACATTCTGATGCTCCCCCAGATGTAACAGACTGTGAAGGCAGCCTGCAGGTTATGTGTGGCTTCCCAACACTGTTGGGGTGTTTTGGTGTTCCTGGAAGTTGTAAACGGTCTCTGTCCTACAGTAGTTCTATTTTGAGCAGCAAGGCAGTTCTTCTTTCTTTTTCCTAGTAAACAAACTTCCTACTTCTCATCTGTATGTGGATTTGGCATTACAAGCTCTGAGATTCCAGCAGAGTTCCTCTCTGGGGAAATATCTCTAGATGCTGACAGTTATTGTCCCTGGAAGATTCTACTCCCTGTGAGACATGTGTGTCACCAACTCTCATGAGAGGCCCAGGCTGTGAGAAAACATGATCTGTTATTTCTCTGTCTAAGCAAGATTTTGGGGGACATTACACTTACAAACGTAATTCTTGGACCTTAGTTCTTTACCAGCATCTTCGGCTTTCCAGCTTGGGTTAGCTATTTCCCACTGAAACTGGAAGGACTTAATAGAAGAAAGAGATGCTCCATTTTTCCTAAGATGTCACTGCCTCTGTGTTAAGGATAAAACAAGGAGGGAGAACGCTATCTTTTTCCAAGCTGAAACCCTAACCCTAATGCTTAGGCTTGTGCCCTCCTTCCCATTAGACTTGGAAACATCATACTACACATAATTCAGGAATCATTTAAGTTGGAAAAGGCCTCTAAGATCACAAATTCCAACTGTCAACCAAGCACCGTGTTCACCACTAAACCATGTCATCAAGGGGCACATTCACGTGGTTTTTTGAACGCTTCCAAGGATGATAACTCCACCACTGCCCTGGGCACCCTGAATTTTAATGACAATTTCCTTATGGAAGTAATTAATCAACCACGAGAAGGCATGAGCTCTCAGGTCTGATACAGGACTTCCCTGTGCCACTTTCTTGGAGACACAGGGACAATGCTGTTGCAAATGGTTAGTCTTTTCCTGTAATTTTCTTTAGTAATGATGGATTATTCTTTTCCAAATCTGATATAAGTCAAGAGTATGGTGGGCTGCATAGCTCTGATGCATGCAGGGCTCTGTCCTTAAGGCAAAAATCTAATTCCAGAATCTGAGTGCCTGCTTGGAGTCAGAGTTCATGGAGCGGGGCCTGTGGATGATGCAGAGCATCTGAACTTCATGGGAAGGCTGGCAATTCTCTTTCTTATGACAGATTTTAAACGTAGAACAAAGTTCCAAATATAGTGTGAAGCCATCCTACAGCTGACTGTAGAATTATGAATTGTAGATTGTGGAATTATGAAGAAGAGGCTGTGCTGTCAACTTGTGAAATGCTGAGTGTATCCTACAACAGAGCCGTTTCTGTAACAAAATTGTTGTTTGTTTTCCAGGACTGTTTTTTATTGTGGAGGCTGATATCAAGGAGTTCACTCAGCTGAAATTGGATAAGCGCTTCTACAGCATCCTCAGCATCCTGAGGCACTGCCAGAGAGTGAAAGAGGTTCGCGGCTCGGGGCTCATCCACTACATCATCTGCTAACCAGCTCCCCGTGTCTGCCTGCCCAGAAGAGAGGCCTACCACCTGTGTCCTTGTCTCCAGACAGCAGCTTTGAGGGACAGGGAGTGGTTTTTAGGCATGAACCCTAAATTAGGGGTGGCATTTAAGTATTTGAGCAAAGTCGAGGGGAGCTACAAGCCCAAACCAGAAAGGCAGCTGGGTACAGGTGGTTCATCACATTCTCTGGTCAGCACATGAAAGTAAAGCATGTTAACATGCTCCTTTGGTCCCTTTCCATTTCTGAGTGTTGGAGGTTAAGATTTTTCCTTTCTTTTCTTCCTTTCTCTCAGAGATTTTTTCTCCCATTTGTTGCCTAAGAGATGGGAACGATGGATACTTTTAAAAGAGACAGAAGATGTGGCAGGGGAGGAGGGGATTATGCGGGGGAAGAAAAGGGGTGCAGTTTTCTACCATCCCTTAGCTGGGGGTATTTCTCTTGGGAAATGCAGATACCACAAGCCTGGGCTGGGGGTCAGGGTCTGGGCTTAGCCCTCACATGCTCTCGGGACTGGAGAGGAGGCAGGTGGGGTTTTGGGGCCAGGCTGCTGCTGCTGCAGAGAGAATTCACTGCTGCTGCAGGATTCTGTCCTGCACTGCTTCTCCTCACTGTGCACGAGCCTTTTCTTGTTAGCGCGGCCATTGAACTGGGACCTTTCCAACACCCAGCCTCACTGGGAGGGACCCTCCCCATCTGCTCAGGGGTCTCAGGGGAAGCCCAGGACCCCAGCACCCTCCGGAGGAAGGGAGAGAGTAAGCAGCAAGGAGCCCAGCTGCCCAGCTCCACTGTTTTCCGCCACTGCTTCCAGCTCTTTCCTGCACTTAAACCCGACTGTTGGGGAAGATGAATCACGGAAACCTTATGATTGCTTAGCAAAAGATTCTGAAAATATGAAACCTATAATCGAAATAGAAATGGAAGCTTACTTTGAGTTGTAGGATACCAAGTCTTAGTTACTATATAACCTGAAAACAATAGCCTAGCTAGCTGAAGGAGAATCCCTTTTGATTGAACAATACCTTTCTGCTGGCTAAGGGATCCAAACATCAATGCAGCAGGACAGAAAAGTCTAAAGAGTAGTTTTTAGAGTTTAAAATATAACACGGTATGGTAATGTCATCATTCTTATAGGCTGTATGTATATTCTATAGGATTTTGTGTCTTGTAATGGTTGGTCACTGTAAATTAGAATATTCATCACAAAAAGAGATATAATGTATTGTAACAAGGACGTCACTCTCTTACCTCTTCACTCTTCTCTTCCCCCTACTCTCGCTGTCCCTCTTAGCACTCTTATCCCTGCTGTCTTACCTCTGCTCTCTTCCCCCTGCTCTGTGACCCCTGCCACCTTGCTCCCTCGCTCCCTTCTCTCTTAACTCTTACCCTCTTGCTCTTTCTCCCTCTCTCTTTGGGACTTCTGTTTAGTCGAGGCCGGTGGCTGAAGGCAAGGCCCTTTTTACCCACGACCCTTGCAATAAAACCACCTATTCTAGAATAGGTCAGCAGAGTTCCTTCTCCCTGCCCTCCACGGATGCTCTTACACCTGTCCCCATACACAGTGACTGGCCGGACCCCCACAGCTCTGGAGTCTCTGCTACACTTTGTTCAGCGCCCCAGATGTGCCCATCTCTGCTGTTGCAGCCGCACTCCGAGGTTCCGGCTGCAGCCCATTGCGCTGCCCGCCATCCCCACGTGAGGGAGGCGTGGCCGAGCTGTGCCACAGCGCCCCCTGGAGCCCAGGAGGAACCATCACACCCCCTGCCTGGCTGGGAGCCAGCAGCGCCCCTGCTGGCTATGCCTGGAACTGCACCAGTAGGGAAAGCATCTGACACCAGGACTTGTCTGTGGCTCTGGTGTCACTGTCATTTCTTTGCCTTGTTATATATGTTCTAGTAAAGAGCTGTTCCTCCTTCTCCCATCTCTTTGCCCTGAAGCCCCGTAATTTCAAAGTTAATAATTCAGAGGGCAGAGGGTTGTATTTCCCAACTTCCTTGCCAGATGCTGATGCCTTAAGTTTTAGCTTTCATATTCGCCAGATTCTAAACTGCATTAGTATATAACTCTGAACTTCATAAAAACTGTTAGCAAGTTCTTGTCTCAGTTTAGTTAGACAAAACTACACTTTTCCAGGCCGAGAACGCTGTTGCAGCTTCAGGCCTAAAAAGTATAAACAGTGAATTGAGGAGACCAGTCTGGGAGAATTGGACTTCATAACCTGAAGATGCAATTGGACAATTAACCCCAATATGTAAATGGACTAAAACTTATAAAAGTGTGAAAACTTGCGACCTAGTGTCCATCTTGGATGGAGCCACAGCTGGGCTCTTGTACTGCCCAAGGTCTATCCTTTGAAGGCCTTTTTAAAAAATATCTACTTTATTCCTTTAACCCTGCCTAGCCTCTGTTCTAGGTAGCCTCTCAAGGCATCAACACCTGTTTTTTAAACAATGACTTGGTGGCTGTGTTTAAGATTCTATAGCTACTCAAAGTAGTATCTGATTCCTTTTTTTCCCCCAGTGCCTCAAACCAATTTCCAGATTTCCTTTTCGTTATCTTTCTTCTGATACTAATTGTACGTTTTGGAGTTTTCTGCATCACTTGAACAGGACGCTCTGACTTCTGGACTAATTGCTAATTCTTTTGGTCCTGTGCTTTTCCATCTTCATCATGCAGCCAGATTTTTCCCTCAGATACTCAGTCTGGTCTGAAACAATAGGCATTGGAAGTAAAAAAATTCACATTCGTCATTAATATTCAGGTCGAATTTGTCCTGTTTTTATTATAAAAGTTTTTATTACAGCTTTTGTTATAGAAGGTTGCTTTCAAATGATTTATTAGTGTACTAAGGTTCAGAATAGATCTATTGTGATAAATATAAACTGTGCAAGTAATAAAAACCATTTTGATAAGCTGAGTTCTTTTTCTTTCATGAGCCTCTACCTGCTGTTATCCTAATATTTCATCTAAAATGCCCCTTCTTGTACCCTGTTAGCATTAACACGAAATTTAATGTGCAAAATATCCCAAATGATGGTTGAATTTTGTCAGCAAAGTAATTCTGCCGAGTTTCTAGATTCCTTGTGTGTGTGTGTGTGTGTGTGTGTGATGGTTTCATTTGGGGGTTTTGTTTTTTGGTCTTTTGCTCCAGAATGTTGGGATCCAAGCTGCGGCCTCTACTCTGCATTGTATTGGAATATATTTGAGGAGCCTAGGGATTGTCCTTTGCTTCTGATGGGTATTAAAAAGCAAGACCTCATAATATACACCATAATCCTGGTTTTGGCTACTCACTGTAAAGTCCTGTCAGTTTTTTTTCTCTTAGATGTCACTGAACAGTTGTTTATTATTATTGTTATTGTTGTTATTATTATTATTTTCTTAGTACTTGTTATGGTCTGGGCTTTAAGCTTGGTTGCTGCATGAATTTATGTTTTTTTCCTCCTTTTCGTGTTTTGTTTTAGGGATTGCAGTTTTTGCTTAATTAGATGTTGGTTAACAGCTTTTGGTCGGCTACTATGGAGTTTTTAATTTTCTAAACTATTTTCCCTCGGGCAGATTCTCACAAAATGTGCTCATTATTTTAATTCCCTGTCCTAACATTATGTTTTCCTTTTCCCAAGGAACTCTGCCCATGGGTTGTGGTCACTTACTGTGCCCTTCCACTTTTCTTTCTCCAAAAGCTCACTCTGGCCTGAGAGCTAGAAAAGAGCAATTCCCTGGTGTCCCAGGGGCTTGGTGAGCACCTGTCTCCTGCCTTGGATGAGCTTTTCGGTGTGTCCAAGGTGTTTTGGGGACAGAACGTTCACCTCCAGGAGCTGCCTCAAAAAATGTCTATTTTCTGCAGGATGTGCACTCATTTCTGCTCCCTGAATCACTCACCAGCAGGCAGCGGCCACAGCCCTGCGTACCAGCCCTGCCAGATGGTTTAATTTAAAACCCCTCCAAAACAACAGCCCGTGTGCAGCCTCCCAGGGCTCGCTCACACCCTGCCAGCCGCTGGTAGCAGCTTCTGAAAACCAGGGAAGAGAACAGAGGCAACACCAATTTAATTGCCTGATATATGAGGAGGGAGCTGTAATCTTCCCACAGCCTTAATCTCCTCTCCTCGGTTGGTGATTTCACCCCCGTGGCTCTGTGCCCCCCGGACAGGACAGCGGGAGCTGTGAAGAGCAGCAGGGGTGGCTGAGGAATATGTATTTGGTGAGCAGAGGTGCGTCCCGGGCTGGTCTAGACAAACAGGGACCCCGGAATGATGGTGACAGGCTGATGCGGTGAATGTCTCGGGCAGAGATGAGAGAAGCGTCTGCTGAATTCTGCCTCGATGATCAGAAATGAAACCGAGTCCTGTGCAAGGGTGTGGGGGCTGGAGGAGAGGAGAGGCGCCGTGTGGCAGTGAGAAAGCAGCAGGAACAAGGCCGAGGAGCTGCTGGACTGTGCTGCTTGCGACGAGAAAGGCACCGCACGTCCCAGGGGAGTTGGCTTTTCTCCCTGTCAGAGACCTATGCACGCCTCCAAAAAAGTTGAGACAAAACCAAGTTGGTTTTTTAGATGCTCTTTGTTCCTGCCTCTTTGTTGTTTTGTCGACTAAAAACAAAAGAAAAAAAAATCTTTTTGTTCTGTTTAACTCCTCTCTTGAAGAGACACTAATGGAAATAATTATCTGCAGAAATCAATGCTCGGAGCAGCTCGTACCCCTGAGTATTTAGTGCTGCGTGTTGTTTCAGGAGGCAGTGATTTCCATCTGTGAGAGCACATGTTCCCTTTCACTGTGCCCGTGAGGAGGAAGAGAAAAGGAGCATTTCATGTCATTCGTGGATCTTTGCTTGTAGGGAGCTGATACTGAACAGAGCTGGCAAGAACTGCGTGAGGGAACTGGGTAAAGAAGCTAGCTGATACTGAGAAATATCACAGAGGAGTCTCTGAGCTGGAAAAGGTTTCTCCCCCATACAAGGCTTTATCAAATTTTTATCATTGTTAAAAAAAAATTAAAAAATATAAAGCCCTTTGTCCAGGATGGTGGATACTGTGGGACTGAATAATCCAGACAGACTACAGTAATTGCCATCAAAGGTCTGCTTGCCTTCCTTTGCCTGTGAAATTTGGGATCTGTGTGTGTCACAACCAGGATAATATACAGTTAAGCAGTTGCAAAGCTTCATAACTCATAATTAGGCTAATCATTTTCCACAGTAGGGTACAAAAACAATGGTGCTTCCTTATTAGGTGGCTGCTTTTTCTTTTTTCTTTTTTTTTTTTTAATCTAACTTTTGTGTCACACAGAATTTCCTGGGAATTGGGATGCAATTAAAATGCATGAAAACTTGTTTAAACAGAACAGCTTTAAACACACTGGGGCTTGTGTACAGGCAGAGGTGCTTTAACTTTTTATTTACAGACAGAAACATGGAACAAGTTTATTCCTGCATGTGTTGCTTTCAAAGCTGAATAAAACCCAGTATTTTGGAAAGCTGTGATCTCAATCAATTAAATGTATTTGTATTTCAGCATTTCAGGTTGTAGTCTCAGTTTCCATGGATGGAGAATTGCACTAGGAAAATTGGTTTTCCCACTTCCTCAATTCTTCTTGAACTTACCGAATGCAGAAAAATCAGTGGAATATCATAGTACTGAATAGCAGCACAATTTTTTGTCTGTTTCGGTTGAGTGGTGTGTCTCATTGATGTGAGACTGGCAAGTGATGATGAGTCCAGGCCTCTCCATCACTTCCTGAACTGAAGCTGCTTGGAATCTCCTGGCATTATTTTAAGACTGTTTCATGCTTAGAAGTTTCATGGATTGATCCAGTTCCAAGGTTTGCCCTTTTTCGCCCCCTTTTTATTTTCTTTTTTCCCAGATTTCAGGGGGAATTCACTCCTGAGAGAAGCTCAGCTCCTGTTCCCACCTCCTTTTTTGTGCTGGCCAGCCTCAACTCGCTCACCCCTGCTGATGCAGCTCCTCTTGCCCTGTGCCGAGCAGCAGCGTTTCAGTTATGAGCTAATGTCTTATGTTTGATATTTATGCAGCAGCTGAGAAACCTAAATAATTAAATTTCCCTGTGGCCTGAGCAGGAGTTGGATGAGCTGCCTCGTAGATGTGAGCTGTGCTGCCCTGTAGGATTTGCTGGCATCGCGGTCGCTACCTGTGTTCTCATTCCTCAACAGAAACTGCCCCACTAATCATAAATAATTCAGCTGTGGCTCAGCACGTGGGGTTAACCTTTGGGAACACGCCGGGGCTGCTGCTGCTACGTGCAACCTTTGTTCTCAAAGCAGGAAAATCGTTCTCTCTGAGCAGGGGGAGACCTGCTTCCCCCATCTGGAGGGTTCATTCTGAGGCAACGGCCGCCACTAAGCGTGACTTAGTTGTTGTGCAAGCGTGAGATTTATTCAAACCATTCAGATGTTTGATTTTATAATCCGTCTTATCGTGGTTGTTTCAGTAGTCCGGTTTTCTGCGGTGCTTTCAGCTGTGTCACAGGTATGCAGGGATGTCAGGAAGGGTGAGGGTTGCTGCAGTACCCACTGCAGGAGCATAAGTGCTAAATCCCTGTCTAGTACTCATGGATTTTATCTGGGCATCCTTTTTTTCCTCGGTTACAAGCAGATGCGATGAATTGTACAGAAGTTCAAGGTGCCGTGTTGGTGAAATTTGTTAAAATCCAGTATCCAGACATCCCTGCTTCCCTACCTCACGCATCCAATCCTGCCTCCCCTTCTCCTCCTGCCACATCCTGGGATGATGGCAGGCAGAGATACCCATGGGAAAGAGAAGCTTTGCAGGTTGGGAATGAGTCACTTCAGAGGTTGGGAATGAGCTGGCCAGCAGCGGTAGGTCAGAGGAGACCTGATGGTCACAGCAGACCACAGATTAAAGCAGGGATCCATTTTTGTGGCTATTGCAAAGTGAGCCAACAAATACAGATAGGATCTGGGTCTGCCAAACTGTTAACAGTGGAAAGCAGTCAGTCAACCTCCTAATTACGGGTGAGGACTAGGCTTGGACTCTCTCTGTGAGGGCTCGGCTCCCTGGTGGGAGAAATTGAAGAGAAGATGCAAGAAAAGTAAGGAACTGGGCTTACTTAGTGTAGAGAGAGATGCAGAACCCTTAATGGTGGGTCCAGGTTTACTCTTTACAGACCTTGAGGGCGATAAAACATGGGAAGGTGTGAATGCAGAGGGATGATGCAGGAGCACCAGAACTGGCCATGCTCTAGGTTGTGCCAAGCCTGCAGCAAGACCTCAAAGAATTCATCATCTCTCCTCTCAGACATGTAATTTCAGAGTCTGCTAGTTCAGGCTAATTGTTCCTGGAATGGGCTTGTTCCCTCCTTGCAGTGGCAGTGGCATTCCGGACGTCCTGCCCTTCCCTCTTCGAGATCTGGGGAATAATTGCAAAGGGAGAAAAAGGCCCATTAACCTTTACTGTCTGTCTTCTCTTGATGTAATCCAGTTGGTGTTTGTCTTGATGGCGATAATTACACAGAAGTATGTAATTGCAAGACAAATGTTTAATTAAGAGCAGGTTTGTTGCTAGTCTCTTGTCTGCTTCCATCTGGGAAGAGCGTGGTTGTGCCGGTTGTCTTGGCAGCCTGGATCGAAGGTCTGATGAGCCCGTTCTGCACCCTTGCTAAAGAGGAGGGAAATAAATGAAATTAAAGGATTAATGGGACCCTTCAACTCCCTCCTGCTGCCATAAGAGTTTCTAATTTCTGTATAGTACTTTGCTCAAGACGCACGTCTTTAGATGATGCCCATGGTTGATAAACCGGGTTTATTTTATTAAAATAAATCGGGATGGCGAAGCCCGCTCAGAGCTTCAGGAAAGCCTGTCAGGAAAACTGCTCTTCTAGATGCTGCAGTTATCTGCCTTCAGATGAGCTTAAATCAAAATTACATTTTCTAGCTCTTTAGCAATGCCCAGTAATGTACTCCTGCAATATCCTAGGAGTCAGAAGGCTTTTAAACCCAAAAAAAAACCCCCTTGGGTTGAGAAGGTTACTTGTTTAAGCATGTCTGAATAAATGGGCTGTAAATTCTCAGCCTGTGCTGCCTCTTGGGAAGACTCGCGAACGTGAAGGTGGCCCTGTAACCTGACTGCGCAGAGAAATGTGTGAAATGGCATTAAAAATATCCCTCCTCTCATCACTCCCTGGTGCAGAGGGCGTCTGGGGCAGAGCTGCCTCCCTGCCTTACAGTAACAGCAGCGAGCAGCAGCCGCTGAAATAATTTAAATATGTTTTCCCTCTGGGAAATCACACTGATCTAAATGGAGTTTTTAAATTAAATAATACGCTGACTGTTACAAGCTGGAAATTCTTCGGGTTTTGTGCTTTTTTCTCCGCAGCAGCGTTTCCTTCTGGTTGTCGCTCGGCTTCCAAGAGGAGAGAAAGGCTCGGGAATTGCTTCCCGCTGGGAAACAGCCCCGGGAGCTGCCCACAGGCTGCACGCAGCGGATGGGAGATGGGAATGCGCATACGAGCCGCCGGGCAAGCGCTGGCCCCGCGGTGAGTTCCTGGAGGGTCTCGTCACAGGGTACATCCCCAGCCCATCTCCGGGATTCTCCCGGCGAGACGGCCCCACCGAGCTCCTCACTTCTCCCCTCCAGCCAGCCGGGAAATTTGGGAAACGGCTGGCGTTTCGGCGTGACTTTCTCCCGGTGGTGATGAAGCGGATAATTAGGGAGGGCAGCAGCGGTTTCGCGCGTTGTTTAACACCCGGCGAAGGATAAGCGCGGCGCGTTTCAGCCCTCGCTTGGCGCATCCCGGCTGCGATCCCGGGCGTGGATAACCCGGGAGCCGGGGCAGAGGCTGGGAAGTGCCATGGCAACACCGCCGGCGGGAGCTGGTTGGGTATGGATGTACACGCGCACGCCAATTAAAATTTAAACAGCCTCTGATGCGAGGAGAGAGCCCGCGGGGTGGGACCCCCGCTTATGAATAAAATATGCGAGTGTTGGAGGGATGGCTGCGCTGCTGGGCGCCCGGCTCCGCGGCTCCCCCGGCCCCGGGGCTGTTTGTCCTTCCCTCCCGGAGGTGTTTGAGGTGCTTCGGCAGCTCCATCCCCTGCCCTGATGTGCTCCTGGGGTTTCTGCCTCTGCTCTGTCGAGCGCCTGTGCCGGACACTCAGCAGGTCCCACCCCGAACTCTCACAAATTTTTTAGAGTCGCTGATTGTCTGTGCTGCAGCGGGCACCGGGAGGGGTTCTCCTGTGATTATGCCGAAATGTCCCTGGTGGCTCCTTAAGCGTGGGTTGAAAGAGTTATCCCTGTTGTACAAAAGGAAGGTGGGTTGTTAGTGCATTTAACATCCCCACACCACGAGCTGCTGGTTAAGGCTCTACACAAAGTGTTTTGCCCCTGGCTGCCACCTCCCCACCTTCCCCCGAGCTCCAGCCTTGCAAATCCCTGCCTGAGGAGCGATGCTTTCTGCTCATGGACTCGGCAAGCTCCACGTTAAAACCTCTTGGCTGCACCTTTGTTCCTTCAGCTCAGGGATCCCTGGTGTTTCTGCCTTAACAGGAAAAAAACCTCTCCCAACATCCCGCTTAAATCCAGCCATGGTCGGGAGAAACCCCTTGTCCTTGTGCCTGGCCTTGGGGGCTGCTTAGGGCAAATTTTGGCCCTGCATTTCTCCCTCTTCTCTAAGCCAGACCTGCTCTCCTTCCTTGCCCTGATGTCTCCTCAGCCAGGGATGCCGGCGCCAGGAATTATCAGGAATCTGCCTTCCCACTTGGCTCAGTGGAATTTGGTGCCACCGTTCCTAGGGACAAACATGGCAAACCTTATTCATGGTTCACGGACACCAGGCTGAAAGGGATGAATCTTCCGCCAGCATCGTCCCATGTCTAGTGGTTTGCAACTTTTAGTTTGGGTCCTTGTCTGAGCATGCAGGATGTGCATCTTCTGCGATTTGGGGGTGTCCTCCACGTTCATTACAGTTCCTCCCGTTCTCTTTGATTGCGGCTTTGAGGTGTCTGCGCCCAGAAGTGGGGAAGGAATGGGAAGCAGGTGAAAAATGGGAAATTTCACCATCTCTGGGGCTCCTTGCCTCCTAATCCCATGCAGATACTGCTGCAGGAGCTCTTCCACATGTGTAGCCATGTGCCTCCCTACTACTCCCACCTGAGCTTCAGATTTGCTCCCCTGGCTGTTGTTTTTCAGCCCCATAATCAGAATTTTTACGAGCCTTGGGAAGATCGCCTGGAAACAGAGTGCAGGAGAGACGCTCTGCAAAATATTATCAGAAGCATCAGAAAACAGCAAAGCAGCCTTTCTTTCAAGAGCTGGAAGCACGCAGTGCAGAGGTGGGGGCGGGACGCAAACCTGCAGAGCTTTGTAGAGCCAACTTTTGGAGCAGATCAAGCTTAAAGCGCCGGTTTTGGAAGGCTTTGCTCTGCTCAGCGCCGCAAACAGCGAGCTGTTTTGATCCCGGTTTTGGTGTTTCCATCCATCTGCCTTCAGCAGGGATATTTTCATGCAGGCAAAGATGAGGTCTCGGCTTTTTTGCGGCACGGGAAGAAGCCAGGCTGCCTCGCATGAAGGATGGGGAGCCCATGCAGGGAATTCTTGCCTTGGTGGCTGGGGAAGACAATGCCTGTTTTTTCCAACTCTACAAAACGCCACTGCAAGGCACAAAGAACACAGAGGGAGGTGACCAAGGGATGATAGGATGGCATGAGCAGCGCTTCTTATCCTTTGCTTTCCCCTGGTTTGATTCCTTTTCCCCTAACCCTGGTGTGGGGTGATACAAAAGGTCTCCCAAATGTTTTCTCACCCCAAAAGCAGAGAGGAAAGGGGCTGAAGCTCTGGCTCCTCTCGGTGCCCACATCTGGGAGATGATACCTGGGCAGTGGTGGCTGCAGGGAGGGTTCCTGCCAAGATGGTGAATTCTAATTAATTCCTATCTCTGACCTCAGAGGCAGGCAAGGGAACCCCCAGCAACAACAAGAGGGTGCCTAGAAATCTCCACTCTGTTTTAAAAAATGCTCCAAACTGCATCCAGATCCAGCCACTGAAGGGTCCCTCCCGCTTGGTGTGGCCACCAAATCCTCTGTGCTCTGACCTTCAAGTGTGTCCTGGGCTTCCAGGCCCTCGGTCCCTCTGGTTTTCTGGCTTCCTATATGTGTCCACAGAAACCATCAGAAACCTGATCTGTGTGTTCAGGAGCCTTCTTTATTCTCCTAAAGCCTCAATTAATTTCCTCTGTCTGCTCTTGCTGGGCCTAATATCACCTGAATGGCTCATTTATGTGAATTAGCTTGATTAATGGCAGCACCCAGACACAAAGCTCCTCAGCCTGCTCACACTTTCCATAGGAGCATCTCCAATCCCTTATTCTCCCTTGCTGAGGCCAAGCTTTAGTCTCAGCAGGTGGGAGCAGGAACCCACAAACACGCAGAGAGTACACAGATAGAGTTCCTCGGATGAGATTGAATTTCCCTGGCTGAAAACTTCGAGTTACGGACTAAAAATAATAACATGCACATTAAAATAAAAAAGCAAAAAAAAAAAAATCCTGCAGTGCCTTCCTGCTCCTCAGGCCTTGTCATTGGCACTGTGGCCTTTAGTGACAGCCACGCTGAGGTGCTCAGGGTCTTCTGCAGGCTGCCCTGCCTCCTCCATCTCCATCCTGCCCTTGCTGTGGAAGGAATGGCTCTGGCAGCTGGAGTCTCCTCCAGACCAAAGGCTCCGGCTGGCACCAGTGGCCCAGCTGGTAATTCTGGTTTGTCCTTCAGCTGGAAATATCTGGAAAGCTCGGGAGGACCAGAGAGGTGAAAGCAGCACCAGGAAAACGTGCCGGGCTCTGTCTCTCCGTGTGATGCTTCCCTCAGCTCCCATAAAAGCAGCCTTGGCTGATCCAGACCCTTTCTCAGGGACGAACCACGTCCTGGTGAAACTGGACAGCCCATGCCTGTTCTTGGGGGTCACTGAGAGGAAAAGCACAGCCACGGCAGCCACCGGCTGAGGGGCACGGCCCCACACCAGCTGTCCCCCCAGGATGTGGCAGTGACCAGGGACCTGGGAGGAGGAGGTGACTGGGACAGCTGGGGACCCTCAGCCCAGCCCTACTCCATGTGGCATGCCTGATTTTGGGGCTCGAGCCCCCCAATGATGGCCAGGCCTTGCCCGGGCCCGTGTGGCCGGTGGAGACCTGGCTGGTGGGGAAGGGCAGGCTCTCAGCTCTGCCAAATTTTCCTGTGCTGCCAGGGGTGCTGCCGGCGGCCACGTGCCAGCAATCCACAGCATCGCTGCCCAGATCCCATCCTCGGGCTGCTGGGCCTCCTGGAAGGGCGAGCTGCTGGAAGGGAACACCTAAGGTTCGTAAATGCTCGTGGCTGAAAGGAGTTGCAAGCTCAGAAAGTCCACAAAAACTCCTGAAGTTTTACCAGTAATTGACACGCTTGGCACGGAAATTGTTGTGTTGGTCCCTGATCTCCCAGAGTAAGCACACAGCAGTGGGGGTTGGATTAAGGGATGGGGTTGGGTGTAGGGTATTCCCATGTCCTCAGCTTCGGGTGGAAGAGAGCAGCTCTGCTTCGCTGCCTGCCTTGAGAACTGGCAGCTAAGAACCTCTAGAAAAGGCAGAACAGTATTAATTGAAAGCTCATTTCCCAAGGCACCTTGGGCATCGTCTCAAACGCTCTCCCTGTGAGACAATCAGATGCTGCTCACAGTGTTGGGATGGGAAGCAGGGAAGTGGCCACCAGTGCCAGTCCCTTGACCCATTTGCATTCCCCCCTTTGGAGTTTTTGGGGCTGGGGCTGTGAATTCCCCCCTATTCCCTAATGCAGATGGATACTGCTCAGCTTCAGTGTGTCTTGGGATCAGAGAGGCTGGGCAGCTTCCATCACCTCCAAAGCAGGTTCTTGAGCTTCAAACCACAATTTGCAATTACAACAGCAATGCAGGGAAACGGCCATTCTTGGGGGAGTTTAAAAAAAAAAGCAAACTATCTCGCTGTGCGTTTGGCGTTGGTGTTTTCTGACGCTGGAATACTCCCAAGGCGTTGGATCTGGAGCACAGAGGGCCGGAGGATGGATGCCTCACCTGCGCTGTTGTTGGAGGAGACAGCATCTCCTGGCACACACAGCACAGCCTGCCCAGAGCAGGCTGCTGGACAACTCCGCTCACACATGTTCACACAGCTCCTTCCTCACTGCCATCCATCAATCCCTCTGCCCCAGCCCAGACCCTCGGATACCCACTGAGGCTGCTGCAAAGCCATCCTGCTTAACTGGGACCTGGGGGAGGCAGTTCCCCTTTCTGAAGCATGCTCTGTTTTAAACAACGGGTAAAATAATCTGTGAGTAAATACGAAGACCGCGACTAACTCCCATTTTTATTTCTCCTCTGCTTCCCGTGCTTCTCCCAGATAATTTGGAGCGATGCCTCGTGGAAGTCCATGCAGTGGATAACCTGGCTGCTTGTTTTATGCAGGCTCGGTCCTGCAAACAGTCAGGAATGGAAATGCTGGGAGCTGGCAAAGCACGTGAATGCCCAGGTGAGCAGGTGAGTTGTTCCTGGGATAGCTCCTTTGTCAAAGCTCAGCTGGGATCCAGGTATTGCAAGGGATTTACTCCAAAGGGTGGGGGGACAGCAGTTTTGAGGAGGTGCTGTTGGACCTGGGCATCATCTGCATCTGACACACTGGGGCAAAGGAAAGGCCTCTGCTTTCAGGAAGAAAAACACCACTTTGGAAATAATGCCATCCACTTTCTCTCCTGTGGCTGGATTTCTGTTGTGGGTACAGTCAGGAACGCAGCTGATCCGGGCACCTGTACCCAGAATTGTGAAGCTGCTCCCTGTGTGGAGCCCTCCTGCTCCACCTGGGCTCTCCCCGTCCATTTTGGCTTCGGTGTCAAGGGCTAATTCAGGAACTGTGGGGGTTATGAGCAGGCAGAGACTGTGCTTTTAATTAGAACCTTTATTAATGAGAGAAGTGCCAGGATAAATGGCTTGTGTGGCACGCGGGGAAGGATCCTGGGATGGAGGGAGGGGATGCTGTGGTGTGAGGGATCTCCTCCTGCTCAGCACGAAGTGTTCCTGGCACTGTCTCAGTGCTGGGACAGGGGCTGTGGCAAGATCTGGGGCCATCCCTGGAGCCCCCAGCACGTGGAGCTGGGAGCTGTCACCTCAGGGGTGTCCTGCCTCCGCTCCCGCACACTCTGAGCGCGTAAAGCCTGGTTACAGCGCACGTAAAAAATGACAGCAGGAGGTGAAAAGTGATGGGGAATGTGGGTGGGCAGAGAAGAGCTGCTCCAGCGGCGTCCCCCGGTGCCAGGAAGTTGTGACAAGCTCGTTCCCAAGGATTTACAAAGGTGGCTGCCTACGACGTGAGAGACTTCATCTTTTTTCTTCGCCTTGGCAGTTTTAGGTCAGTTTAATAGAACAGAAGGAAAAGGAAACCTTCAAGGAAGTTGATGCTAAGTTGATGACAGTTTGGGAAATCAAAAGCGTTTCTCCTGACTAGTTTTGCTGCCAGTGAGGTGGAAGGAGCAGGCTGGGATCCCTCTTGGCTGGGGAGTGGCAATGCTGGCCACCCTTGCCCTGGCTTGGTGGTAGGTGTGTGCTCTGACACCAGCATTAAATCAAACACGATGTCAGAAAATAGAGGGAGAAGTGAATGAACTGTTATTTCAGGATGCCAGGGGGCCTGGGTGCAGCTGTGGAACGGGAAGGAGGGCAGCAGGGACAGACTGTGCGAGCACAAAGCGTGAACAAGAACTTGCAGTAGGTAAGAAGTAGATGGGTTGTGCGGCGATACCGCGTTCTCCACACGGACCCAGCCCCAGGAGCTCCATGTCTGGACATCACATCTCTCCATCACTCCTCACACCAGCTGCTCTGTGCCACTCTCTGCCACACCTTCCAGCCCTGGATATCCAGTGCTGCTCCCAGGCATCTCCCACCCCTCCTCCTCCATGCAGTTCTCCATCCCTCGCGGAGGACGGAGGTGAGGGCTGAGGGCAACTCTTCACTTGTGCCTGGCAGATTCTGTGCTCCGACACTTCCTCCTTCGAAGCATTCCCGTTTCCAAGAGGCAGGCTTTGTTAGGAGCCCTTTCCCCAGAGGACAACCCACGGGAGTGCCTTGGCACCGTGTCCTGGTGTCCAGCAGCAGTCTGAGCCCAGGGCTGGAATCTCCTGCTGCTGTGGGCAGGGCAGGAGGGTCCTCACACAGGTTTGCACCAAGTGAGCCGGGCCTGCAGCAGCACCCCATCCCTTCTGGGAGGTACAAACCCACCCCCCTGGCCTCTCCTAAAGGTAAGGAAACCTTAGGAAGGTGATGCCTGTCCCAAAGGCTGGCGTTTGGTGCTGGTGCCCCCAGTCCCAGCGGGACGGGGAAAGGCACCGCACCAGCAGTGGTGCTGCAGCACCGTGACCTGACGGGTGCAGGGTGGGGCTGCTTCACTCCATGCACGGCTCCCCACTGCACAGCTGCCCCGTAGACACTGATATTTCGGTATCAATCTGATTTATAACGCTTAGGGGAGAAATCAGGGAGTGTGTGACGGATTGAACGGAGCACACGGCAAGCCGCAGCCGTTTTATTTCCCCAGATTGGCACTCGCAGCATTTTTCTGTCCTGCTGTTTTTAATTTCCACTTCATCCTTGTGTATTAATGCTGCTCTGGGGCAGCTAATCACACACTGCTGTCACGCAATCCCCTGGGGGATTCATCTTTTCCTGGTGGCAGCAGTGCAGAGGCAGGGTAGTCCCAGAGGAGTGACTAACCCAGGGCTAATGCAACTGGACCGCTCGAGGGGAGCTTTACACCGATGTGCAAACCACCACCAAGGCTGAGCTCTGCCAGAGCTCTGCTAGGCAGCGCACCTGTTAGAAGCAGGTGGGGCAAAAAGGGCGCGTGCATTATTAAATGGCATTTTTGCTCTGTGTGCTGGAAATACAAACTGACCTTTACGAAGGCTTGACTGTGAAACATGGTCATGGGAGGCTCGCTCTGGCCCCGCCATCCATCAGCCTCTCCTTCGGTATTCTTGTACGTCCTTTTCTGCAGGAAAGGTTAGGAAGTCGAAAGAGCTTTTTTAAATGTTTCATGCTGTCCTTTTTTCTCCCCAGCCTCTGTTTAGAGAGCTGTTCACTCAGAGCAGTTTGAGGTCGAGGCAATGACTCAGGCAGGCGCTGTACCCAGCTCTCTCTGTAGATCTGTGTGGCAGCTGGGCTGAAATCAAAGGATCACAGAACCCTTGAGGTTGGAAAAGCCCTCACACCGTCGAGTCCAACCATTCCCCAGCTCCTCCCAGGCCACCACTGACCCATGTCCCCAAGTGCCACATCCACGCGGCTTTTAAATCCCCCCAGGGATGGGGACCCACCACTGCCCTGGGCAGCTGTGCCTGGGCTGGACAAGCCCTTTCCATGGAGGAATTTTGCCCAATATCCAACCTGACCCTCCCCTGGCCCAGCCTGAGGCCGTTCCCTCTCCTCCTGTCCCTGTTCCCTGGGAGCAGAGCCCGACCCCCCCGGCTGTCCCCTCCTGTCAGGGAGCTGTGCAGAGCCACCAGGTCCCCCCTGAGCCTCCTTTTCTCCAGGCTCAGCCCCTTTCCCAGCTCCCTCAGCCTCTCCTGGGGCTCCAGCCCCTTCCCCAGCTCCCTGCCCTGCCCTGGACACGCTCCAGCCCCTCGGTGTCTTTCCAGCCTGGGTGAGCTGGTTCTCCATGGGCTCCCATGTGTCCTGGCCCCAGATTCCCCACAGCTCCCCTTGCTCAGCCGTGTGCTGCTCCCAGAAAGCCGGGATTTGTTTACTATGCACCAATTTATTTCATTTTCAATGTAAAATATAAAAAGTACGTGGGTTACAGCAACATAATTTGCAGCCTGCTGATTAATAATACAGCTGACAGAACAAAATTGGGCTGCGAGCTCGAAGTGCTGAGGAAAGCTAAAAATTTAGTGAGCAGCGTGTGGATGTGGGGTAGGCAGCCTGCAGCTGGGAGAGGAGGCTGCCGAGGCCAGAAACACTGTTTGCTTTTTTTATCTGCCTCACACACAAAACCCGGCTCTTACATCCCCCTCACCCGACCCCACCCTGCCGATCTTCCATGCTTGGAGATGGTCAGCACTCAACTGGAAAACCCTGTGAGGAAACTGATGGGAGGGGAGCAATTCCTAAGGGCTCCCATCCACAGAGAGAAGGCAACCCACACGGCGTTGATTTATAACGGTTTTTTTCTGCTTTTTCCATTTTTATAATGCTTTTTTTTTTTCCCCCCCAAGGGTACTGAGATGCTGCCCAGCAGACAGGCCTCTTAGCATCTCTGGAAATGTGGCAAGTTTTACACCAGTTCTTCATTTTATAGAATTTGCTACCAAAAAACAAAAAGAGTCTTTATTCTCCGCCTGTTGTGTCTGGGCCTGTGAAAGCCTTGAAGATTCATCCCAGGGTGTGCTGCTGCAGGTAGGACCAGCTCTGCACCGTGTTCCGAGGGCTGATAAAGTACCAGGGATGCGTCTGGAAAAGGTGGAGGATGTGCTGAGTGTGCTGTACCCAGCGGGAAACGACAGTGCCAGCCCGACTGGTGTCACTTCACTGGTGTCAGCACGCCCAGACCTGGCAGGGGGATGTCTGAAACTTGCTCCTGATGAGACACTCGAGTCTTTTTTATTTTAGCAGCCGACGATTTAAACCCCAGAGAGAGGCTGAATGCATCCTGTAATGGGAGACAGAGTGATATTGTGCGAGACAAACGTCTTGCAGTGAGCGTGGCAGCCTTTTTTGTACGAGCACGGTGAAATCCACCCCCGGACAGGGCACAAGCCCCACAGAAGAGTCTGAACGTCACCCCCGTGCCTTGTGGCTTCTCTGCCTGCGAGAGGGGGTGGGTCTCAGGCTGCACGTGCTGCGATTAGGTGACAAAAAACCGCTCCCTCTGTCTTTGAAAATGAGTGTTAGAAACGGGGGTAGCGGAGAGAAGCACCCTCTCCCTGCAGGCATCCGATAGCCCACGCCTGGCAAGGCAGGGCTAAAGACACACCTCCCTGCGTTTGCCTTACCTGTGCTGTCTCACACAGCGGAGGGAAAGAGAACCTGGATGAAAACCCACACCGCGCCGGGGTGAGAGAAAGAGGCGGTCACAGCCCCCGCTGCTGACACACATTCCAGGCGCGCTCCGATCGAGCGTGCCGGCTCCCTCCTCACCTATCACCGGGAAATTGATGTAAACACTCGGGCAGCTGTTCGAGAGCTCTGCCTCCCCCTGCTTGAAAAGCGCCACAACTCCTCGCGCCCGAGGATGCAGCGCAGATTATCTAGTCAGGGGCCGTGATTATCTGGCCGGGCTCCGCGGTGTTTAATTAAGTTGTTTGTTCGTGCTGCCTGTCTCCATCCCGCCTGGAAACACGTGCCCTGGCACCCGGCTCACGCCGGGGAGCGGCGGCGGCTCCTGCCTCCGGTGAGGAGCGGCACCGGGCAGGAGCCCGAGCCGGCAGGACACCTGGAGCGGCGCCGGGGATGCTCGGCCTCCGGTGATGAGGGGTTAATCACCGGCTCCGCACAGAGCCCCTTTGTGCCGGGCGCCGGGGACTGATCCTGCCAAGCCGCCTCGCTGTTGCCAGGGCGGTGTGAGAGCCCGGGGCACTGCCAGGGGCTGTTGTTCGCGCCGGGGACGGCTGCCAAGGTCCTGCGAGGTGCTGCCCTGGTTTTCTGCAGCGCTGGTGACAAACACCCAAATACCCCCGTCCCTTCACCCAAAGCCGGCTCGTACCGACCAAACCAGAGCCTGCTCCTGGAAAGAAAAGTGTGTTTCTGTGCTATTACTGCTAATTGCAAGGGGGAATCATAGAGTCACAGAATGCACCTTAAAGACCGTCTTCATGGCAGGGACACCTTCCATTGTCCCAGACTGCTCCAAGCCCTGTCCAGCCTGGCCTTGGGCACTTCCAGGGATGCAGGGGCAGCCACAGCTGCTCTGGGCACCCTGTGCCAGGGCCTGCCCACCCTCACAGCCACCAATTCCTTCCCAATACCTCATCCAACCCTGCTCTTTCAATTTGAACCCATTCCCCTGGTCCTGTCACTCTATCCCGTGTAAATGGTCTCTCTCCATCTTCCTTGTCAGCCCCTTCAGGCCCTGGAAGGGCACAATTAGGTCACCCCAAATCCTCTCCTCCAGGCTTAACTATCCCAATTGTCTCAGCTTTTCCTCATGGGAGAAGTTCCCCAACCCTCCGATCACCTTGGTGGTCTCCTCTGGTCCCACCGCAGACCTCACTGGCCCGGGTGTCCAAAGAGAGCAGGCCCTGGCCATGCCACAGCCCGAGGGCTCAGGATGTGGAAGGAGAGCCCTCAAATCCCTGCCTCACTCCCAGCCAGGGCAGGCACAGGGAGCAGCCCCACAGCGCGGGGTTTGTGCCTCACCCTGAGGCTGGGATGGCCAGTTGTTCTCTGTTTCTTTGCCCTTCGCTGGGCCACTCCAGTGGTGGGAATCCCTGTGCTGAGGACCAGACCAGGGTCACGGTCCTGGAGCCAGGTGTGTCACCGCGTGTTTGCTGCAGGGACACCTTGGAGCTGGATGCCAGGCAGCAGCCCCGTCTGAGAGAATCTTGGCCCAAACACCCCTGTAATTCCAGCCCCGGGCTTTGCCAGGACAATGCCCCTCGGTTTCCCTGGCTGTGTGCTTGTCACCTGAGGACAAACAGCCATGGGAATAACCTCCACGCTCTGCACAGGGAGCACACGGAGGCAGTTTCCCTGGGAGGTTTTAACAATGACTGCTAATGCTCCTGTTCCTCTTGCTGCTCTCTGTTCCCACCCTTCCATCCACAGGCACAAGCTTCTATTAAACGCCTTCCTGCTCACGGGGTAACCAGATGGGAACATTCATTTCAATGCTAGACAGCAAAACAGTAGAGTTACAGATTACCGTGCCACTAAAAATTGCTTATACACCTTCGTTTCCTCCCATGTAATTCCCTGGGAGTTTTAATTTACGGGACCATCTTTTTTTTTTTTTTTTCTCGCCACTTCCCTTGCATCAGGCAGGGATCCTTCAGCTCCAACAAAGCGGCATGCCTGTCTGGAGGGGATCAATAACTATTGAGCTATCACGCTTCCTCCACTTAGACTGTTGAAGCAGCTTCCTTTAATTGCTCTTTCACACTGTAAATACAGCGTGCGGTGATTTTTTTCCCCCCCCCCCCCCTTTGAGGCTGCTCAGTGGGCGAAGGCACCCGCGGGTAGCGAGAGCTCAGCTGCCTCACCTGTGATCCATCACACCTCCTCCGCTGGGAGCAGCTCCGGAGCGCAGGGACCCTGCCAACCTCCAAAGCGGGGCCCAGCGCGGTCCCCACGGGGGCGATGGCCCGGTGCAGACCCGGAAACCCAGAGGTTCAAACTGATGAGCGAATGCACGTTGGGCAGGGGCAAGGGCAGAAAGCCCAGCCAGGAGGGTCTGGGTGCTCAGCACTCAGGGATGCCCCGAGGTGGGGGGCCAGGCGGGGACCCCGTCCCTCGGCTCCTCACAGGGGCTGTGGCAGAACCGGGGAACCCGATCCTCGCCGGCGGCGCCTCCAGGGAGCGGGGAGGGGGGAGCGGATCGCCGGGGCGGCTCCTCTCGCGGATGGAGAGGGATGACCGGACCCACCGGGCTCCTCCCGGGGACGGCCAGGGAGGGACTGGATCGCCTTCGGCGGCTCCCGCCGCGATGGCGAGGGGGGACCGGACCCCTGGGGCAGCTTTTCCCGGAGGATGGCGAGGGATGCCCGGACCCCCGGGCGGTTCCTCCCCGGAATGGGTGGGAAGCCCCGATGCCGGGGGCGGCTTTTCCCAGGGATGGCGCGGGAGAAGGGGACCCCCGGGGGCGGCTCCTCCCGCGGACGGCGAAGGGGGGGAGCCGACCCCTCCAGCGTCTTTTCCCGGGGATGGCGAGGGATGCCCGGGGCCGGGGGGGTTTGGCGGCCGCCGGCCCCGCCCCCCGCAGGTGCCGGCGCGGCGGGGGCCGGGGGTGACGTCAGGCGGGGCGGGCGCGGTGCCGGTGCCGGTCGGGCCATGGCGGAGCCGAGCGCGGCGGCCCCGGTGAGTGCGGCGGCCCCGGCGCTGCCCCCGAGCCCCGGCGGGCGCTGCCGCGGAGCGGGGCCGGGCGTGGGGGGGAGCCGGGCGGGGGCGGGGGCGGGTCCGTGCGGGACCGCCCGCGGGAGCGTCCCCGGGAGCGCTGCCGGTGTCGCCTCGTCCTTCCCGTGCCCCGGACCCCGTTGCCCAGAACGGAGGGATTCAAACCCGTGAGGGCGCCGGCTGGCTGCCTGCGAGGGCGAGCGGACGCGGCGGCATTGCTTCCCCGCGGTTTTACACGGGCTCGGTGGGTCTTTGTGTGCCCTGTGGGTTTGTTCGGGCTCTGCGCGCCCGTGTGTGCCCTGTCCGTGTGTCCGTGCCCGTGTGTCTGTGTCCGCCCTGTCTGTCTGTCCTGGCTGTGTGTGCCTCTATGTGCCCTGTCTGTCTGTCCGTGCCCGCAGGTCTGTACGGTCGGTGTGTGCCTGTATGTGCCCTGCCTGTCTGTCTGTGTGTATTCTGTCTGTCTGTCCGGGCTGTGTGTGCCTCCATGTGCCCTGTCTGTCTGTCCGTGCCCGTGGCTCTGTACGGGCGGTGTGTGTGTGTCCTCTGTCTGTCTGTCTGTCTGTCTGTCCAGGCTCTGTGTGTCTGTATGTGCCCTCTCTGTCCGGGCTATATGTTTATATGTGCCCTGTCTGTCCGTGCGTGCCCTGTCTGTCTGTCCGGGCTGTGTGTGTCTGTATCTGCCTTCTCTGTCTGTCTGTCCGTGCATGCCCTGTCTGTCTGTCTGGGCAGTGTGTGTCCCTGTCTGTCTGTCCATGCTCTGTGTGTCTGTATTTGCCCACAGGTGTGTCCATGCCCGCCCTGCGAGCCCACACGTGCTGTGTGTGCCCGTGCTCGCCGGGGTCTGTGCCTGCCCTGTGGGTCTGTGAGTGCCCCGGAGGGTGTATGTGAACTGTGTCTGGCTGTCCACGGGTGCCGTGTCGGGCTCTACGTGTGCCCACACATCGCCTGTGGATCTGTGCTGGCTCTGTGGGTCCACACGTGTCCCATGGGTGTGCAGATCCTGCGTGTCCCCACACGTGCGTCCCTGGCAAACCCGGTGTCGGCGTGCCTGGCGGGTCCCTGGACCCCTTCCCTGTGCCCAGAGAGAGAAAATTGCTTCCCTCCCTCTGCCCTGCTCCAAGGCAGGCTGCATTTGCTCTCAGTCAGGTTTATTCCCTCTCACCTGAGCCAGACTCTCGTGGGGAGGTGGCAGGTGGTGACGGGCCAGGCTTTAATGGCATCGGCCATGGCTGGCGTGTGGGGAAGGTGAGTCTGGCTGGGGACATCCATCCCGGGCTGCGTGGTGTGACTGCCAGAAAAGGGGGAGGGAAACCTGGCCCTGGTGTGGCAGGGGCTCCGTTGGGCTGCCCAGAGGAATCCTCCACCCCGAGGTGTGGGGCTGGTGTGGGGAGAGGTCCCCAGGCTGTGGTGTGAGTCCAGAACTCATCCAGAGCTCAGCCTTTGCTGGGTGTCAGAGGCGTTGGGGTGTGTGCTCGGGGGACATCGTGGCCACAGGAGGGGACACCCTGCAGTGTCCAGTGTTTCTCTCGTCCGAGCAGCTGGCGTGGTAGTGGACACACAGAGCCTGGCTGCTGCCGAGAGGGTCTCTGTGTTGCTTGCTCCTCACAGTTAATTAGGCACGACTAATCCTGTCTGGCGCTGGGAACTTCCCGGAAAACCCGAGTGCTTTTCCCTCTCCTGGTCTGAGCAGGGTCCCAGCCTCCTGCGGAACGAGGCCTGGGGACAGTGACATCTTTTTCAAGCCCTTGGACGCGATCAGGGGTGGCAGCCCAGACCTGCAGCGCCCCGACCTTGTTGTGGCTGGAGGCAGGTGGAAGGTGACAAGCCCCGTGGAGGTCTGTGGGCAAAGGATTGAAGGGGAAAGGGAGGTCGGGACTGTAATGAGGATATTGCAGGAATAAGAGCTAGGGTTGAACTTAGTACTTTGAGGGTAAATCTCAGACCTGGCAGGTGAGCATCAGCATTCCCCGTCCCTACAAAAGAGGAGGGGGCTAAAAGGGCCATGATAATCCCTGTTCCACTGATGCCCTTGTGCTTGGGAGAACCATCAGGTGTGCCCTGCCCTGGCCTTCGAGCCAAAGCAGAGAGGAGTTGGGCTCACTTAGGAATATGAGCAGTGCAGGGTTAATGGCTGGTGATCTTGGAGGGCTTTTCCAACCTAAACGAGCCTAAGACTGTGATTCATCGCAGTCCTTTCCCTCCTGCAGCTGAGCCCAGCCTGTTAGTAAGGGCTGATAAAACCTGAAATCCCAACCAAATAACCCGCGTTTGGAAGGAGTGACACTGATCTGGGAACATCTCGAACCTCACGCTCTCCAGGCTGAGTCCTCCACGCAGAGGGTCGCCTTTGTCTCTTCTTTACGCCTAGAACGCAGTCGTGAAGACCTGCCTGCAGGAGCTGGATGAGCTCCTCAGCCTGCTCCTTGCCCCCTGGGTGCTGGGCTGCAAGGCAGAACCTCCAGAACCGGCATTCTGGGCTGAAATTACCTCTCGGATTTGCAGGTCGCAAAGTGAGCCGGCTCGCTGCTGTAGTGGATGCTGTTTGTTTGCCCTTGCTCGGGCGTCTGAAAGGGTCTGTTCTGAGCTGTCCCCCACCGAACACGGGGGGACAAGCACCTCCACATGAGGTTTGCTTCCCTCTTTGGAAAGCCTCATGTGCAGGCCAGGCAAACGTGTTTCAGGGGCTCTGGTTCTGATTTGGATATCTGAGCTTGAGAGGTCTAAATTTAAGTGAGATGAATCTCGCCCGGTGCTTGCAATCCTTGGTTTTTCAGGCTTTTCGCCTTGATCTTTCCTTTTTTTAGCACGACCCTGCTGTTCTCCTACCACTCAGGACTCTTCAGAAGCATAGAAAACGCTTTCTGAAACTTTCCACCCCCACCCCCCCCCCCCAGGTGGGAGGTGTTGGAGAAATGCAACTGCAGGGAAGCATTTGCAGCTCATCCTCCCTTGCAGACACAGAAGCCCGGGTTAAAAAAGCAGCCTGTTAATTTTGTGTTAATGGCTCTGAGCAACGGCGAGTCCCCCCGCCCCCTTCCTCCCTACCTTGTGCCAGCATTTAATTGCTCTCACTCTGGAGAGATGCTATCTCATTTCAAGGTTGAACTTATCTAGTTTTGACTTGCGGGGTGGGGGGGGGATGTTGTCGCGTCCTTGTCACGGAGGTGACTCGTCACTCCCTGCTCCTCGCGGTGGCCGGGTCACCTCCGCACCTGCTCCCCAGGAGCCTGAGGGTGCTGTCCCCTCACTCCGAGGGGTTCCTGCTGCTCCTCCTGCGGCTTTTGTGGCACCCTCGGCATGTGGGTGGTGTTGCCCAGCGCCTACCTGGGTGCAGCCAGGGTTTTTGACTCCTCACGGATGCGTTCCTACCGCACCCTCAGGGTCCACCCGCTCCGCCTTTGTGCTGATGCCTTACACCAGAGATGCTCCGCGCTCATCCCAAACCCTTTCCTGGCTCTGGTCTCTGTCCTGGCCTCAGGTATCAACACAAAGCCGCGGTCGGTCGGACCGTGGCCTCACTGAGGTGATTTTGGCCACCAACAAACCGTCCGTGAGTTACTGCGGTTGTTTGTGTTAGAGACTTACATTTAATATAATCCCCTGGAAGGAGTCAGGGATGAGACTGGGCAGTGACTGCAATCCCCGGGGAAGCTGGGGGATGCTCTCTGCAGCCGGGGGCTCTCAGCACACACCTGATGTCCGTGGAGTTGGTTACACCTGCTGTGAGATTCATCCTCAGCGTATTATGTGCTCTGGAGGAATGTGGGCAAACACTGTGTCGAGGCAACAATAATGTCTTTAGATAGATAATAAGTCTTCTGAATAGACCTAATTCCAGGAAACTCAGCTGGCTGATTGGAATTGTATTTTTAGTCTCCGGTTCGTGTATTTACCTGAAGTTTCTGTCCTGCTGTTGCAGCTGGAGCTGACCCCGGGTTGCCTGCTGCTCCTGCCTTTTACCCAAATACTGTGACTGCGCGAAGTTTTCGAGTTCCACCAGCAGGTCTGGAAATGCTTTATTTTGGCACATGTCCGGCAGTACTGAGATTTCTGTCCTTGAGGGGCTTTAAGGGGTCATCAAGGGGTTTTCAAGCAGGTTGCACCGAGGGGTTGGTGGGAAAAGCCCTGCTTTGGCACAGCGGGGTGCACGTGGTTGATCCGTGGCTTTCTCTCCTCCTCTTTGGCAACTGTTCCATCCCACCCCAGAACAGCACTTGCTTTCAGTTTTACTGATGGTACCTAATAGTGAATCTGGCAGATATCTAATTCTCTATTCCTAGCATGCTTAAAAAGTGCCTTATTTTTCAATTAATCCTGTTGGCTGCACAGATTTAATGGATTCCTTTAGAGGTCCCCATCAGTCACCGACACCGGGCATTTCTTTCTCAGTGCCATCTCTCTCTCCTTCCCTGTGCCTAGAAAGATCACGTTGCCACGTCTCGTTTTTGCCAGAATGGCTTTTTCACGATTGAAATCCTGCTGCTTTTCCAGGTTTGTGACTTTTGGGGTCTTTGGTAGGAGCTTTAAGCGGGTTCCCTGCTTTCACTGATGACAGCGACCGCTCTGGGCTTTTTAAAGTTTGCCCTTTTAAAGTCATACGCTGCTGCCGTTATTTTGGGCTCGCTGTTTCTGTGAGTACCAGAGAAACAGAAGGAAACTATAATAGAAGAAGACTTGCATTAGACATGGCAGTTCATTTTTGGCCTCATCCTTGTCATGCAGACCTGCTGCCACTCCGTGGACAATTAACACTGAAACGTGACCCGTTCCCTTGTGCCAGCAGCGACTCCTCATCCCAAAGATTTGTGTGCTCCCTGGGTCTGGTATCGGTTACTCATGAGCTGTTTGCGTTCTGGCACTTTTATTTGCCCCCCAACCGCCGTGTGTGTGGATGTGATGGATGGTGGCAAGATCATCATGCACGTAGAAGAGCGAAATTCGGTCCTTGCGGTGTTCGAGTGACACCCCTGAGGAAGGAAATCACACACTCCACGTGGCTGAATTATTTTGGCACACTGAACTCCTCTCCCGTGCCTCGGTGTCCTCCTGCTGCTCTCCCGAGTGACCACAGCACCCCTCAGACCTCACCAGGTGCTGCCCGTGCCCTGGGCTGGTACAGGCCAGGCTTGGCTCCGGGAGGCCACCGAGTGCTGTCCCTACCCAGTGCCGGGCTGAGATTAAACACTCATCTGCTTCCAGGGCTTTCCAGGCAGGATTGCCTGTGAGGATTTACCGGAGCCGATTTCAGCCCAGCTGAAAGGTGCCGGGATGACCTTGCCGTCACTCCCTGTCCCCGGGGCTGGATCAGGAGCGGGGCGAGCTCCCAAATCCCCCCCACCGAAAGCTTCCCCTGGCCGGCAGGCTGCGGGGGGAACTAACGCCGCTTGTTCCCTGCAGCACTTTCCACGCGAGCCGAGCCTGTCTTTAAAAAGCAGCCGGCGTGGTTGTGCTTGGAACAGGCGGCTCGGTTTCTATATTATACACAGCACTCATCTCCGTAGGAAGCCGGCCAGCCCACGCCGCTGCCGCAGCCCGGAGCCGCCGGCTCTTCCCTTCTCCTCGGGGCGTTCCTGGGAGGCAGGGAAGGAGCAGGAGCTGGGCTGGGTGTGTGCCCACCGCGTGTCCCTGCGCTCCCTAGGGCAGAGCTGTCCCCTCCCGGAGCGGCAAGGGGCACCTGCGCCCTGCCCCGGTGTCCTGAGCCGGGCTCCCAGAGCCTCCCGGCTCACCTGCCGTGACCTGCCAGGGATAAACATCTCCCTGCTGCCGCCCCGAGCCCTGGCTCCGCTCCCAGCCCCGGGGGTGGGACACTCCGGACCCCCGTGATCTCCCCGGGAAGTGGTTTGGCCGTGTTTTCCCCCCCCCGAATTCGGGGAACAGCAAACAACCCCCCCGGGCTGAGTCCTGTTTGGCGTCCATCTGTCCCAGCTGTTCGGATTATTTGCACGATTTGATTCTTGGCTACACCTGGTTTTACAACGGGATTAATTTCATGGTAACTGATACACCTGCAACAATTAGCTGTGCAAACCAAGATGAAAGGCCAATCAAATGGCATGTTTTGGAGTGCAGGCTGCCTCCAGCTGGAGCCTCTCTGAAATCCTTTCCCAAAGGAAGCTCTGCGGGTCATCTCCAGCCCCCGAGCAGGGGTTTGTTCGCTGTGTGTGAGTGAGATGGGGCTGGGGGAATGCGGCAACGAGCTGCGGGGGAGAGAGCCTTTGGGAGGCTGTTCCCCCTTCCCACCTCTCTTTCTGGAGTCTGCGATCCCTCTGTCAGGAGCCGGGGGTGTTCCCAGCCCCAAGCCGGGTGCTCCAGCAGCTCTGGGGGCGTGCGGAGGAGAGAGGCAGGGCCGGGGCTCTGTGCTCCTTTAGCTGCCCCTGCCCCGTCCGTGGGACACGGAAAGTCCTGAACCATCACAAAGCGCCTTCGGGTAGAGGTAAATTAAACCCTCTCGCCTGCTGCGCGGGGGCAGGGCTGGGAATGCCGGTGTGGAAATAGGTCCCGGCTTAAAACGATTTCAAGGACAGAGGGTAGGTGCTGGGCTTCTCGGGATCTGGTCCAGCTGGGACCGGTTCCAATCCAAATGAGATCAAGGAGAATGGGACGAGAGGGGGGAAAAAAAAATAAGAAAAAGAAGTTGTCTTTGTATTTCTGTCAGTGTTGCAGCTTGGAGTGTTGGGGCTGGGCGCTTCTCCCACAGTGTCCAGTGAGGGTGGTTTGCTCCTGGTTTTGTCCCGGGGTTCCTGTGGCTGTAACTCCCACCCTGCATCCCAGGAGTGGTGCTGGGATGGAGGGTGAGGAAGGGGCTGCACCCACGGGGAGGGGCTGTGAGTCCCAGCTGTGCCCCCGGGACTTCATCAGATCACGGATGTGCTGGAGCCCCTCTGCTCTGAGCCAGTCCAGAGGGAATCCTCTGCCAGAGGAGTGATCAGAGGATGGCTGAAAAGGGTGGGGCTGTCCAGCTGCACAAGAGAAGGCTCCAGGGAGAGCTCCCAGCCCCTGCCAGGGCCTCAAGGGGCTCCAGGAGAGCTGCACAGGGACTGGGGACAAGGCCTGCAGGGACAGGACACGGGCAATGGCTTCCCAGTGCCAGAGGGCAGGGCCAGATGGGATCTGGGGAAGGAATTGGTGGCTGTGAGGGTGGGGAGGCCCTGGCACAGGGTGCCCAGAGCAGCTGTGGCTGCCCCTGCATCCCTGGCAGTGTCCCAGGCCAGGCTGGACAGGGCTTGGAGCAGCCTGGGACAGTGGAAGGTGTCCCTGCCCATGGCAGGAGTGGCACTGGATGAGCTTTGAGGTCCCTTCCACCCCAAACCATTCTGGAATTCTGTCGCTGGTTTGCATTTCTCTTACAGGATCTGACCTGTATTCAGGCGCTTGTACTCAGGAGACTATTTCAGACAATTTATTTTAAGAACTGCAGTTCATTTGCTCCCTGGGAACCTTTCTCCATAGTTTTTTGGTTGTTTGGGTTTTGTTTGGGTTTTTTTTTTTTTTTAAATGTGAGGTTGTATCAACTTGAGAAAGGCTTTATCCAGAGCTTGAAATGAGCAGGCCAGGCTTAGTTCCCTTCCATACAATCTCCCAGGCTGAGCGTGGCCACAGGTGCAGAAACACCACAAATCGGAAATAATGATGTGCTCTTAGTAAGGCAGTGAGCAGGCAAGGCCTGTCCTTGTGCTCAGGAAAGCTGGGAGCAGGGAATGGTGGCCAGGGAGCTGCTCCTGAGGGAGCCAAAAAAGGAACTCCTGTGAAGCAGAAATTCCTGTGGGGCAGTGAGGGATCTTGTAGCTCCTGGAGTTACTGCTGGGCTGAGAGGGAATGCTGCAGCACTGGGGCCAGGTGTGCGTCCAGCTGTGCAAGCACAGGAGATGGGATGTGCTCCTCTCTCCCTCACGCCTGTGCCACCAACTCCTACGCTTCCGTGAGCCACGTTTCAGTGCAAATTTGTCGTTTCTCCTTTTTTTTTCCCCCCTCCACGCTCGCTCTGCACCTGATGTCAGTTTTGGGCTCTTTGGTAGAAGAGTCAAGGAAACGTGAAGTTCGATGAGACTCCCACGGGAAGTCAAAGTTGGAGTCGTCAGTGGTGGCCGTGAGGGGATGGAGAGGCGTCATCTCCCGCGTGAGGGGCAGGGAAATCGCAAAGGGCGTCTTGGTGGGCTCCGTATTTCCCAGGAAAAATGCAATCGTTCGACGCTACCGCGGGCTGGCCTCCCCCTCCCAGCCTCGTCATTAGGCGGGGGCTTGTCCTGCCTAAACAGAAAAAAAAATAAAAATATCACGTATCTCTGAGCTGGGAAGCTAATTGCTGCCTGCTTCAAGCGCAGGGCGTGTTGTGGGAAAGGAGAGGCAGCTGGGAGGAAATCCCGGTTATAATGAGCCTCGCACAATTTTTTCAGGACGTGGAAATGTCGTGCGTTGCAGCAGATCCCAGGAGAAGCGGCAGGATTAGTGCCGTGGCTGGACGGACAGGGAGGAAAACGCCACGGAAAAGTTTGGAAGGCTCGTCGCTCCCTGTGGAGGAGCCCGGCTTGGTGCCTGTGCTCGTCTCACCCATCTCCTGTCGCCGTGAGGCTGAGGGGGCCAGGCAGCCCTGCAGACCCCGGGGTGACACAGGACGCTCCTGCTGGGGCTGCGCAGTGCCTGTCCCCCCCTGGAGACGCCAAACCTCCCCGTGGTTTGGACTCACAGCCTGGAATCTAAGCTCATTTCCGACTCTGACCTCCTTTATCTGAACAAATCTCACGTGCCTGCTACTACTCAGACAGCAAAAATAATCTTTACTGCCGTGATGTGTGTGTCAGCTTTTCTTTATCCCAGCAAAGTGCTGTAAGAGCTGCAAAATGCTTTGGAAACATGAGAATTTTTTTTTTTTTTGAGCAACAGAGATTGAAAGGGGAGGGAAGAAAAGTGAGTCTCTGGGACTCGCGAACCAAACCCCTCAGCCAGGTTTCCTTGGCACGATTCCTTTTTGCAAAATGGTCTTGCTGCTGCCCACTGGAGCCAAATGAGAGGGAAGGGATTAAGGCTGTGACACTGCTCCATCCTGACGGCTCTTTCACAGTCCTGGGCAGAGCAGAAGGGATGTTTCGGAGCAATATTTAGCCAGATAAATGCTGGGCACCGGGTGCCTAGAGCCCGAGCTCGACTGGAATGCTCTCAGCGAGGCTGTGCTCTGAGCCTGCATTTGAACCTCCAGGTCTGGAATCAGAGCAGACCACCCAAACCTCCAGCCAGCTCCCATGTGGAGCTGCTCCCTGCTCCCTTCTGGGTTCCCGTGTCTCTGTGGGGAGTGGGATCCCGCTGGGTGCAGATGACCCTTGTGCAGCAGGCAGTGATCCCGTGAGGAACCCTTGGGGCTCTTTGCTCACCTCCTGCTTGAGCCTTTTCCTTCACCAGAAGTGTGGTGTGGAATTCCCTCCTGGGCCGGAATCAGCTTGGACACTAAGTGCTGTCCCGCCCCGAGGGATGAGAGACCACCCAGGATTCACAGGCTGAAAGGAATGACGAAAGCTCGCAGGGATTTTTAGCAGATTACACCCTTGGCATGGAAATTGGTGTGCTAGTCCTTGATCTCCCAGTATAAGCACACAGCAGTGGAGTTTGGATCAAGGGGTAAGATGAAAGGGAAGAGAGAAAGAAAGAGATTAATTAAAGCAGAAAAGAGAGAGAGAGAGAAGGAAGAAGAAAAAAAGATCAGCAGCCCTGGCTCCAGTGTCGATCCAGCTGATGGGATGTCCTGGGCTTTGTGGGGCACCTTCTAAGTCTTCCCCTCCCTGGAGAGAAGTTTCTCACTTTCCCTGCAAATCAGTTCTCATTCACAGTGGGTTCTTTCAGCCCTTTCTGGAAATGGTCTGGAGGCTTTGGTGTCTTGGGTGGGCTCGTTCCCCCCTGCAGTGTCTGGCCCTTCTCTGCCCCATCCCTGCGCCTGCGCTGAGCCGGGCTCTGCTTTTCTGCAGGAGCCACAGCCAGGAGGTTTGTCCCAGAAAATGCTGCCCTGCCTCCGTATGGCCCCTTCTCCAGCCACATCCTGGTCTTTCTCTTGTGTGTTTTTACCAACAGTCCTTGGTTGCTATCCCCAAAAATCCTTGGTTGGCCAAGCACCATGCAGCTGTCTGTGTTTGGGACATGCACACTGATCCTTGGGGATTCTGCCCCCGGGCTGTGGCTGAGGAGCACAAACCACACGTGGGACAGAACTTCCAGGGCTCTGGGGGACTCTGGTGCGGGGTTCACCCTCTAAATTTCGTTATCCTGGTTCAGGCTGTCTTGGCATGAGGAATGTGAACTCCAGGGCTGCCTAGGCTGTGCCTGGCAGCACCCTGGGTGTCCCAGGGCGGCCCGTGGTGGAGCAAACCCAGCAGAACCCAGCCTGGTCCTTGTTGCAGAGGAGCTGGAGGACTGGCTGGATGTGTTTCACCACGACCCCATTAAATTTTAAGGGTAAAAGTGGGAGTAGTGAAAGAGAATTTTCTATTTAAGGCTTTTAATTCATTTTTACCTCCAGCGTTAGCTGGAGTTTGTGCAAACCACTGGCAAGGCAATTAAAGTGGCTTTTTAATGGGTTATTTTTGTCACTTCACCGTGGTGGGAGCTAAAGATCCCAGGCTGTGAGCTGCCTGGGGTAGGGGCCATCCTTTTGCTGTGCTGCTCTGATGTTTTATCCCTGACTGGGTTTTATTCACTGAGCCCCGGCTGAGTCACAGCGAGAGGCAGAAGGTGTGGGGTTACGGCTGGATGGAACATGGTGAGCAAAATATCCAGGCTGCAGTTCCCCAAGGCTTCCAGGCTGGATCCATCCTGGAAAGGAGGAGTAAAGGACTTTGGAAAATGGAGCGCACAGTTTGCTTTGGGTGGCTGGTGGGTATTCTGTAGGAGTAAGCTCCAAGGACAAAAAGCAATGAAAAAAAACAGACTGCCTGAGAGTTCCTCTTAAATCCTGAGGACTGCTGGGAGAAAATGAGGGTGGGTAGGCCGGTGTGGGGTTTCCTGGGTGAGAATGTGATGCCTGCAGAGCAGACCCGTTCCTCCAGGTGCTGGGCAAAGCTGAGTGAACGCCGCGTCCCCCCACCCTGCGTGGGACAGAGCCGCGGGTCCCACCTGGTGCTGGTGCCCGGGAAGTCTCATTTCAGACTCGTTTTTGGGCACATTTCCCTGGGAACTACCCCGTGTGCAGCCAGAGAGAGGGCTCGGGGCTGGCCGGCTGTGCAGGAGCGCAGGTGCCCTGAGGAGGACCCGGCACAGATCCCAGCGCATTCATCCCGGGTCAGCCTGGCCTCGGCGTTCCTCGCCCGGCACAGCGTGTCCTGTGCTCCTGCTCCCCTGCAGCCCTTGAGCCCATTTCACAGCTCAGCATGGGAGGAATGCAGGCTTGGGCCCGGCTCAGTTAATTCCTTGTGCAGCTCGGCCAAGGGAGACGGGGGATGGATCCGTTTCCCTCCGCAGCGTCCCTTCATTCAGCTCCTGCCCGCGCTAGCACACCTCTGCTGCCTTGTGATCTCCCTCCACCCAGGTTATTTGGAGAAAGGCTTTCTAAAAATAGCCTGCCGGTTTCTTCTGGCGTTCTTCTGTGCAGCTCGAAAAGCCTGCCTAGAAAGGCTGTCCGGCTCATTGATGTTTCCTTAAAATACAGCTAATCCATGTAATCTCATTATAGTAGTAGGTGATTATACTGACAGCAAGCTTTAGCAGAGGTCCAGCAAAGCCTTTTATTCCCTATCTGTTATGTGGGTGGCTGAAAGTCGCTGGGAGCGCATTTTGGGTTTGGCCCGTCTGTTTTAGGAGCAGGACTTACAATACTTCAGTTTTAATTCCCTAGGAAATGTCCTGTTTGCCAAAAAAAAAATTAAAAAATGCACTCTTTGTGAATGATGCCAGCACGTTTTTGCCGCTGTCCCTCAGCTTTGCTGGCTGCTGGCATCCCGTGGCTGTGCAGCAGGGTCTCCCAAAATTACTGGGCAGCATTAGAGGAGCAGAGATCGGGGTTTTTTTACGGCAGAGTAGATGAGGGGGAGCTTTGCCACGTGTCGTGTGGAATTCCCGGTGCCCCTTTTTGCAGGTGTGGGATGGCGCCTGTCTCTAGGGAGTCAGCCCAAGGAAAAGGCGGATTTTGGGATGATGGGTGACCCCTCCCAGCGCTGGGAGGACCTGCCCTGCTTGGCCAGGCAGGCTGGAGGTGTGGGTCAGGCACAGAGAAAGCCGGCTGGGTGAGGAGCAGCCAGGCAGTTTGGGCTGGGAAGGTGGTTCCAGCCCGCCCGTGGAGAGGGGCACATCCCGGGAGAGCTCCTTCCCGAGCCCCCCAGCGTGTGCTCGGATCAAGGACTGCCTGGACTGCGATCAAATCCCGCAGTGCTTCCCCGCTGCACCTGGGCGGTCTCTGGGGGTCCTGTGGTTCCCCCCGGGGCCGGGCAGCCTTGGCTGGGTGGGCTGGGTGACGGGGTGCTGGTGCTGGCTGTGCTCGGTGGCCTTGCCCCATCAAATCACAGATTATCCCAAATTGGAAGGGACCCACCGGGACCATCCAGCCCAGCTCCTGTCCCTGCACAGACACCCCAACAATCCCACCCTGGGCATCCCTGGCAGCGCTGTCCAAGCTCTCCTGGAGCTCTGGGGCCGTGTCCATTCCCTGGGGAGCCTGGGCAGTGCCTGAACCCTCTGGGGGAAGAGCCTTTCCCTGAGATCCAACCTAAACCTCCCTGGCGCAGCTCTGGCCGTTCCCTGGGCGCTGTCCCCGCTGAGAGGAGATCAGTGTCCACCCCTGCTCGTCCCCTCACGAGGAAGCTGTGACTGCACTGAGGGCTCCCCTCAGTCTCCCCCACCCGAATGGGCCAAGTGCCCTCAGCCGCTCCTCGAGTGGCCCCTGCAGACCCTTCCCCGTGCCCGTGCCCCTCCTTTGGACACTCTCTGGCAGCTCTACATCTTTCTTACATTGTGGCGGCCGCCGTGCAGAGCGGAGTGGGGCAATCCCTATCCCCTGTGGTGTCCCCACGGCGGGGCTGTCCCTCCTGGCTCCAGGGCACTCAAGCTGGACAGGACTCCCAGCTCCCTTTCCTGCTGTCCAGCAGATGTCCTGGCAGCCCCGTGGCCTCAGTGAAGTTTCCTTTTGGCCAGAGGGGTGTCTGAAGGGGTTGTCTCCCACGTCCAAGGGACAGGGGGAGGCACCAGCACGGGGCTGGAGCTGCAGCTCCCCGAGCCCTGGGGCTGCTGCCTGGGGGATCAGAGGGCACTGGTGGTGTTCTGGTGGGGCCACAGCTCCAGTCCCCTTCCCCACATGGCTTTGTCCCCTTTCCATGGCTGTGGGAGCGTCCCTCCTGCCGTGCTGGGGCTGCAGAGGGCTGGGGCCGTGGCTGTGGGTCTGCAGCCTGAGCAGCGAGGGTGGGAGCCTTTTGCCAAAGGGTTTGTGCAGACAAATGCAGGGATTTTTTCCCCCGTCCACAAAGCCCGTCTTCGTTGTTTGCCCAAGCTGAGCATGCAGATCTGCCAGCGATCCGGGCCCCGGAATAAACTGGGTGAGATTTGTCAGTGAGCAGGAGGATTAAAGGGGAGGCACAGAGCGGCTCTGTGCAAGCACTTTTGTGAGATCCCAGTGCGGTGTTTAGAGAGGACACCAGGCTCTCTCTCGCAGAGATACCTATCTCTGGGGCCCGTGGAGGGTTGGAGGAGCTGCTCTGCCATCTCTCTGCCTTGCTGGCACATGCTGCACATACCTCCTTTGGGGCAAATTCCTCATGCGGGCTTCTCGGAGACAATTAAAAAACCTCTAGGGTTGTTTCTGTGTGTTTTTGTAAAGAAAGAAATAAAAAAAATTTCATATCCATCCTGCTTTTGCTTATC
This sequence comes from Chamaea fasciata, assembly GCF_029207755.1. Lineage (NCBI taxonomy): Eukaryota > Metazoa > Chordata > Aves > Passeriformes > Sylviidae > Chamaea > Chamaea fasciata. Next base: position 901,291 of record NW_027094089.1, on the reverse strand, counting down.
TTCGTCCAGCCCCTCCAGTGATAACACAGGCAAAGCCCTGACCTGTGGCATCCCGGGGAGGAAAGGCCCAGTTCTCTGACAGTGTGCCAGCTCAGAGTGGATTTCTAATCTCTTTTCTGTGGAAGAAAAGCCTGTAGGTGCCAAACCAAAAGGGCAAAGTGATTTGCCCCAATGAGGTATCATGTTTCTGCTCTGATTTATGGCGAGGGGAGAGGCTTCTGAGTCATCCGTTCCAGGAACTGCTTTATTTTGGAAAGGGAGATAATTCCGCTGGTTTTAAATCAATGTGGTGTCAGTCAGCAAAGACCTGTGTGGGATGGGAATGGCAGCTGGCAGGGCTGGGGGTGGCTGACCAGGGAGAGAGGACTGGGACTGGCCAGGGGCTGATTAGGCAGAGGGGCTGGGACTGACCAGGGGCTGGGACTGGGAATGACCAGGGACAGACACTGGGACTGACCAGGGAGAGGGACTGGGACTGGGGCTGACCAGGGAGAGGTACTGACCAGAGACTGGGACTGACCAGGGACAGGAACTGACCAAGGGCTGGGGCTGACCAGGGGCAGGGACTGACCGGGGACAGGGACTGACCAGGGGCAGGGGCTGACCAGGGGGAGGTACTAGGGCTGATCAGAGAATGGAATTGGGACTGACTAGGGAGGGGGACTGGGACTGACCAGGAACAAGGACTGGGACTGACTAGGGAGGAGGACTGGGACTGACCAGGGAGAGGGTCTGACCAGGGAGGGTGTCTGGGTCTGACCAGGGAGTGGGTCTGACCAGGGAGGGGGACGGGGGCTGGCCGGGGAGTGGGGCTGAGCCACAGGTGCAGCCGCCTGCTGGGCCATCCAGCAGTGGTGGGTGCGTGGCACACACAGGTGGGTGTCCCCAGGGACGGGGCCGTGCCAGGGGACGGGGGGGAGGCAGTGCTGGCCCTGTGTTTGCTCAGGCACTGTCTGGTGGCTGTCTGGCTGCAGACAGCCGAGCTCGGAGCGGTTTCACGTGCTGGGTCCCAGCGGGAAACGAGGACTTGTCCCCACGTCTGGGCTCTGCTCAGCCACTCACAGCCCCTCCACGGCTGATTGACCAGGGCTGGCTGCCTGCTCAGGGACAGATGGGTGCCTTTCCCACACTGCCTAAAGCCCCTGTGAGTGTCAGCAAGTTCTTCTTTGTTTTCTGTTCTTTCTGTGAGCTAATGAGCGTTGTCTGATTTTTCTTTCTCCTTTTTTTTTTTTTTTTTTTTTTTTTTTTTCTTTCCCTGAGTGTATTTTGGCCTGTCCACAATCGCCCTAGCTGTTAAGGAGGAGAATTCCTGTTTTCCCGATGAGGTTTGGGCAGCAGAGCTGGCTTTGCAGAGCTGGGTGATGCTGCTCTGCTTGTTCACAGGGCATGGGAAAACTGTGTGTTTTACTGCTGGGATTTGGGGTCGTTTTGTGCTGTTTCCCTTTGGTTTGCCTTTTCCCTCTGGCTTCTCCCACAGGCTCACGAGGATTTTGCCCTCCTTCTGTGGCTGTGCTGCTTGATGCCTTCTGGCTTTTAGCTGGCGGCACATCTGCTCATCCTGCTGATGGGTTTCTGCTTGGTCCCTGGTATTAGAGACATCTTGATAAGTCGTGTTTTCAGAGGAGCAGGAACGTGATCCTCTCCTGAGCGGGCTGAATGCCTGTTGTTTAGCACAGCCAGGCTGTCAGGGGAGCGGGGATACCCAGGAAAGCAGGCTTTGGGAAAACAGGCTGCTCAGATCGCCGAGGGCAGCTGGTGTGCCGTGTGTCTGCGGCTCTGGTGAGGCAGGGAGGGTGGGATCCACGCTCAGGAACCTGCCGTGTGTTGGTTTGACTGGTGATCTCTGTCTCTTTGCTGTAACCAGCTCTGGCGTGAGAGGGTCCGGTTCTGCCCCGGGGGGCCACTGTGCCACTGGTGATCAGCAGGAGCTTCACTCAGAGCGGCTCCCAGCAGCAGCCCTGTGACTCTGCAGCTGGCTCCCAGACAGCTCCCAGACCCGCCAGAACCAGCCTGCAGGGCTGCTGAGGGTTTCTGGAGTGCCAGGGCAGGCTGTTCCTGGTGGAGACCCCAGCACGGAGGACACACGCGGCACAGCAGCATCCCTTGTTCTTCAGCATCGCTGAGGTGAGCAGGTTGTTGGCTGCCTCTGCCATGAGCTTTGGGGAACTTGGAAGTGTTCTACAAGGTCTGTGGATGTGGCGTTTGGGGCCGTGGCGTGGTGGCACTAGGTTGATATTTGGACTCGGTGGTCTTAGAGGCTTTTTCTGGCCGTAATCACTCCCTGAACAGCTTCTCCTGCTGAGGTCAGGCTGGCTCTGCTGGGGTGGGTTCCTGCCCCGTGATCTCCCTGTGTCCCTGGGGTGTCCTGTGCCGCCACTCTCCGGTGCCAGCGCAGAGCACAGCCCGTGGGGGTGACAGAAAGGGGGACACGGAGCCCCAGCCCTGTGGCAGACACCACGGACACCCTGTGGCAGACACCTGGTGCTCCTGGGCGAGGCAGGAGGGCACAGAGCAGGGAACCAGGCCCTGTGGTTTGCAGCTGGAGCTGCTGCAGCAGGCGAGGGAGGAGAGGAGCAGAGCAGAGCTTTGCCTCCACCTGCGCAGGTCTCCGAGGAGCCACCATCCCCGGGGCTCTCTGTGGGAGGCTCTGCAGAGCTGAGCACCAGGAGCCACGTTTATTGATGGGCTGGGCTAATTAAATTTCAGCCTCGGAGCAGCGGCTGGCGCGGGAGCCAAGACCAACGGGAAGGAGCCTTGTCCTGGTTTCAGTAGCTCCGGCGCTGTGGCTGAAGCTTGGAGAGGCCTCCTGAAGGCAGGCGGGTCTTCAGCAAGTCTGAAGGCGTCAGGGGCCAGTGGGGCAGGGATCAAGGATGTCCAAAAGGATTTGGCTGCGTGGGGAGGAATGCTGGGGTGAAGAGTAGTAGGGAAAAAGTGACCCTCGTTGTGCTGCTGCCAGAGCTGCCCGGCCTGTGGGATCTGGCCCTTTACAAGCTGTGCAAGCCAGAGATCATTGTCACCCCGCTCTAATTAGCACCTGTGCTGCCCTCCTAATGACAGACATCCTGCTCAGACTCCTGAGCTTTCAGGGATTCACCCAGCTCGGGAGATCAGTGCCCCTCGGAGTGGGGATGGTGACAAGGAAAAGCTGGCTCAGGGTGTCACCCTTGGGCTTGTGCTGGGAAGTGCTGGCAGCTCGCTGGGGTGTGACAGCAGAGAGCCACTGTGGGGACACCCAGAGTCCCCATGAGGGCACCCTGAGCCCCTGGGGGAGCACCCAGAGTCCCTGTGAGAGCCTTCAGAGGAGGAGGGGAGCACGAAGGTCAGCGCAAACCCCAGCAGCATCATCAGGGCAAACGCTTCCCTTGCGCAGAGGAGTGCGGGAGAGAGAGAGAGAGAGAGAGGGAGAGGGAGAGCGAAAGAATGAAGGAAAACTTCCAAATTCCTCCCTCATCTTCGTGTTTTGTGGCACTAAGGGTACCAATTATAAGAGCTCTGCGTCGGTGCAGGGGCAGCTGCTGCAGTGCCCCTGGTGGAAAAGCGAGTGAGAGGTGGATTGAAACCATAAAATACAGTCCGTGCTCATCAGGAGGGAATATCTCTGCATTTGCATCTGGGCATATAATACATTTCCTGCATTATTCTCAAATGCAGGTGATGGCTGGTGGCATCTTGGGGGCTCCTGGCCCTTCCCTCAAGCCCCAGTGCAGGTCTGGACGATGGTCATGACTCATATTTACTAAATTCAGGGGATTCATGGTGTGCAGCCCAGGAGAGCCACCGGTGTGTGGCTTCTGGGAGCACCCCAGACCTGTCCTGTCTCTGAGCTAGGACTGATAGCAAGCGGGGAAAGGGGATGGGAGTAAAGCCAGCACTCAGATCCCTCAGGACTTGGTGTCCCTTCGTCTTCCTGGCTTCCAGCAGGCCAGCAAAGCCCTCCGTGGGGCACACGAGCGGCAGGCTGGGGGGCCTCCCCCAGGGTGAACAAGTCAGGTTTATTTTCCCTGCACGCTGCTTTGGTGTAGCCACAAATCCTGCCACGCTGGTCCCAGCTCCCTGCTGTGCTGCAGGACCTGCTGGCTGTGTCCTGCTGCAGCTCCCTCTGAAGCTCCCGTGGAATTTGGCTCCTTGAGTGGATGTCGGACCCTGGCCTCACCAGCCTGAAGAGCCGCTGGGACTCTGGTCTGCAGTTCCATAAAAGCTGGCCACATTTTCCGTCCTCCACAGCCAAATTCCGTCGCTGCTGGTTTTATGGGCACTGCTGGGGCCAGCAGCAGTTTTCATTAGGCGGCTGAAATAACTCTTCTTCGTTACAACAGCCGTGGAGAGCCATGGCCAGGGGAGAAACTGGGGCTGCTGATGGCGTTTCCTTGGGGCTTCCGGTGGACTGCCAGAAGACAGGTGTGGTTTGGAGAATGGGGGAGGGCAGGAAAAGTGACCTCTGTGGCCTCTCATGGGAGGCAGATCCTGGGGGTTTGCTGTTGTCTCGGGTGGAGGAGGCAGAGACGAGAAGAGATGCAGAGGTCAGTCACAGAATCCCAGGATGGGTTGGGAGGGCAGGGACTTTAGGGTCATCTCATTCCACCCCCTGCCATGGGCGGGGACACCTTCCACTGACCCAGGCTGTTCCAAGCCCTGTCCAGCCTGGCCTGGGACACTGCCAGGGATGCAGGGGCAGTCACAGCCCTCATCCTTACAGCAGCAATTCCTTCCCCAGATCCCATCTGGCCCTGCCCTCTGGCACTGGGAAGCCATTGCCCGTGTCCTGTCCCTGCAGGCCTTGTCCCCAGTCCCTGTGCAGCTCTCCTGGAGCCCCTTGAGGCCCTGGCAGGGGCTGGGAGCTCTCCCTGGAGCCTTCTCTTGTGCAGCTGAAGAGCCCCAGGTGTCCCAGGCTGGCTCCAGAGCAGAGGGGCTCCAGCCCTGGCAGCATCTCCGTGGCCTCCTCTGCACTGGCTGCAGCAGCTCCACGTCCTTGTGCTGTTGGAGCCAGGGCTGGGGCAGCTCTGCAGGTGGGCTCTCACCTGAGCACAGGGGCAGAGGGGCAGGATCCCTTTCCCTTGGCCTGCCTCTCTCCCACTCCTGTGGGATCCTGTTGTCTGCTGCTCCCTTGGCCTCGGAACATCTCCCTCTATTTCCCCGCAGCTTTTCCCTGGATGTTCATTGTCAGAGACGCAGCCACGAGGGTCAGGACAGGGGTGTGGCTCGCTGGGCTCCAGGGTCGTCCTTTGGGGTGGTTCTGCCTCAGCCCCTCTGTCTGCAGGAGCTGCAGCAGGGAGTGAGGCACGGCCAGGAGCACCACAAAGGCCATCGCTTTGCTCGTCAGAAAAAACAGGGCTCTTTCTTCCCTTTCCTTTCCCCTCATACGCGGCGTTTTCCCTTTCAGCGCTTCTAGAGCTCTACTAATTATTAATTATTAGGCTGACGAGGCAGAACTTGGTTTCTTTCCATTGCGTCTAGGGTGAGCCAAGAAGCTCGGCGTGGGAGCTGGGGCTGGATCCCGCCCACCTCTGCCTGGGCTCAGCAGCCCCACAGAGCTCTGCTCAGGGAATCACGGAGGGGTTTGGATGGAGGAGACCCTCAGGACTCCCCAGTCCCACAGCCTCAGGAGACTGGAATTCTGCTCATGGAATCACAGGGGGGGCTTGGCTGGAAGGGGCCCTCAGGACCACCCAATCCCATACCCTCAGGAGACTGGAATTCTGCTCATGGCATCGCAGGGGGCGTTGGTTGGAAGGGGACCTTGAGGACCTCCCAGTCCCACAGCCCCATGGAGTCTGCTCACGGAATCACAGGGGGGTTTGGTTGGAAGGGGCCCTCAGACCACTGAGTCCCACAGACCCAGGAGACTGGAATTCTGCTCATGGAATCACAGGAGGGTTTGGCTGGAAGGGGACCTTGAGGACCTCACAGCCCCATGGAGCTCTGCTCATGGAATCACAGGGAGGTTTGGTTGGAAGGGACCCTTAGGACCCCCCACTCCCACAGCTCCAGGAGACTGGAATTCTGCTCATGGCATCACAGGGGGGTTTGGTTGGAAGGGACCCTCAGGCCCCCTCGGTCCCACAGCCCCACGGAGCTCTGCTCATGGAATCACAGGGGGGTTTGTTTGGAAGGGGAGCCTGAGGACCCTTCAGTCCCACACCCCCAGGAAACTGCAATTCTGCTCAGGGAATCACAGGAGGATTTGATTGGAAGGACCTGAGGACCTCCCAGTCCCACAGCCCCACGGAGCTCTGCTCATGGAATCACAGTGGGGTTTGGCTAAGAGAGGACCCTGAGGACCCCCCAGTCCCACACCCCCATGAGACTGGAATTCTACTCATGGCATCACAGGGGGGTTTGGTTGGAAGGGACCTTCAGGATCCCCCAGTCCCACAGCCCCATGGAGTTCTGCTCATGGCATCACAGGGGGGTTTGGTGGGAAGGGGCCCTCAGGATCCCCCCGTCCCACAGCCCCATGGAGCTCTGCTCATGGAATCACAGGGGGGTTTGGTGGGAAGGGGCCCTGAGGACCCCCAGTCCCACAGCCCCAGCAGAGCGGCGTGCCAGAGCAGCCTGGTGGTTCTGGCAGTGGGGCCGAGGTGAGGTGCAGGGATGGGTCTCAAGGCACCACATTAAAACACACTGATCCCAACCCTATTTCACAGAGTTCCCTTTGCCAGCGGGAGATTTTGGTTACCTTCATTTGCTTTCTTTGCCCCATCAGCGCTCTCTCCGAGAGACCCGTCTGGAGACTTGGATCTCCAGCGCGGGCTTAGGGAATCTCAGGCGATTCCCCACGAGTGGAAAAGCCCCACTGCTGCCGCAGCCCCCTGGTTGCTCCTCAGGTCCCAGGCTGCCCTTGAGCCTTTCCGTGGTGCTCAGGGCCTCCAGCAGCTCCCGGTGGTTTGAGCAGCAATCCCTGTCCGTGGCCTCACAGCCGGGTCACCACGCTGGGCAGGGACCTTCCTGCACATGGTGCTTCTCCCTGCAGAGCCTCAGGGTTTATCCCCCTCCCTGTCCCCTTCCTCCCCTTGTTCCCCATCTGGTTTTGTGCCCCCGGTTTTGCCCGTGGGCCCAGGCAGCTCTCTGGTGCCTGCCCCTCTCCCTGAACGCGCGAGCGGCTTTCTCTCCTCAGCCCTTGCGTGCAAAAGCCGGCATTAGATAATTGCTGGATTGAAAAAGAGGCTGTAATTATTTTTGCTTCCCTGACTAGAGGAGCAGGCGGTGCTCGCCAAACAGCTCGGTAACTGCTGGCAGATGCTCTTCAGAGGGTATCCCTGCCCTGCCTACATCCTCCCTGCCGTCAGAGGCTCCGTATGGCTTCACTTTAACTGTTAGCTGGCTCCCTCTCCAAATCGCTGCTCCCTGCTGCCCTGGAGCGCCGCGTTTCTCATCCAGAAATGGGGGGGGGGGTTGCTCAGCATTTGTTGTTTTCCCTGGAATTTTGTCGCTCCTGGTAGCTTCTGCCGGGGAGCAGGAGGGTCCCAGCAGCGCTGCCTGGGGAGTGCAGGGCACACGACGAGGCTGGGAACACAGTGCCGGGTTAATGGAGCAGCTCTGGTGATTTAGGGCTCTGACAGAGCCATCACAACAGGAGCAGATCCACAGTTATTCTAGTTTATTTTATTTTATTATAATTTATTTTACTCTTTTTATTTTATTTTATTTTATTTTACTTTATTTTATTTTATTATTTTACTTCATTTCGCTTTGTTTTGCTTTATTTTATTTTTTATTTTACTTTACTTTTTCTCATTTAATTTATTTTGCTTTATTTTACTTTTTTAAAATTTTATTTAACTCATTTAATTTCATTTTTTAATTTTACTTTATTTTATTTTAGTTTGCTATTTTAAAATATTTTATTGTAATTTTCCTCCCCTGAGCAGTGATGGGACCAGCTGGTAACCTGGAACCTCCCTGGCAAGGTCCCCCCGGCTGGGAAGGACCCCCGGGGGGTGGCACAAGGGCAAAGATGGGGCAGGATGGGACATCAGGGGGTGTTTGGGAGCAGGATGGGGGCCACGCTCAGGCAGGAGAGGTGTCCCTGTTCCTCTGAGACTCACGCAGCTGCAGGGAGACCTGGGGCGTGGAGAACCCTGAGCTGATCATCTGGAGGGAAAAGCCCAGCTGTTTCCTCGTGCTTCACTCCTTTTGTCCCATTCTGTTTCCAGCTGTTTTCCTCACACCTTTTGTCCCATTCTGTTTCCAGCTGTTCCTCACACCTTTTGTCCCGTTCTGTTTCCAGCTGTTTTCCTCACACCTTTTGTCCCGTTCTGTTTCCAGCTGTTTTCCTCACACCTTTTGTCCCATTCTGTTTCCAGCTGTTTCCTCACACCTTTTGTCCCATTCTGTTTCCAGCTGTTTCCTCTCACCTTTTGTCCCGTTCTGTTTCCAGCTGTTTTCCTCACACCTTTTGTCCCATTCTGTTTCCAGCTGTTTCCTCACACCTTTTGTCCCATTCTGTTTCCAGCTGTTTCCTCACACCTTTTGTCCCATTCTGTTTCCAGCTGTTTCCTCACACCTTTTG